>NW_024885089.1:30163-196788 GCF_019232065.1 Centrocercus urophasianus | reverse complement strand
CCGTGCGGGCGGGGCGCGGCGGCTGTATATCAGCGCATGCGCAGCAGACCTCCCAGCTGGAGCAGCGCACAAGATGGCGGCGGTAGCGGCGGTGCGGGGGATGATGAACGGCGCCGGGCCCGGCGGGGCGCGAGAGCAGGCGGCGGCCTTGACGAGGGATTTCCTGTCCCAGCCGCGCCTCAGTGAGTGCAGCCGGGAGCGGCTGCGGCGCAGAGGGGCTCGGGGTGGTGGAGAAATCTTTCCTGGCCGTTGAGCCGGAGCGGGGCCGTGGGTCGGGCGGTACCGTGCGTGGTCTGCGGTGGGGAGGGGGGAGAAGGGGTGAGGGGGGGCTGTGGGGGCTGAGACTGTTGGGGGGGCGGGGGGGGGGGCCTTTCTTTCCCCTGCGTGGCTGCTGAATGTCACGAGCACTTTTCTGCTGCTTGATTTTGAACCACCTGGTGTGAAATCCAAAGGAACCATCGCAATTCTTTCCCCTCCCTCAGTTCCCCCGCTCTCCCCCCCCTCGAGCATCTGCTCCTCTGCTGGACCCCAAGCCACGGCTTCAGGCAAGGCTGGCACCTCTGCAGATCCCAGTTTGTGTCTGCTGTCTCATTGCTGGATGTGAAAAACACTGCGTTTCGCTCGCTTTTGGGGTTGTCATGGCGCAGGTCGGTGTCTGCACATGGGAGCTCTGAGTCTCTCGAGCTGCTTTTGAGGGCAGTTGGTGCTTTTTGGTATCAAGGATGTCGTTTCCTCATCGATGGGGCCTGCCCTTCGCTGCTGATTGAGGAAGAAGCACTCACAAGGCGGTCATGGGATGGGCTGTGTTGCTCAAGGGAACCTTTTTCATTCCTGCAGCCCTCACTGAGAGCCCTCTGCCAATCCCAGGCCCACAGAATGGCCCGGGTTGGAAGGGACCTCAAGGATCATGAATCTCCAACACCCGTGCCACATGCAGGGCTGCCAACCTCCACATTTAATACCAGACCAGGCTGCCCAGGGCCCCATCCAATCTGGCCTTGAACGCCTCTAGGGATGGGGCATCAGACCACACAGGTGACAGAGCCTTGTGTGCTGCTGACAGCCATTTCCTGCCACATCTGATGGTATTTGGCTGGATTTTGATAACTGAGACAGCGGGAGTTCCTCCTGAGACCGCTTTGCACCACCACCTCATGCTTTATCTAATGCAGCCTTGATTGTTGCTGCTAAGCGATTATATTGCAACAGTTCAAAGTTGCTCTTTGTTGACAGTATACAATGCGAACTGTGTGTGCCAAACTGAACAGCTTCTCACTGTGCCCCAGCCAGGTGATTACCTGTAGCTCCCCGCTGGTGAGGTTTGTGCCCTTTACCTCTGCCTTACAGCATGCCAGCAGTAAGTGCTGCTCTTTTCTGCTCTGCAAATGGCTCCACTACATCATTTTTCCATTCGAGGGAAAAGTGATTAACAGTCACTCATGGCCTCTGCTCCCTCATGATCCTGATAAAGCTTTGACTCAGTGTTACTTCTGTCTGAGGGTAGGTGATGCTGAGCTGTACTGTGATGCTGTGTGTCCATAGGGCAAAGCTGTTGCTGTGTTTCCCCAGCTTTTCTGCTGTGCTGATAACGCAGGAATGAATTCTAATTTCTGGGCACACAAGTATTTCAGGGGACGATGTGTAGTGCTAAGACATGAGCTGCTGATGTTTCAGGTGTGAGCCTTATGGTGAGCTGTAGTCATGTATCAGGTGTCTTGGGATAACCCAGGGGTAGGAGTAGTTGGGCTAAAGTGGAGTTCAGCATTTTGTAGTGTAGTCCGTTGGCCTTTTCTAGGAGACAGGAAAGGAATTAAAAGGTTTTGTTTCAGCAGTGTTGTTTTCAGCATGCCAAAAAAATGTGCTTTACCATAGAAGTTCTGCTGATCAACTTTTAATTGCAAGTCCTGCTTGAATGGCTTTCATCTGGGTCATTGCAGTGTCGTGGGGCAGGACTCATGCATGGTTTAAGAAAGAAAAACCAAAAAGGGAAGTTCAGTGTTGGTGTGAGGGTTTATGTCTCCATTTGTTGGGCACAAATTACAGTTACAACCATGACTACTTTATCACATGCTACAGTCGTCCTTATCTCTGCTATGTAAATATCTTGCAACTGTGTGTTTCAGCTTTATGTTGTAGCCGTGTTTCTGGTGGCAGCATTCTGAGGAACCCAAATACAGGCTTCCAACCATGAATTCCTAACAGACAGGAAAGGGTCGAGCTCATATCTCAATGTTAACCTTGACTGCTTTGCAGCAGTGGCAAAAATGTTGGCAACACAACTCAGCACCTCATCCTTCTTGTGGGGCTCCTAAGAAACAGAGCAATACGGAGCTCAGCCCCAGAGCCGCGAACCTGAGACTGATGATAGGCATTGAAACTTTGAAAGCTGGGTATGGGGAGTTTGTGCTGTGCCAAGGAAGTATCTGATTTGTGGCTCTTTCTTCCAGCTTATAAAACTGTGTCTGGTGTGAATGGCCCCCTGGTTATCTTGGATCAAGTGAAGGTAAGGATGAAGAACCTTAATGAATGAAGCTATCAAGAGAGATTTTGCTGTAACAGGTTAAATGTTGACTGTTGTGAAATTCATGCATCTCCTGAGCAATTTAAATACAAGGTTGGTTTCCGACTGCTGAAATAAATGAAAACAAATAGTACAGCTGAAGAGTTGCACTTATGTCAGAAGAAAGGGATGAATGGCTGAGGCTGTTGGGGAAAGAAAGGAAACACTGTTCTAGTTCTGTGAAACAGCTCAAAATGTAATCTAAACTTAAATAGACAAACACACATAGTCATTTTGGAATGATTTTTTTTTTTTTCTGATGATAAAATTAAGACAAAAAAAAAAACAAACCCTAGGTAAGTGCTAAGCTAGGATTGTCTGCAGCTGATGCCTTCTGTTTCACAGCTGTACTACTGAGTTTTTAATGTTTTCTTCCTCATTTTCAGTTTCCTAGGTATGCAGAGATTGTCCACTTGACTCTTCCTGATGGCACCAGAAGAAGTGGGCAGGTTCTGGAAGTCAGTGGCTCCAAAGCTGTGGTTCAGGTGTGTGTGGGGACCAGATCATCTCTTGATGCAACAGAAGAATACTTTGTGAATCAGCATGTCTGAATTGCCAGATGTCTTGTGATGCATTCTGTTGGTGCTATAAGCTAAAAAAATAAAATAAAATGCTACTAATTCCAAGTTTAAAACAGTATGAATAATTGTAGGCTGAAAACTGGATTATAGAATGACTTTTTCCTGTGTTCCCTCAAGACCCTGATTAATTTGCAGCTAGATGAAGGGAATCATGCTGTGTTTGTACAATATTAGGTTCAGGATCAGCTGCTATGCTGTGTGCATGTAGGCATTTCTTGTAAGCCACTGTTTGTTGCTAATGCTAATTCTTATCTGAATAACTTTACCCTGCTGGCAAAGGAAAACACCTGAGATCAAAAGAATGGCACTGGGTCTGTTGGTTGCTGCTGATACACCTCATGAGCTTGTTAAAGTCGGTTTTGATGTCATGCTTTGTACCAGTGAGCTGCTTTTGAAATCCTTTGCTTGCAGGGGACTGCCTTGTCTTTTGTCCCCTATGGCTGATCAAGTTCTCAAGCTGTGAAGCAGCATTCTGGTGCATTATTTTGTGAAGTGCAGTTCTTCTTCCTTCCTGGTTATTTCTGTGGTTGTTTTTCTTTAATTGCCCCACTATCTTTACAGGTATTTGAGGGCACTTCAGGTATTGATGCTAAGAAAACATCCTGTGAGTTTACTGGGGATATTCTTCGCACCCCTGTCTCTGAAGATATGCTTGGTGAGCACTTGTTTCTTTCTTTAAAGAATGAACAGGCTTATTGCCTGCTATCTTATTTTCTCAGTAACTTTCACTTCTATTTTATTGCTGTTTCTTGTAGGCAGAGTATTTAATGGATCAGGAAAACCTATAGACAGAGGCCCCACTGTTTTGGCTGAAGATTTCCTGGACATAATGGGTATGTTCTTCATCTCTTTCTGGTATGGAGGTAGAAGAAAATAACTGTCTTAAGTGATGCTTGGAATCTGTTCATGGAAATGTATGTCAGCTCCAAAGATTAGCAGACCTGAAGGTTTGGTTTGCAGCTTTTGACACAAGCCTTGGATCACTGCTCAAAATCAGTGGTAGTTTGATCAAGTGTTGAACAATGTGTGTTTTCTAAAAATCTGACAGGTCAGCCCATCAACCCTCAGTGTCGAATCTACCCTGAAGAAATGATTCAGACTGGCATTTCTGCAATAGATGGTATGAACAGCATTGCCAGGGGGCAGAAAATCCCCATATTCTCTGCTGCTGGTTTGCCCCACAATGAGGTTGGTATTCAGAGCTGTTCTTAAAACTCCTGAAGCCGTTTTCACCAGGGTTAAAGAGTGAGCAAGTTAAATTCTTCATCCAAAGCACTGAAGCTTTTTATGTCCCTCTAGATTGCAGCTCAGATCTGTCGCCAAGCTGGCTTGGTGAAGAAATCCAAAGATGTGATGGATTACAGTGAGGAAAACTTTGCCATTGTGTTTGCTGCTATGGGTGTAAGTCAGGAATAGGAAGGATTTAAGTGCAGAATGCTGAAGTCTGGTCTGAAACTGATGCTTTAATTTCGTGATGTAGGTGAACATGGAAACTGCTCGGTTCTTCAAATCAGACTTTGAGGAAAATGGCTCCATGGACAACGTGTGTCTGTTCTTGAATTTGGCCAATGACCCAACGTAAGTAGTTACAGCTGTGTTGGTTGGGGAAAGCTGAAAAGAACAAATAAACTGAAAGCCACGGTCTCACTGTTGATCTGCAGACTGATCTGTGATGCTGGCATTGTGCAGTGAAGTGGAATATGAAATGCTGGTATTCCAGTTGGTGCACCTTGCTGATTTTTTTATTTTTTTTTCAGAGGGTTTTAATGTGTTTGTGACTTCAGGCTGTTCCTCTGTGGCCTTGGAGTACCTGTCACAAATGTGCCATGCTGTTCTGTTTCAGCATTGAACGCATTATCACACCTCGTCTGGCTCTAACAACAGCAGAGTTCTTGGCATATCAGTGTGAGAAGCACGTGCTGGTCATTCTGACAGATATGAGCTCCTATGCTGAAGCTCTGCGAGAGGTATGTGTTCATGAGCTCACATGCTGAGTGTTGCCAGAAAGACTGTAGTATAAAGTGAAAATGCAAATTTCTGCTCCAACTGTTACCATTAGTATTCCTTAATGTTCTTAAATTAGCCAGTGAGGCCTTTAGTTACTCATTGCTCACCTAGAATTATGGTTGGTAGTCAGAGAGCTATTACTGTTTCTCTTATTTGAATTTAATTCATGGCATTCAGCAGTTTAACATTTCTGATTTGCCTTGGCAGCAGTTGGGCTGTTGTACTTCTCTTTGTAGGGGTTTATGTGCCTGCATCTCAGTACTGCTTGCAGGAAGAGGAACTTGTGTAGATTACTGAGGGAAGGCAGCAGATCTATCAGCGTGATCTTGGAAACTCTTTTCTCAATCCTCTCAGGTTTCAGCAGCTAGAGAGGAGGTACCTGGCCGTCGTGGCTTCCCAGGTTACATGTACACTGACTTGGCTACTATATATGAGCGTGCTGGTCGTGTGGAAGGCAGAAATGGCTCAATTACTCAGATTCCCATTCTTACCATGCCCAATGATGGTAAGTTATTTTGTGTTGTTTTTTTTTTTTTTAAATAACTAGTATACTTGAAATGACTCCTTCAGCCCAAACAGAAAGATGGGGTCTTCAGGTTTTTGTTTGGTTTCGCAGCTCTTGGCTGCTGTCTCAGTGTCATTAAGGAGAATGCTTTGTCATTTCAAGACTTCAGGGCTGTTTTCTTGCCCCCTGTCAGGAGAGCTTACAGCTCTTGTGTAAGAGCACTTAGTGTCATATGGCAGTGCTCACTGAGGGCATTTTGCTACAGAAGTCATTTAACTCTTTGGGGGGAAAAAAAAAAAACCTGCCACTTCTTTGCTGGAAAGAAAAGCTTTGAACGCTGTCATTCTGTCATTCTTGTTCTGTTTTTCTTTTAAATAAAGATATTACTCATCCTATCCCTGACTTGACTGGATACATCACTGAGGGACAGATCTATGTGGATAGGCAGCTGCACAACAGGCAGGTGCGTACCACAGCTGTTGGAACACATTTAAGATCACTTGCTTGCTTTTTAAAGTATTGTTATTAATAATTCCTTTGTTTCTCTCCTTAGATTTACCCACCTATTAATGTACTGCCTTCCTTGTCTCGACTGATGAAGTCAGCTATTGGAGAGGGCATGACCAGGAAGGATCATGCAGATGTATCCAACCAACTGGTATGTAAAAACCCCTTCAGGAAGGGAGAGGCATATTTCAAACGGGCTTCTTGCTAATCAACCTTCACCTGGGTGCTCTGTAGCCTTCTGAGTCACCTTCACTTGATTCTCCCCAGCATGAAATGAGCGTGCTGCGTGATGTACAACACCTAATGTTCTCAGCAGTTACTGCAGAGATTGTTCCTTTCTATATTAACCACAGGCTGAGTTGTTCTTGTTTGATTGGTCACTGTGTAATACTATAATGACGTTGGCTTGAGCTCTGTAAGTGACCTCCAGTGTCATCCTTCCAAGTGACCACCTCAACTGCCGTTAAGGTGAGGATGTATTTTAGTTACCAAGGTAAAAGCTCTTCTGTTTGGGTCCCTTTTAGTATGCCTGCTATGCTATCGGGAAGGACGTGCAGGCTATGAAGGCTGTAGTTGGTGAGGAAGCTCTTACCTCAGATGACCTTCTTTATCTGGAGTTTCTGCAGAAGTTTGAGAAGAACTTCATTGCTCAGGGTGAGTGTCGGTTTCGAGAGCATCGCAGTGCATATAAACACCTAAAATGTCATATTTTGGGAGATCCCTGCTCCTCAGATGCTTTCCTGCCCTGTATTTCAGTCTGTGGTTGATTTCTGTAGGTCCTTATGAAAATCGTACTGTTTACGAGACCTTGGACATCGGATGGCAGCTTTTGCGAATCTTCCCCAAGGAGATGTTGAAGAGAATTCCCCAGACAACACTGGCTGAATTCTATCCTCGAGATTCGACTGCAAAGCACTAGCCACAACTTCATCTCCAACTCCTTGCTCTGTGAAACGCTATTTGTTTTCCTTTTTTTTCATGTGTTGATGTTTACTTGTCGCCCTTATAATTAAAACCAAGAATAGGTGACATTTGTGCCAGTGTTCCAATGTACACTGATACCAGTTTTTAAAATATCCCTTCTTCCAAAGCCTGGATCATCAGGAAGACTTTTAGGCCAGCTCTTATGTATGTGCAATAGCTATTGTTAAGCTTTCCTTTTTTTTCTTTTGAACTGGACCTTCTGTGGACACTTCAAATGAATGTCTGAGGATTACTGCAAATCTTTAATTTCAAATCAGGAGCACGTGGGTTAGAAAACATGAAAGAGTAAATGTGACTTCATGTTCAAAGCATCTGCTCAGTTTGATCACGTGCAGTTGCCTTGCTGCTGGTAGAACAGATGGCTCTCTGCTGTCCTGCTGCTGTGCCTGAAGGCCAGGCTAACATGTGGAAAACGTGGTGCACAATGGCATATCTCTGAAAATGCAAGTCACTGATGTATCTGTGGTTTAAAATCCTTAAAGGGATGCATGAAGTAAGGACACGAGTGAGCATGCTAAGTGGTTTTCTGCTGGCAAGGGCTCATTGCAGAGGTCACAGGCCAGTGGGCCGCTACCTGAAGGCAGCATGTTGTGGCTCAATGGCTGAATGAAAGGTTTCAAATTGTACCTTGGAGTTTGCAAAGAAAGATTCCTGCTTTAACCTTTTCTTTTGCATTCTGGCAATGCCAGCAATGTGTGACAGCAGCTAAAGCCTTCTGAGATCAGTAGTGTCCCAATGGTTAAGACTGGGTAATTCAAGGCTCCACGCTGCTACTGAAGGGGATTATAGGAGATGTTTAAAAAAAAAAAATAGAAAAGCCACAAACGAAAAAACCCTCTTTATGTGAGACACAATTGTACTGGTGGGAGGTCAGCTTTTAAAATGCATTGGACTAAACAATGCAACAGCAGAAAGCCAGCTGATGGATGAATAGATACCGAACTGTGCTGCAAAGCATGCTGTAGGTGGCGCTGGGTCCCGAGTCGTGTTCAGAGCTGTTGTGGTTTGCACTCCAGGCACAGATCTGGCTAGCCAGGAGAGCTCAGCATTCCCAAACACTGCGAGCTTGGCTAGTCTCTTCAGTGTTATTTCTTACTTTAAATTAGTTCAGACGAGGCTCAGAGCCCAGTGCTGGCAGGCTTGCTGGCTTTTTTTCTTTTTTCAGGCTTAATGTAAGCTTATCTCTGGTCTAGCTCACCAAAGCATGTTGCACCTCTCTGAACGCCTTCAGTGCTTGTCTAGGAAGGTGCTAACATGACTCGAATGATAGCGTGCTAATTCCAGCTTTCCCTGATGTTTTCTGTGTGCAGTTCTATGGTTTGTTCAGTGTTCTCTGTAACTTGGATGCAACAGTAACTTTATTCCAGTGCATTCCACTCTAAAGCTGTGTCACGTCTATTTTTTCTTGAGGTAGGGGTGGGAGGTTGCGAGTGTTGGCATGAGAATACTTTAATGTAGAGAATATCTAAATAAATTAAACATGGAAGGTGTTGAGCAAAACAGATTTCTGTTATTCTGTGGTTAGAAACAACTTGGGGTCGTTCTGCTATGGCTGAGCTGTCCTTTGCCACCAGGGTTTCTGTTTACACAAATGAAAATGCTTGCTAGTCTGCTGAAAGCAAACACTTCAGCTGTCTGCAGTGAGGGCCACTGGAGCCACATGCCTTGTTAGTAGAGCTGGTAGCTTTCAGGGCTGGAGATTTGGCCTTCAACTTCAGGGCTGAATGCTTTGTGCTGCTGAGTGGGGTGGCTGCTGCAATCTGTGTGTGATGCCACGTTTCCACATGAATCTCAACTGGTAGTTTGTGCTGGAGGAGACTGGGAAACCTCCTCAAGAGGCTGCTTAAGCGTGATCTGAAGGGGTGTGTTGACTCGGAGCTTTTCTGTATGAGCGGTGCTATGAAGGGCGAGGGGGAGCTGTGTCCTGGGTGTGTTTATTCTGATATTGTGAAGCTGTCTTCAGTCTTTTCCTGTTAGCTGTTCTACCATGCTGCAATTCAAGCTGCTGCTTGTGCGGAAGCTCAAGAAGTCCTTGAGGGTAGATGAAGACATTACTTCACTCTTTAAAAACTCATTTAACTGTCCAAGCTGGTTCTGACAGTTTTGGTTTTTTTTTTTCACTAGGAGAGACACTGAGTTAGAAATGCCATCTCCTCAGCATTAAGAATGGCTTTGTAATTATTCCACAGGGGTTGAGAGAGATTCGATGCTACAGAGGAAGGCAAATGTAGTATACTAAAAACATGTCTTCAAAAAGGTTGGGAACAAATCTCAATGTTTTCTACACATTCAGCCACGGTCACTTTTTTTTTGTGTCTTGAGAGAGAGCCTGTGGTTAAGGCATGCGAATAACTGCATTAACAGAGGGCAGCAAGCTGAAAGCACGAGGAAGAGGAGAAATTCCAAAGTCCAGTGGATTCCTGAAACCCTTCAGTGGTGGTGAGGGCTGAGGACAAAGGTTGAGCAGCATTCCTGTGGGCGGTGAGCGCGGCGGAGCGAGCAGCTGCTGCTCACAAGATACCTGCAAGTATGTGCATGGATAACAGGGCTCCTGGTCCTTGCAAACCCTGTAGAGCAAAGTGAAAGGGATTTTGCTGCTGTACTTGCTGCAAATCACCTCTACTTCTTTGCAGCTGGTGGGAGCAAAGGGGAAAATGAATGTCTCTGCTCCGGCCCAAGGCTCAGGCATGCAGGCAAGCCTTCGGTGACAGCGTGGCTGGTTCAGGCCAGACAAAAGTTTGGGCTGAATGTAAATATAGTAAGGGTGGCTTTGTGCTGAGGATGAAACAGCTGCTGAGTGCAGCTCGGCCCCACAGCCATGTAGTGGCACTGCTTGCCTGATCTGCTCATGCTGCCAAGTGAGTGGAGAGAGGATGGAGCGAGCTGCAGCCTGGTGGCTCCAAATCAGCCCTGTTACTGTGCTCCTGATGAACAGGGCTGCTTCAGACTCTAAATCACTTGGAAATGGTTGTTTTGCTATTAAATATTCAGCGGTGCAAAAACTGTTTCAGAAATTATTGGTCCCATTGGAAGCAGCTATCACACAGCAGTGATTTCGGGCTTGCTTGGCTGCCAGCACCTGTAAATGCAGTGAGTTTCTGAGCAGCGGGGCAGGGCTGCTTTGCCTTCTCTTGGCTTTCTAAGATCAAGGGCTGTGCTTAGAGGCACTAAAGCAGCCTGCTGGGACTCTTCAGCTCTGACCTGTGTGAGTTATTTCAGCCTTACTTCCTGCTTTAATGGGGTACATTTGCCTGGCAGAGCTTTGGTGACAGTATCCAGTTTAGATTTGCCCTCATGCACAGGGGCAGCCAGGCTGTGCTGTGAGGCCAGAGCCTGCTGGGCAGAGATCCTCGCCTTCCCCTTTTGCAGCTCCCCAGCTGCTGGAGAAAACCAGCAGATCCTGCAGACAGGCAGCTCCCAGGTAGCAAATAGTGCAGCAGAACAAAAATAGTTTCAGCCCGAGGCCCTGGGAGCAGGCTGGGGCTTGCAGCACAGCTATTTTAGCACCGTGTAGCTATTTTAGCACTGTGCTGAGAACAGAGCTGTTCCTACAGGTAAGAAAACAAGGGGGAGCAAAGAGGCACTTGGGACATGAGGAGAGAGGTGTCCTCGTGCTTTAGGAACCCCGCAGCAGGAGCAGTGGTGGTCAGAGCAGTCCCTGCAGGTGAGGGATGCTTTGCATTGGGAACAAAAGGAGCTGAACAAACAACCCAATATTTCATGGCACGGTGACAGCAGGTACCATGCTAAATGGGACGTGCTGATCTCACAGCTGCTGCCTCGGTGCATTTACACAGTATTTCCCTCTTCAGCAATGACTAATGAGGACTGCCTGGGGGTCCCGTCCCCTCTACCCCCCGGTTTCAGCCTCAGCCCCACGGCAGCTGCTGCCTCGCTGCAGAGCAAACAGTGGCCACTGCCCCTCGGAGCAGCAGATGCGAGGCAGGCCGGTGCGGGAGCTGCTGCGGGGGATTTGCACATCAAAAGCAGCTCTGCCTCCTCGCCCTGTGTGCGGGGCGGTTCGGGCTAATTGCTCTTTCAAAGGCAGCTCCGGTCGTGTCTCTGCTGGGATGTTGGGTCTGACTGAGGGGGGGGGCCCGCCCCCTCCATAGCGGAAAAGTGGCCTAGTGGCACCGAGGTGTTAAGAAAAGATGTAAATCAGCTTTCCTCTCTCTCGAAGCTTATTTCCATCTGCTGATTCGTTCAACAGCTAATTCTGGCTCCTTCTGTTGAACTGGGTTAGGCTCGAGCAGCTGGGGCAGAGCTAATGGGAAGCACCAACCCCACAGCAACCTGCAGTCCTGCACGGAACCATTGCTGCTGCTTTGTCCCCAGCACACACCGGTGCTGTGTTGCTTACCACCAGTGTCACCAGGGCTCACTGCTCCTCAATGCAGCAGAGGATGCCCCCAGCTTTCTGTGATGTTATTTCCTCCTCCCAGTTGGAAGGGGAAAACAATGTGTTACAGTCAAAACACTCCCTTGACTTTGACTGGGCTGTGTGCCCTGTATCACTTCTAAGCTCTTTACAGAGAGAGATGAGGGGTTGGAACAGTCTGCCTCGAGAGGCTGCAGATGCCCCATCCATCCCTGGAGGTGTTCAGGGCCAGGTTGGATGGGGCCCTGGGCAGCCTGGTCTGCTATTAAATGTGGAGGTTGGTGGCCCTGTGTGTGGCAGGGGGCTGGAGATTCATGATCAATCCTTGAGGTCCCTTCCAACCCTGGCCATTCTGTGATCTCCACCTGTTTTCACAGAGAGGCTGCTCTGGAAATGAAAACCAACCCGTTGCAGAGCACAGGAGTTTTGTATTCTCCTTTCTATGCTTGCAGCAAGTTGCTGCTTTTCTGTGCATGAGTTATCCCAGCTAAGCAGAGCACAGGGCAGCCCACCTAGCAAAGGGCTGGAGGTGAGCAGGGCCGTGTGGGAGGATGGCTCAGAAGGGACCTTGGTGATGCTGAGATGAATGACTCTTATTGGTTGGTGGATGATGTGCCATCTAGGGATGTGGTGGAAATGCTCTGACCGCTGCCTGGAGACCCCTGCAGAGCACAGAGATGAGTTTGAAAAAAATTATTTATAAATAAAACCATAAAATTAACCAGTAGTTTACATCAGTCACTGGAGATAACATCAAAAAAAAAAAAAAGAACCAACAAATAATACAAACAAACAAATATAACCTGCAGAAAAATAATAATTATCTGTACAGGCTGTGGCCGGCCGGTTGCCAGCTCACACATCTCACACACCTGCAATGCTCACGGTCACACACAGCGTTGTGCAAAGGCAGCAGTGGGCACCTCTGGGCGATCACATCATACAGCATTGAGTGCTGGGGATGAGGGGTTGGGATGGTGGGGGCTGGTGTGGGGCTGGGGGGTGCTGAGCTCTGCTCCTGTGGTGGGGAGCCCATGGGAGAGGGGCTCTGGCGTGGGTGAGGGTCCTTGATCTGCAACCTCGGGACTCAGCCGTGGGCTCGGTGGGGACGTGGTGGTTGCTGAGCAGTGCAGAAGGCACAGACTGGTTTCTGTGGGTCACATCTGTGGGTGAGGGGTGTTGGGTTGTGCTAGGAGTGCCCCCGTGCTTCGTGGCAGGGAGGAGCTCATCCTGCTCACGGTGGTGGGAGGAAGGATGTATGGCCAGCAGCGAGTGGTGATACGTGGGTGCTGGTAATGGGGTGGGGACTCAGGCTGGGGCTGTGTGACTGCTGTGATGGGAGAACGGGGAAAAAAAATGCATTTTTGGTTGCTGTGATTCTAAGAAGACAGGGAGGAGGCAGGAAGCGTTAACTCTGGATTTTCTGTATAAAATAGATATCCCCTCCTGATGTCTGGGTCATCCCAACCTCTGCTCCCTGGAGCTGGAAGGCACCATCCCTGCGCACTGAGGGTTGCTCCCATGGGTGTGAAGTAGTGCATGTGTGCAGGGTCCTCCCCGAGGCACTGCAGGAGCTGGAGGGCCGGAGTGGGTCACGTGGGGTCCATAAATAACGGGGGAGAGCAGCTCTATACCCTGTCCAGGCTGTAGCAGGAAGCTGGGGCCAAGGGCATCATCCCACTACCGAGCATTTGCCCAAGTCCCATTCCCTGTTTGCCCTCATTGCCGGTCCTATAAGGGTCAGGGGGAGAGGGAGGGGCTGCAGGACGTCACCATTGGCACGAGTGGCTTGTTGGCCTCGAACACAACAGGCAGCAGTGAGGAGCTGGCCGGACGCTGGCTCCTCTGAATAAATACATGGCTCATCAAACAGTACAAGGAAGAGGAGTGGGGTCAGATCTCAGTGGCTATGATGTCCTCGTAGGGCACGTCAGCGCCGGGGATGTCCAGCTCAATGGGCTCCTTGCCATCCTCCCCCGCCGCGAGCTGCTGCAGCATCTTCTCCAGGTTCTGGTTCCTCTTGTACATGTGCAGGTAGCTCTGCTGCAACTGCTTCTGGTAGTGGATCACCTTCTCCTTTTCCTCCCTCCACGTCTGCCGCTCCTGCTGGAAGCTGGAGCTCATCTGCTCGTTGCTGTCCCGTTCAGCTTGCAGCTCAGCCCGCAGCCTCTCCACCTCACCTTGCAATGCCTGCACCTCACTGGGCCGGGTGGCATCGCTCAGCTGCGCCCGGAGCATGGCCATCTCTGCCCGCAGCTCCACTATCTCCTGCTCCAACAGGTTGACCTTCTCCCTCAGCAGCTCAGACTCGTTCTTCTTGCGCTGCAGCTCATTCTCACACACCTCCAGCTCCATGGCTTTGGTGCGCAGGGAGCCCTCCAGGTCCTGGGTCTTCATCTCCAGCCCTTCCATCTTGGCCCTCACATCCTTCAGCTGTGCCTTCAGGCTGAGGATCTCAGTGGTCTTGGTGGTGAGCTCGGTCTGGGACTCCTTCAGCTGCTGCTTCAGCAGGGAGATCTCCCCTGACTTCTGGCACACCTGGGGGAAGATAGCGCTCACATTAGGGCTCTAGTCACACTGAGATTATCACACAATCATTGAATGGTTGGTTCGGAATGGATCTCAAAGACCGTCAGGTTCTGACCCCTGCCAAGGCCTGATAGCCAGCTACTACATCCAGCACCAGAGGGGCTGCTAATGGTGTGGATACTAATGGAGAAAAGCTGCAGGGTTTGCTGCCACCCCTCCCATGCACACCTTTGCACCACAGCTCTGTGCCCCTGGGCCTTACCTCCCATTGGGTCTCTTCCAGCGCTGGTGCAAAGCTTGTCTTCTCCTTCTCGTAGGACCTCAGCTTGGTCTCCAGCAAATTTTGCTCCTTCATGAGGTTCTCCAGCTCTTCCCTCAGCTGCTGCTTCTCCTGCTGCAGCTGGAACACCTGAAGCTGGAGGACCTGCTGTGTGCGCTGGGTTTTCTGCGAGCTCTGCTTCAGCTTGCTGTTGCACTTCTGCTTGAGCCCCTCCAGCTCCTCCTTGCAGCGCCGCTGCTTCTCCTCATACACCTGGCAGGAGCTGGCTTCCTTCTCCTCGAAGCTCAGCTGTAGCTCCTGCAGCTCTCCCTCCCTCTCCAGCAGCTTCTGCTCCAGCTCCTGGATGGTGGACTCATCTGTGGAGATGGGCGAGCGGATGCACGCAGTCTTCTCGGCGGCGCGGTGCTGGGGGGCTTTGCTGGGGTTGAGGATCTTGTTGCCACCGTCGGAGAAGGACATGGCCTTGAGGCTCATCATGTTGCTGTCCTGGATGATGGCACACTGCATGATGTTGTGTGCAGAGCCCCCGAAGCGGCTGATGGGCCCCACGGGGGTGACGATGGGGTCCAGCTGATAGCTGCTGCTGGTGCTGTGGGTGGGCAGGCTGGACATGGAGTTCCTGCCTGAGTCAGACAGCCCTCCTGAGCACAGCGCTGGCTTCAGCTCCTGCTCCTTGCCTTTGTCCAGGGGGTGAAGCTGTGTGGGGAGGTGAGCTCCATTCTCTGGGGTTGAGTGGAGGACGGCACTGGAGCGGGGCAGTACTGGCTTGAAGGCGGTGGGTCGTGCCGTGGGTTTCTCCACACCCTGGGGGAAGAGCAGAGCCCATCAGCATAAACCCACCCCCATCCCTTCTGCCCCCCCAAAGCCCTGCCATAAACCCCAAAGGTGACCACCCCAAGCACCCCATAGGGCAGGGAGCCATGTGTTTAGGGCCCCGTCTCCCCTCCTCACCACTTCCAGCTGGCTGGGGAAAGGCATCAGCTTCTGCGGTGTGGGTGTCCCAAAGTCCATCCCGCTGCTCCCAGCCTGGCCCAGCTCCGAGCTGCCCAGCGCGGTGTAGTCCGTGCGGTGGGGACCGGGTGCCTTCTGGCTGACTTTGATGTAAAAGAAATCCTCATTCTTGCTGCTTTTGGAACCCGACTTGTGTCCGGATTCCTGGGAGAAGCCGAAGCGAAGCAGCCCGTCCGAGTACCTGTTGAGCTTCTTCAGATGGGACGACTTACGGAGCTTGTACTGCGAGGCACGGCAGTGCTTGCTGTGAAAGCTGTGGCCAGAGATGAGACTACTGACACTGCCCATGCTGCTGCCGGGCAGGTGGCAAGCTGGCTGTGATCATAGCAGAGCCCTCTCTGTGCCCAGGAGCTGCAATCCTACGGGAGGCAAAGAGCAGAGTGAGCATCGCAGGGTGGAGGTGGGATGCAGTCTGCACCCAGCGCTGGGAGCTGCTCCTGGAGGTGTAACACTGACAGCATGGAAGGGTCACGCAAAGGGCATCCCCCGCACGTGAGGGTGCTTCATCACCCTGTTCTCCCCGATTCCTCTTCAATTTTCAGTGCTCCTCTTAACCCACCTGAAAAGGGATGCTGCAAGGCTTAATTACGCTTAATGTAGCTTAATGTCGGTGCAGCACTTAAGAAGAGGAGAGGCATTGTGTGTGTGCTGAGCATTGTGATTGGCGTTCAGAGGTATGCAGAGCATTAATTCTCTTTGCTAAGGGGGAAAAAAGCAAAAAAGGATCGAATCCTGACTCCTGGGGGCCCTCGCAATGCTTGGGTGATCATGGAGATGTGCCTTCCATGGGGTAATTAAAGGGTGAGGTGGGGAGAAGGGGGACAAGCTGCTGGTGGGCGGGTATGAGAGCATAACCAAAGTGAGCTAAATTTGGGTTGCACAGCAAGATGTCAGAGAAAGAGGAATTGTTTGATGGCTGAATCACTTGGGGAGCGTGAGCAATTGGAAGCAGCATGCTCTGCTCTGCATGCAACCTGCTGCATGCAACCTGCTGCACGCTTCCCTGCTTGGTGCTGTGGGTGCTGCATAGTTTGGCTTTGCGCTGGGGTGCCAAGAGCACTGAGCACTGGGGCACCCTCACTGCCTTCCGGGTAGGAGCTGCTCCGATGTTATCCCCATGTTTTGTCATGTTCTGCTTTCTGTCCGGCCCCTCTGCACCCTGAGCTCGATAACTGCAGCCTGTGCCCATCCCTCAGCTTGATTTCTTTGCTTTTCCTCTGTGCCCCGAGGAATCGCATTGATTAAGTGTCAAACCAAAGTCCCAGCAAGACAGAAGATCCGCTTTAATCCCTAAATCCATTTTTGGGGAGATTAAGAGAAGTGAGCCAGCAGCCCGTCTGGATGCTGATGCACTGGAAGTGATCCATGAGTTTGGGTTCATTCATTTTTACAGGGTGAGAGGCACAACGGTGGAGGAAATATTGCTGCAGGGAATGGGATAACAGCACTGTGTGTGCATCTGCATGCATTTGTGGGTGCCTGCAGCTGGGGAGGGAGCGCTGGGACTTTCCAGCCCCTTGGCAGGAGGTGTTTCCATCCAACCCACGCATGCCTGGGAGGGTCAGGCACGGCTTTTTTCTTCCCCTTCCCTCTGTCGGTTTAATTTGAAAGCTGTGGAGGTGTTGGCATTCAGCACACAGTGTGAGCAGGAAGGAAAAGGCTCTGCAAGCAGCGGGATGGGAGCACAGCAGTGTGAAGGTCGGGGTGGTGCTCAGAGCCAGGGGATTGCCCTACAGGGGACCATGCACATCCCATGCAGTGCTCAGCAACTGCAGTGCTGCGTGCAGGGGCTTGTGGTGCTGTGAGCAGTGCAGGCTGCCCAGATAGGATGAATTGAGGTTGGACCCGCTCTTATTTTTTTGCAGAAAGAGGGGAAAAAATGAATGGCATGCCACATTCCTTCCAAAATCCAATCATGCCTGCCCCGCGATCACGCGCAGGAGGGCAGCTCTCCCTGCAGATTGCAGGAATTTAATCTTATCTCCTGGCAGCACGGCTTCTTTGAAGCCTTTCCCTCTTCCCTGCAAAGCTTTCACGGGCAGTTGCTTTCTCTCACCTTAGTGAGAGCCTTCGTTCCTTTCCAGGCTTCGCAGCATCGCTCCTTCCCTGCTGATCCTGTTCTTCCCCTCCAGTATCTGAGCTTTTCCTTCTCCCCTGCACCCTCTCGCCCACTCTTTTTCCCTCTCACATTATTATTCATCATTTCTGTGCAGATGCGCCCACACATTTGGGTGTTAGTTGGGAGGTGCACGGATAGCACAGGAACAGAAGCAGCAGCTGCCAAGAGCCTGGATCTGGGAGCAGCATCTTTCCTCTTTCTGTTGATCACTGTCAGGTGATGTGCCCATGTTTTGATCAATGATTTGGGTCTTTGAGACACTCAGAACGTGGCCCCAGGGGGGGAAACGTGGGCATTTCTATGGTGAAAAGCAATGCACGTGCTGCCTGGAGCATCTGATTAACGACTTCATGAAGAGGCAGCTCAATCCAAAACTTAGTGAGCAGCATCACTGGGCTGGGATTGAGATCTGGAACCAAAACTGGGATTGAATGGTTTGGATTTCAGGCAAAGTGCTGACCTCACATCCTCAATGCTAGCAAACACCAAACCAGGAAGCTGGACAGACCATGTGTGAGCATCCATGGGGTGAGCATATCCATGCCTATGCCCAACCCAACTCCCCGTGCCCAGCTCCTCCAACCCCTTTACATTGGTCCCCATGGAAATGGCAGCTATAAGGCCTGGAGAGCCCCATCAGCAGCACCGACCTTGCCCCCACCCCGTGATCCTCACCCTCATCGCGCTAATGGGAATGAACTCAACGCAGCCCAGGCAGCCGCTGTCCTTGTGATGCTGCATTGTGGCTCGGTGCTGGCAAAGGGCCCCACGACAAGGCTTTCATTCACTCTAATTCATTGTCCCCCTGCTCATTCATTGACATTCATTGGGATCATTTTGATCGGAGGCAGCGAGTGAATTGCAGCGGGGCTCACAAAGCGCGCACCATGTGTTCTGCCCTGATTTGCCATTAGTGAAGGGGGACACTCCAGATGAAGAATAACCAGCCTCAATTACATGTTACATCCACTCTAATAGCCCAGGAGTCCATCACACTTAATGTTGTTTCAATGAACACTGGGAGAATTCACACCCCCTGGCTGGTGCTTGTTAGAGGAGCCAGCAGTGCCTTTGGCAGAGGGTTTGGTGGGCTCAGTGCCAGAGTGGCAGCCGTAGCATGTGCTGTGCCAGTGTCCCCTGGCAGCTGGGCTCCTGGAGGTGAAGATTTGTTGCATTGAGCAACTACAAAGAAATCCAGACCCGCTTTGGAGCTCGTTGGCAGCACCGAGTGCTGCTTCCTTGCACCCAGGTCCTGCAGAATGTCTCAGGTGCTCTTTATTTCTGCTGCAGAATTCAGCATCAGCACTGGGAAGAGCAGAAGGAGCTGCAGGTACCTGTGTAGCGTGCAGCCTGGTCCTGACCTAGGATGAGCCCACAAGTGGCCTTAATGGGCGTTGGTGTGATGATGTAGGTGGCATTGAGGCGCCTGGATTAAGCCACGATTAGGGAACCCAGTACTAGGCTAAGAGGAATTTCTTGAATTAACAATGAATCATATTGGCAGAGCGAGCTGGAGAGGATATTGACTCAACACCCGCTGCGCAATGCCTCCTCTCACTCTGTCTGATCCCTATGTGGGGAAGCCGCTGCGTTTCTCTGAGCAGAAACCCTGCTGGAGGCAGGGAGAGGCTCCTGCACTGCTGGGGACGATTGCACAACCTGCAGAAATACAAGTCAGCAGAGCCCGGACTTCAAGTGTCTGCATTCCTGCAGAGCCTTGTGCTTTCTCTGCAGCTAATGCTTACTGGACAGTTTGCCTACGCTAATAGCACAGGCAGGTGCGTGGGCTACAGAAGTGACAGATTTGTCTCTCTAGCCCAAGGGACTTAAGAGCAAGACAAACTTGGTGCTGGATGGCTGCAGCAAGCAGTTAGGCTCAGGAAAAGCTCTGATTTCTGGTATGCAAGGATGTTGGTGCCCAAGGGGCTGGTTCCCATAGGAAATGGTGCCCAAAGAAGATGGTGCCCAAAGGAGATGGCTCCCAAAGGGACTGCCCTACACTACTGCACTCAGAGCTCCCCAGCTCAGGGATGCACTGCCCTGTAGCATTGCTACGTGAGCTCATGGTGAAGGACCATCTCCCAGCCTTCACCTGGCCGTGCACAAAGAACCTCAGCTGTGCCACAAAGGAGCTCCCTGAGCTGCTCCAGCTCTGCCCCGCTCCCATAATGGATGGACCCTGGCACTTGTTGGTGAATCAGCAGCCAAGCAGCACCCACATGTCCCCACAGTCATGTTCCCAGCACAAAGGAAATGTTTGTATGAGACATACTTAAATATTCCTTGGGTGGGGAGAAAGATCCTTTCAGCTCGCTTCACTCCTAAGAGCATCTGGCTTTTCCTGCTAACAAGCAACGAATGCTGCAATTAAAGCCCTGCTAATTGGGAACGCAGAAATGCTCAGGTCTGGTGGCACCCAGGATTCTTCTATTGAGCTGTGAGGTGGGGATTTTGCACCCCCTGGATGGGAGTTGAGAGGGCCCTACGGGGTTGGCAGGTGGGAAGCGGCCGCGCCGTGCCTGGGAGCTGTGGGCTGCTTATTTTGGGAACCGTCTGGGGCCGGCAGCTGGTGCTGGGGTGGGTGACAGCTGAGCATGGCTTTCACTTGGGATCTGCGAGGCCCCTTCTCGCGCATCTATTTCCGACCCTGTAAAACACAATCTGTCAGGGTGTGAGAATGGAGGAGGGGGTGGGCACCCAAAAAAGGGGGCTGGCAAGGGGCTGCCTCGCCTGGCAGGTGCCCCTGAGCGTTGGTTGGGATGTGCAGAATGCTGTCCTTCCATCCCCACAGCTCAGCAGAGAGTGCCTGTCCCACACGTCTTCCGTGAGCTTTTTCCAGGATCTCATTGATGCGAAGGATGCAGCCAGAAATAGCAAAAGCTTCACGTAACCAGAGATGTGCCCTAAATACGGCTCCTCCAGGCTTTCCGTTCCATGGGCTTTGCGTGCATCTTCCTCTGCCCCCCCAATTGTGGGTACAGCATGAATGAGTGATGGGGTGTCTGTTGCCCACTGGGTTCTGCCAAAGTGGGAGCACCAAGGGTTTCTCCCATTCCCTCAAACTGCCAAAAAAAAAAAAAAAACAACCCCAAAACAACCCAAACTGAGGCTCTTTCTGCTGTAGCCCCCCTCCCCCCCCAGAGCACACAGAGGAGAAGCATCCTCTCCATGGACAGGGAAAAATTTAGAACTGGAGCTGCGGGCTGCCATGGAGACCAGGCTCCATCTGCAGTGCTCTTCTTGCCTCCCCCCCTTCAGCAGGCAGAGGAGCAGCCAGGAGCCCTCCTTGCCTCCATGCTGCTGCCCCTTCCCCTCCCATGGGCTTTGAGCACCTTTTGGGGCTACAAAAGCAAATCCACATTTTCTGGGTGCTCTGCTAAGTGCTGGGAGGGGAAATAACTGACCTGGATAGCACTCTCAACCCTTGAGCTTAGCAAGAAGGCTGAGTATCAGGGAAAGAATTTTTTTAAGGTAGGACTTCATGTCTGCCACCAAAACCCAGGCTCTCTGTGTTAAGCCCACATCACCTTCCCAGCACCCAAGCTCCAGAGCAAAGGCACGCACTCCTTCTGCACCATCCTTCCCTGTCTGCAGTACCAGTTGTGCTGTGATTTCTCTCATTTTGGGTATTTTTGTACCCCACGCAGTGCTCAGCCAACAGGGAGCTGAGAAAAGGCAACTTCTGCCTGCTGACAACAAGCCAGGCTCCGTCCCTGCCGTGCAGAGCATCTGCTGTGCTGCCTCTGCCTGCTCATCTCCTTCAGCTCCTTTTGCTTTCCAGAGCATTACATTCCCCCATCCCTGCCCTGCTCAACTGCTTCAGTGCAGCAGCCACAGAAGGGAAAAGAAAAGGCAAATTCATTTCTCGCTTCCTATTTCCCTCCTCCTCTTTTTTTTCCCAAATTGGCCCATTGCGCATTCCACCCTTTTAATGCCTGGCTGCCAAATGGAGCAGCTCTCTCCAAAGAGAAATGCACATCAAAGTTGCAAGGAATATTCAATTAACCTTTAAATAAGATCATCCACAAGTGGCTGATGGAGATGGCGTTTAATTGTTAAAAAAAATAAACACAGCCGCTTGCATTTCAGAGGGGCACTCCTGTGGTACAGCTCTGCCTTTTGCTGCTGTTACGGCTGATGTTTTGCTGAAAGGCAATGAAATATTGAGATACGCCTTCCAACTTTCCCTCTGACACCATTCTCTTTGCTTCTGCAGGATTGGAAGTGGATGCATTTCTCCCTTTTGCATGCAGGAAACCTCAACAAAATGCCGCTGTGCAGCGGGAGGGAGATGCTTGCTCCAAAGGAGAGGATCCCTAACAAATAATTAAGAACCCCTTTATCCCAAGTAGGGCAGCATGCTCATGCATTGCTACCCTCTGCTGGAAGGAGCTGCCTTGGAGAGGCCTTGCAATAGGATAACAGAGATTGCTTTTAGCTCAAGAGGAGAACTTTGAAGGAGGAAGAGGAAGATCTGAACACAGCGCTGCTGCCCAGAGCTCCCAGCTGCAGGGTGCTGCAAGTACAGCATCCCAACCCTGCCTGTGTAACAGAGTGCCCCTTGCTCCTGTTTTTTTCCCCTCCCTAACAAAGCAATGGCCACACGTGCACACACCCAGCACTTCCACAACCAACCCACTGAGCCTTCCTGTTCTAGGGGGCCCTTTTCTTAACACCCATTGCTGGCAAACAGCCCCTGCAGGAAATCCTCTGTGACCCACGTGCCAAACCTTCATGCATTCCCTGCTATTTTTAACTCAGCCCCAACCACCCGCATTGCTCCTGCCCACTGCCGCCTGCCTGCAGCCCTGCAGCAGCTCACAGCCCCCAGACGGCAATGGTGAATTGGGCAGAGGGGTTTCAGCACCTCCAGCAGAACTATTTATCAGTGCATGCAGCATTCAGGGGCTTTAGCAGCAGTTTGTTGCAGCAGTGCTATTGTCACACTTATCCACACAACACTTTGGGGTGTTGGGGGGGGGGACAGGGAGCGCTCACTGCTGCAGATGGAGATGGGTTTTTGAATGGTCCCAAAAGAGGTGGGGAGCTGCTCCAGCCCTCTGCTCCTGGTTGCACAGAGCCTGCTTGGTGGCTGCCCACCTCCTGAATGCCTCAGATGCCTCACCTGAGTGTGTGCTGAGCGTGACTGTACCTGCCTGCAGCAAATAAAGGCTTTTCAGGAGGGGAAAACAGCGATTGAGGGTGAACGATATCATGGGAGTGAGGAGGGACGAGATGGGACAGAAGCTCTGGGATGTCCCAGCCTGCATCCCAGCATCTGCTGGTGTCCCTTTCCCATGTCCCTCTGCTTGGGGCTGGGTCTGCCCTTGTCTGTATGGGCTGCCTGCTCTGCCTGTTGGTTCCTTACACCCATCCCTTTTCTTGAAATCTCCTTTCCCTGAGCCTCAAATTCATTCGCCTCCCACCTCTCTGCAGTGCCAAGGAAGAGTGACTAAGGGGTGGGTGGTAGGAACGGCTCAGGACTGATTTAGCAGCCCCGGTGCCGGGAGGAGGGGTCAATAGAAGCACAGCTGGGGGCACACAGAGCCCAGTGGGAGCCACGAGCATCCCCCGCAGCTCCCGATTGTGCTCCCGAGCTCACTTTTGCAGCTGCCATTAATTGCCCCCTCCGCTGATTGCTTGCGCCGATGGTTTTTTGCTTTTGTAATTCTTTGTCCCGCTGATTAATGGCCCCGGTGATTAATGGCAAGGGGGGCTCTGCGGGTCCTGGGCTGGATGGAGGTGTGAGCCCATGGCCGTGAGCGCAGCTGGCGGGGTAGGCTGGGGGCAGGCAGCCAGGCAGGCTCTCGTGCTGATTATTTCAAAAGGAAGGTTCGTTGGCGTCTGGAGCGATGCTATCAGTGAGACTGATAGCACAGACTTTGTTTCCTGCTCGTGTTGCACTTGCTGCAGCTTTCAAGGAGGAAAACAAGCTCTCCGGAAGAATCTGGACAACCATAGGAACTGCTGCACGAACACGAGCGTCCTCAGGAAAATGGGTCAGGTGCTGCTCCCTGTGCTGAGTTCCCAGGTCTCAGCTCATTTGTCAGCACCAAAAGGCCTTCAGACTGGTGTGCAGTGGTGAGGAGGAGCATGGGGCACAGCACTGCTGGGGGGTCAGCCAAAGGGAACAACAGGAAACCAAACAGAGTGCCCAGCAGCAGTGATGCAGATGGGACCAGGGGAGGTCAGCGATGGGGGTACAGGTTGGGGCTTCTCCACATCCCTGGGTCAACAAATGTGTGTTGGTCCCACTGGGAGTTGCACCAATGAGCAGATAAATACTCCTGAACCTGGAGAAGGAGAGTCCCTGTGGGTATCCTGCCCTTCGGAGACAGCCAGGTGCAAACTCCCAGGGAAGATGGGAGTGCAGCGCTGGGGCTGAACGCTGTCCCTGTGAGGCCCTGTGGAGCTGGTGAGAAGGGAAGACCCAAGCTTGCCACAGCCACAGCAACGAGTGCCTGAGCTCCGTTTTTAAGGGCAGAGATGAATCGCTGGCTTTCCAGGATCTGAGAGCACTGCATCCTCTGCTCAGCCGTAACCTCCTCCGTGCATTTACGTGCACACACACACACAGAGGACAGCACCGGCACAAGGAAAGGCTGACACACGACCGGCAGTGCCCAGCTGCGGGCTCGCACTCAGCATCCTGACACCATCAGCCCTCGCTCACGGGAGAACCCAGCACCTGCACAAACCACAGCCTCCCTCACAGCAGCCCTCTGCACCCACGCCGCCCATACGCTCTCCCCGTGTTCCCCCAGCAAATAATATCCGACGCCAGCACGGCTCGATGCTCACAACAAACCGAAGGCAGATAGACCTCCATCTGCACGTTTCCCAAAGAGCTCGAGGGCTGTACAGCCAGCAGCAGCCCGACCCGAGGTGCTGAGCACGCACGGTTCCCCCTCTCCTTGAAGTTTGCCACTCTTCGGATGGAAGAGATGAGGCAGAGCCGAGCACAGCAGCCGCGGAGGGGTGCGCGCAACCGGGGCCGCGCTCGCGTTACGGGGCCGGAGACACCCGCAGGAAACCCCACGGACGTGGGGGTACCCGAACCCCGAAGCTCACGGCTGGGAGCGATGCTCGCCGCCGTGCGGGGCCGCCCGCTTCCCCCGCGCCGCAAACCCCTCCGCTCCGTTCCGCCCCCCTCCCCGGAGCTCCCCGTCCCCCGACGGCTCCCCGTCCCCCCGCACAGCCTCCGGTCCCGATGGGTTCCCACCTCGGGTGGCCGCAGCTCGCAGAGCTCCGCGGGGCTCCCGGTGCGTGCCCGGCAGCAGCATCCCCGCTCGGAGGCGGCGGAGGAGGAGGAGGAGCCCGGAGCCCCGCGCATCGGCCCGCCCCGCTGCATCCCCCGGCCTTTGTGTCCCGGCCGTGCCCCCACCTCCCCCCGCCCCACGGCCGGCGCAGGGCGTTCGGGGAGGGATAGGTTGCTTTGCTCCCCAGTCTTGGTGCATGGAAGGGGTTAAAGGAGGACAAGAGGTGCTCGGGTTGAGCGCCTGGCACCGTGGAGAGCCTGGACCTCCGAGCAGCAGCCGGCAGCGGGGCGTGCAGCTCTGCTCGACCTCCATCAGGGCAGCGGCTGGGAGGGCAGACTCCGCTTTCTCTCGGCCTGGATCGCACCATTCCCCAGCCACATTCCCCATCCTCAGATACAGGAAACTGAGCTGTGGGGCCGCGGCCAGAGCTGCCTAAAAGTTGGGAGGGGAAACTGAGGCACGGTACCTGTAGATCTGCACCAGCTCCAACGGACTCAGGGCCGGCCAAGCTGCCCAGCAGTGGCAGAGCAGCCTCGCCTTGCTCAGCCCGATGCTCAGTGAAGTGGCTTTGGCTCTACAAACAACCCCTTCCATAAAGGTTCATACATGCCCATCTGCATGCATTTACTGAGTGGAAAGGCAAATAAATGCAGGACGTGAGGAGCTGAGCTTCTGCAACATGCACACCACTGCCACTCTGGCTCCTGCAGTGCTGGGCCTGGCAGGGATCTGTGCCCAACCTGACTTTCAGGCAGCGAAACTGCCCCAAACACAGCAAGCTGAGGTCAGCACAGGCAGGCAGAGAGCTGGGAATTACTGTGCCATGGGGCAGACTGTGGAATCAGGCCCTTGAGAACTCCTGACCTCCTCTTTCACGCTGGATGGTGGGGAGGGATGCTCTACAGAAAAAAATCTGAGCAGCTGTGCTAAATCTCCTCCCCGAAGATTTTTCCAGCACTGATTTCTTCCACTGTGGCCAGAGCTGTGCTGCAGGCTTGGTTACATTCCCACATCCCTCCTCTCCGTCTTCCCTTGGGTAGATCTGTTTGCTTCCTCCTTGTTCCCTGGGTCACTCATCTCATCCCACCTGGGGCAGCTTTTCTGCCTGCTGGCCGTGCCTCAGGCTGACACAGCACTCAGGAATGCACACACTGACTGGCAGCACATCGGAACTTGCCCCACGCACGGAGCTGAGTGGCTGCATCTCATCCAGGTGTGCAACGAGCAAGGCTGCTCCAGAACGGCATGAGGGAGCAACAAGTGGGTCCCCAACCTTGTGTCAACGCGAGAAATGGGTTGGGGGCAACAGCAAACAAACCAGCTCGTTGCTAAAGCCTCATGGCCAGGGATGAAGTCAGTCCCAAAGCGGTTGCGCACTGTGCTCCCATCTGCCCACGGCATCCCATGAGAGCAGACTCCTGGCGCTGCCTTTGGCACAGCTCAAGGACAGCCCAGGCTGCGTGCCAAGCTTTGCTCAGTCCCTGCTCACACGCTGCAAACACTGCAAACCGGAGAGGTGAGCTCTGCCCCAGCCCAGCCCCGTGCTCAGGTGTTGGAGAGGTGCAGCAACGGGGTGGAGCAGAACAGCAATGAGGGCTCAGCTCCGCTCAGACCGCAGCGCTTTGATTTATGACAGATGAGATCCACCCCCTCCCCCCCCAACCCTGTCTTTTTTTAATATTGTTTCCTGGCAGCTTCGTTAGTTTCTCTGCTGATTTGAGCAATGCTCCCACAATCCTGCAGGCGCCTCGTTGCCTTGAAAGCAGTCAGCTGGAATTTGCTATTTTAGGAGCGAGAAATTGGAGAGAGGAAGAAGAAGGAGATGGAGAAGAAAGAGAAGAAGAAAAGTGTATTCCTGTGAGTGCAGAGGAATGATTTAACAGGATTTCAGTCAAGGGAAAAAGGCATAAAAAAGAATTACGATTCATTTTTGTGCGAATGGGGCTTCATGTTTCTACAGTAAGTCATAACAAAACAAGGCAGCGAAGCCAAGAAGTTATCTGTACCAGATGGGGCAGCGGTTGTGTCTGCAGCTTTTCAGGAATCGTCCTGACTTGGGGCAGATTGGGCAGTGATGGAGCTCAGCGTGCAGCCCTTCTCCTGGAGGAGGGATGCTGTGTCACCTCGCTGTCCCCCTGACATGGCAGCCCCATTGGCTGCAGCTCCTCCTGGGCTGTAAATTGCCCTCCCCGACCCATCCGTCCTGCACAAGCCAGCACTCGTCCCAGCTGCTGTGCCCTCACCCCCTCAAACGAGTCTGACTCGTGGGGCCACCTCACCTCTCAGCCACATGGAATCTTTCCCAGCATGAGGCAGCTTGGGGAAGAGCAGCAAAGGGCACTCGTGGAGCAGGACTCATTGCAGGGCTCATTGCAGGGCTCATTGCAGGGCTCATTGCAAGGATCATTGCAGGGCTCATTGCATGGCTCATTGCAGGACTCATTGCAGGGATCACTGCAGGGATCATTGCAAGGATCATTGCAGGGATCATTGCATGGATCATTGGCACTCCCAGCCATTGCTTGGGCAGATGCTGCTGTTCACCCTCCTGCATACTTGCCCCTACACAGCCCTGAGTCCCTAAGTGATTTTGTAGGGTGAATACAAGTCCTATTTCCTTTTTAGGTTGAAAGATAAGCAGTAATCATAAAGCGGGTTTGGTTTTTGTTGTTGTTGTTGTTGTTTTTGCTAACAGATTATTTACAAATCCATTGAAATTAGGTATAATATAATAAAAAAAAGCTTGTGCCAATTTAAGGGAACTACAAGAGAATAAGATCAGCACTAAAATCAAGAAGTAGGTGTATTTAATGGCTTTTCTCCCTACAGACCTAGGAAGCAATACTGGAAGCAAGGATGGGAAAAGGAACCGAACCCTCGTGGTGCTCCAGAGGAACTTCAGCTTGTGGTTTTTGAGCAGCTGTGCAGGAACCCAACCTGGGCAGCACAGGGAGGGCAAGGACCACGCTCAGCACTCCCAATGGCAGCTGTGCTGAGCACTGAGCTTAGCACGGCTCTCCCAGCCCAGCAGTGCTCTCATCAGCGGAGATGAAGGCTGAGTTTCAACCCCAGCCCCGTTCAGACCCTGATTCCACTGCGTTGTGCTCAGGGGTTTCGCTCCCAGGCAGTTTAGCAGTAACAAACAGACCAAAGGTCATGAGAAAATGGTATCACAGCTGAGCTCGTAAAGACAGCCTTAAATTTCCTCTCCCACTTCTGGGATTCATCCGTTCCTTTCCCATTAAAATTAATGATAAGAGCTCATCCATTTCTCAGCTCCTTGGTCGCTCCGCAGCTTCTTCTTTTACTCGATGCTAAAACAGAGACAAGTCCAGACCACATCCCCAGAGCCTCAAAGCAAAGTTTGCTTTTGCAGTTAAACAAAGCAGCTTCTCCCTGCCCGACAATGTTGCAAAACATGGGTATGTTATTGCATGGCTTCTCAGTATTGATCTGTGGTGTTAATCTGAGGATCTGTGCTGGTCACACTGCCAGGTCCTGCTTTCCCAGCCCAGGTCTCTTGCAATAGGGATTCCTCTTTAGCACCATTTCACTGCAGGGGCTCTGAAAGCAAACAAAGTTTCTAGTGCTTAGGATTTTGTACTGAGCATGGGGGGAATAATAAGAAAAAAAGGACCCAGCTTCCTCTGGGGACTATTCAGCACAGAGCTCAGCTCCGTTTGCTTCTGCTTCATCAGCCTCCAAACCCAAATCCCCCTCAATAATTCAGCAGAGCTGCTGCTTGCATGTCTAAATAATTCATCCTGGAGCTTTGAGGAGGAAAATGTGGTTACATCACCCCTCAGAGTTCTGCTTTGGGGCTCCCTGTGCCTTTCCTGAGCAGATTTCCTGAGGATGCTCTGCTTGTGCTGAGGGCTTTGTGAGGAGTGGAGTTCTGTGCAACCTCATGCATCGGGGATGGGAGCAAAGGGAGCAAAAGGGAACAAAAAGGCAGTAAAGGGGAGTAAAGAGGGAACAACTCCATGCTCCTTTGCTCCATCCTAAAAGCACCAAAGGCTGCCTGGGCCGTCTCCAGGAGACAGAGGGAAGGAAACGAGAAGGGATGTGCTTTTTAAGTTTGTTTCCCATTTTCTCCTGGGGCTGAGGATGAGAGCAGCTGTGGTGGGGTCAGGGCCGCCAGGCAGCAGTGTGGCACAGCGCAGTGCTGTGTTTGCAAACCCTGCTCACGAAGCTGACTTCTCCCATGGGGTATCACTGAGCAGCTCCTGCCAGCAGCCGGCTGCTCTCCGGAACAGCAGACATATGGGCTGTTTTTCCAAGGGGCTGTTTCAATTAAAAATTCCCAGGGCAAAGCAGCGATGATCAGCCCAGCTGAGGATGGAGTGGCTGCAGAGGGCATCTGTGCAAGCGGAGCGGCGCGGTGCAATCCCCGTGCGTCGTGGTTTCAGGGCTCTGTGTCGTAGCACGCATCATGCTGGAAGCATTTTGCTTAAACATTTATCAAACCTCTTCCAGGCCAAGGGGAGGAGGGCCAAGGCTGGCATTGAGGAAGGGCTGAGGGTAACGTTTATCTTAGAGGGAGCAAAAGAGCTCGAGTGTGGCAATGAGATACCGATCATCCCCAGGTCCTTTTCGTATTCCCAACAAGAAATGCAAAAGTCACCTCACCCCCAGCTGCTCTGCTTGTATTTTCCATCCTTTCTGCATCCCTGTGATAAGCAGCTGAAATGCACCCGCACCCCACCACCCCTTCCTCCCTCAGCGTGGGTCGGACCCTTATCTCTGCACCGCGTAATTTGATTTTCACAGCAGCGGGAGCATTGGCAATTATCACAATAAAAGGGATTTGCAGCCGGGCCTGACACCGTGTCACCCTCCTGCTCAGCCTCCCAGCCTTACAGACACCTGGGGAGTGCTCCTCCTGGCACGATGCTTGCAGAGCTCCTGCAGCACTGGGCCTTGGGTATGACTCTTGCCTTTGGAATCCTGGCTCTGGGATCCTTGCTTTGGGATCCTTGCTTTGGGACCGTTGGCTTTGGGACCCTGGCTTTGGGATCCCTGTTTTTGGGTTTTCCTGGCACCCCTTGCCCTGCTGTTGGGCTGCAATGCCCTCCCGCTGCTTCTGCCCAGTTTGTTTTGCTCTCTCCCAGCTGTGAGGCCGCTCATCTTTATGGCGCCCATAAAACCAAACGCTCTCCGCTGTTAAGCTCTGTCTGTTACAAACCATAATCCAAATCCCATAAAGGAGCGAGTCCTTTGCATAATGATCACATGCGTCTCTCTGCTTGCTTTTATGGGGTGCCAGGGCTGCGGTTCGTGCAGCTCAGCACCTCGCAGAGACGAGATGGGAGCAGCTGATGGAGGACGTGGTCCCGATGCAGCAGGGCGGCTGGGATTGGGGGCTGTTGGGGAGCACCAGGCTGGGGAGCAGCACTGCATGGGGATGGGGCTGCTTTGCTCCAAAATGGAGTGCTGAGTTTTGGGTTGGGGCTGAAGGATGCAGGGCTGTTTCTTTGTGTGCACTGTGACTCAACCCTTGTCTCTGCTCCAGCGCAGAGTTCAGGAGTGCTCAGACCTCAGCAGAGGTGAGCTAACAGCAGAGATCACCCAGAGGGGAACTGTGAACTGTTAATTCAGTGCATGCCCCCCATAAAACAAACCTTTGTCCTTCCCTGCACTCATGGACACCACATCCTATGCTGAGGCTCCTGGGGGGCTCACAGCACTCTGTGGGCATTGCTTAACCCCAACTCCACCCTCATTTGTGGTGCACGCGCTGCAAAAATACAGAAAACAGGTTATTGCTGGGCTTTGAGAAGAGCGTTCATAATGAGCTTTTGTCCCAGCTCAAATATAGGATGCTTAAACTGGGCTGAAAGGCTCACAGGGACATCTGGGGGATTTGGTCTGGGAACCCCTCCCTCCCCCCATGTTGAATTCCTGGAGCAGCACACCTGAAATCAGTTTGAGAGACTAGAGCTCTCCTCCAGCACTTGCCTATTTATTTGCTGTTGCAAAGCAGAATCCCTTAAACCAATTCAAAACCCTTATAAACACGGGTGGTAATCTGGAGGTTTATTGGAGCGGGCTCTGTGTAAACACCAATACAAACTGGTTTCACTAAATCAAGACAAGACCCAAAGCAGCATTCCTCTCTGTCTTCACTCCAGAAGAGTTTGAATCAGCTCCAGGCTCATTGGCACCAAGCCTGAACGGGGAAGCAGCAGCTGACCAGCACAGCAGCAATGGGTGAAAACTGCTCTGCAGAGTTGGGTGATCCCCAAAAAGCTGAGCTATGAGTGTGCTGTGCTGTTTTTGGCCCACTCCTTGAATCTGGATGAACTTAGCAAGCTGTTCTACCCCTTTCACATCTACTTGGTCCTTAATGCACTTGTGGGTCATCTCTTTCTGTATCTATGCTTAATAAGTGGAAGCAAATTAAAGGCAGTGCTCTGAGTAAGTCCCAGGTGAGCTGGGAGCAGGCTGAGCTGCTTCTGGTTTCAGCAGCCCTTTGCTATGAGATAACATCTTGGCTGTGCTGTGCTGGAGCAGAGACACCAGAAGAGAAAATAGGATCGCTGAGAAGACAGCCTGGCTTATCAGCACAGAGTGGCTCAAATCAGCACTCAGCTGCAGCAACCAAGTGGGGATGGAGCTCGTTGGGAGCTGGCTTAATTGCTTAGTCACAAGGTAACTTTGTCAGGTCGTTCCTGGTTGATTTTGTTAGTTTGCTGATCAGATCTGGGCAGCTGTGTAGTGGCGCAGGGGGATGGGAAGGGGAGGGGAGGGTTGCACGGTTGCATTGCCTTTCCCTGCCCAAAGCGTGCGAGAGAGCAAACAACTCCGCACCCTCCGAGCGCTCCTGGCTGCAGGACCCGCCGTGCCCGCAAGAGGCTGCTGGTGCTGTTTGCAAACGTCCAGCTGCTTTAACCGAAGGATAGCAACAAGACAAAGTCAGAAAAGCAAGGAAGAAGTCGCTTCCTGGCCAAATGTGGGAGGGAAGGCGCGCTCCGCGAATGTGGGGGTGATCCTGGGGGATGGACAGGAGGGGAAGCGTTTCAGGAAGGGAAAAATGCTTCCTTATAAAGAGTGAAGCAACTGAGTGCTGAGTGAACAGGAGCTGGACTGGACCCCAAATTGTGCTGTTCCATTTTGCTCTGATTTCTGTAGGGTTTTCAGGATCTGGGACCTACATTTCCATGAGGGTGGAGGGAGAGAAGAAAGTCCTTCTCCACCTCTGAGCAGCCCGAGTGGTTCTGCCGAAGCCAACCCCCCATTTACAGCACCTGGAGGGCAAAGCCACGCTGTGGAGGGTTTGGCTGGAAGGTGAGGACGGCCAAAGCCTTGAGTGGGTTGTGATTCTGCTCCTCATTGCATACCGAGATGTGTTTGCTCCTTGTTATTGCATAGCGACGTCCTCGAGCTGTGCCAAAAGGCTGCCGAGAGCCGCACCGCTAATAGAGGGAGCTCTCAAGCATTTTGCATGTGAATAGGTTGGGCCCGACGGGTGATAAAGCAGCAGGACCCGGCATGGGGCTCAGCTTGCTTTTCTCGTGGTGGCCAGCAGCTTCGTGGAAATCGGCCTTCATTTTAGATGAGAAGCGACGGCACGTAAGAGGAGAGCATCAATCCTAAAACCACGGTGGAGGGAAAAAAACCATTCAATCTCTGTGAACTGCTCTGCAAACTGCTCTGTGCTCTCCCAGTGCTGGAGCAGGAGCTGCCCTGGGCAATGGTGGTGCTGTGGTCCCACCTCCGAGCCCCCTTGAGGAAATACAGTCACGTTTTCCCAGGAGATTCCAGCATGCAACAGGTATTTTAATTACTTTAATAAGAACAGCCTGGGAAATTGATTCCTAACTAGGCTTGAATTTTGCAAACTTCCAAGTGTCGTTTTCCTTCTTTTAATACTGCTTCACATTAAAGTAATTAGGTTATTAGCTAAAAGCCTTGCTATTCCTGGGAATATGAGCCTGCCTGGGATGAGACACCTGTGATGTTGGAGTAGGTCTTACTTCAGACCCGAGCAAGGCTGTAGTGGAAATGCTAAGTCATGGCTTGAAGCAGTGATGGAGCACCTGGTGGAAAGGCAGGACCAACCCAAGGAAGCTCAGCTGCGTGCAATTAAATGCACTGATTGACCTGAAGGGCTGGAGCCAGGATCCACCCCCTTCCCAGCCCTCATTTGGGGGTTGGCAGTGGAGGTAAGGGGATTTTGCTGGAGCTCCCTGTGGCCTTGTGAAGGTAAGCAACTTCTTTATTTCCCCCAGTTTTTGCGTTTGAGCAAATTCACACTTGTTGTAGCTTAGGACCTTGCTGCTCTGCTGTTATTGCTGTGCTTTGTATTGCATTACAAAGGCCGTGGGCTGCCTACTACTGTGGTTCCTTGCGAGACCTTGAGAACACCATTTATTCCCTATTCCTCAATTTTCCAGCCCCAGGCCTGTCTGTACTGTGCAGGATGGAGGCCATGCTTTGCTCCCTCTCTGCGTCTTTGCCACCCTCACCCTGTCCTAGGGAACCTCTTCCAAGGAACCTCTCCACTGGGTGATGGTTGTGCTGTTCCCATTTGGCTCCCTGCTGCTCTGCTCACTATGTAGCAGCCAGGACCAGATCTCATCCATCTCCCCGTGCTCTGAGCTGCCAACCTGTGTGTGTGCGTGGCACAGAAGGGAGCCTGCAGCCAGCCAGGTGCCCCAGCAGCGGTGACTCAAAGCCCCTCTAATTTCCTTGCATCTCATTGTGTATTGATGGCTGGGGATGTCGGGTAACCATGGCAACTCATTGATTAGCATCCAGCCCCTGCGAAATGAGGAACACGCAGCCATAAGAATTACAAATGATGCTGTATTGTCTGCTGCCAATAGGCTGATTACTGCCATTTTCTGCCAGGTAGACCAGCTTTTACAGGCAACTCGGTGGTGTGTAATTACCATGCTGTGATTGATGCATTGCTATAGTTACTATCTGCTGTGTTCCCTGACTAATAGTTTTTAAATTCCTCTTCAGATGGAAATGCATTGCTTGTAAATGCGAGAGGCAGAGGTCTGCAGAGCCAGGAGATCCATCTGAAAGGAGGCAGTCTGGTGGTGGAGATGTCTCCTCATACAAAATGTGGTGGTCAAGTGCTTGAGTCATAGGATTCGATCAGTGGAGGATGGGGATAGAGCTGGGTGAGATGTCCTCTGCATTGGGGACCACTGGTCACCTGTTGATGCCACGTGGTTGTCTTGAATTGAGTACAGATTATGGTATGGATTGGTTCATGGGGTTCTTGTCCTGGCTCCTATGTGTGTAGAGGCCTCTGAGCAGGACTTGGCGTCCTACCACCCGAGAGCTGCAGCCCAAGCAGTGGGCATTTAGTGTGGAGTCTCAGTGGTGTTTGCAGTTTGCCACCCCACTGAAGGGGCAGGAGGATGGATGCGGAGTGTTTGAGGTCTCTAGGAGTCAGGCATGAAGCCATCCCAGCTGCATGGAGCTGCTGATCAGTCAGTGAGTGATGCTCAGACCTCAGTGCTCCAAGTCTGTCCTGGATAAGGATCAAACAAAGCCTGGCTCGGATCTGGAGGGCTTACAGATGGCCTTTGCCTTTCCTGGGGTGAGGATGCTAAACCTCTCCCCTATGCTTCAGACCTCTCCCTTCCCTCTGTGCATTGCCCTCTGTGTTTAGATGCTGGTGTAACGGAGTTAAAAGGGGGTTGTTGCTTTTCAGCCAGGGTAATTTAGTAGAAAAATGTCATGCTAATGCAATTCAAAGTTCAAATGATCTTTCATTTTGAGGGAGAGGAGAATGCATGTGCAGTCAGAATGTTAAAACCCACGGCTTGCCCTGCAATTCAAAGAGAAATATGAGCTTCAGGGGATACATAAGTCACATGAAGTGCTGTGAGTGAAACACACAAAATGAATAAAAATGATCCGGAAGCCATTATTAGTGTTGCTGGGGGGCAGTTCCAGCTCTGAACAAGTGTAGTGGCAGTCAGTGAGAAGTTTGCATGAAATTACAATAACATGGAAATAATGGGAGTTATCAGTGAGCGATTCCTTGTATTAATATCTCAGGGTCGCGTTTTGGGCTCTCCATCCCCTCTCCTTTGCAATCCACGTGCTCAGCATTTGGGTGCGTGCCTGGAGCAGCACGGGGCGGTGATGCTCTGCCTGTTGTGAAGCACAAGAAGGAGAGAGATGTGACAGAGGGAGGCAGTTGTATCTAGAAACCGTTCCAGCTGTCTCCGGAAGGCAATAGAGCTCTTTTAATCCGGGAGAGACCAGCGGAGCCTCCGTTTCTGTCTGTGAAGCCACAAAGGGAGCTCCCAGAGGCAGAGTCCTGTCTGAAAGCAGCAGGGAAGTTCCCTGCCGGGTGCAGTGACTGCTCCCTTAGTCTTTATCTGCAGTGTTTGGGACTTCCCAGCTCTCCTCTCCCCGCGGTTACCCCCTGGAGGCAAATACCTCCGACTCCTCTTTTATTAGCGGCGATGGGGGTTTAGCACTCACAAAGGCTTGCAAGGCCTGTAATTAAGTTCCCGCTTATGAAAAAGAAAGAAAACCAGCAGAGAATGCGTTTCTCGAGCGAAGTGGCTGCTGTTGTGTCAGGATCGCGTGTGCGCGGTGCTTGCATAAGCGCTCGGCGCAGTGCTGGTGCACGCAGCTTCAAGCTGGGTCCTGTGCTGCTCCTGCACGCTTTGCAACAGAGACACAGCCACCCGTTTGCAGCAGATTTGCTGTTAGTTAAAATAACGCTCAGCAAAACCCCCCTAGCTGGCAATGCAAGGAAACTCCATCTGGAGAGGCAGCACTTCAGACCTGCACATAAAATGCACGTTGCTACCCAAATCCCCCAGTGGAATTGTCTTCAGTTGTAATGGTGTACGACTTCAAGGCTTCTGAAGCAGTTCTGTGTGTGTCCAGAGTGAAGGTGTTGCTGGAGTAATCTGGCAATAAAGCAGTGCATGCACACAGTGGGATTCTGATCTGGAGAGCAAAATGTGGTTCTCTGTCATCCTGTGTCGCTGCGTTATGAGCGTTCTTGGTGGCACTGTGCCTATCTGAGCAGTGATGTCATGTTTTAACAAGAAATTTCTCTTAGTCCCATCCTGCATTTAGCACAGCTCTTCCTCTGGGTGATTGTTTGCTGATTGTTAGGAAGAAAAGGTAATTGTAGAGAAAGAGACTCGAGAAAACGATTTAGGAAGTTGAGCAGAACTGCGGCACAGGCGTCAGCACGGCTGGCTGCCTGCAGCTGATGACAACTATTTGCATATTCCATTTTTTATTGCTCTGTTTGACACTTGCTTGCCAGCGTGTGGAAGTCCTGGTATCTCTCTGCCTGTCTTCTGCTCCAGGACTTCCATTTCTGAAGCCCACGAGTTTGATAATGAGGTGGATTTGTGCTGTGCGTGATGGGGATCTCCCTGCTAAACCTCACGCAGACCAAATCTGAGTGTTTTTTCCCCCACATTTGCAGCCCTTTGGTGGCTGCCCCATGTCATAGCAGTGCCTGGGACTGCTGTCCATCAGTGCCCAGGTCTAGGGCAGGCCCTACTCTGTCCTCCGTGCACTGACATCAGTGCAGCTGGGAGATATTAATTCCCACGCCAGATGGTTTTTATGGCCTGGAACATGAAAATCAATACCCTAGTGATTTTTAATCCACCGTTTATTCTGTGTACATGCATAACTGACATGTCTGAGGTGTAAAACAGCACAGTGCCATTGAAATAGATCCCTGTTTCCAACAGCTGATGGTCTCCCTTAATATAATCCATAGCTGTGTTACATCCGCCAGAGCTCTTCCCTTCCCTTTGACCTCCAGTGCCTGCACTGGGGAAGGCACGAGCTTGGATGCTATGCTGTATTCACAGATACACAGCAGAGCCTCACACCATCTTGAATTATTCTTTACCCCAATCCACCATAGCAGGGCTGTAGGTGAGCAAGAGGCATTTCCAGATCTAGAGAGCTCGGGATCAGCTTTAAGAAGCTCCCATCTTAGAAGCGATGGAGGGGAGATGGCTCCCTCTGCACACTCTGGTTATTGCCACGGGCCAAACAGGGACTTTCTTAACATACAGTCAGGGAAAATGGAAAGATACATGACGTTCCTTGACAGCAGCCATGTGGGTGGCTGTTGCAGCCCACTGCCTGCTCCAGTCTTTCCATAGAGCTGTGGCCATGTGCTGCGGGGGAGCTGGATGCAGCGGTGGCTCTGGGAAGCACTTCTCACCAATCCTGCATTAGATTTTCTCTTTACTGGGGGGGTTTGGCAAATGGCTGAGATGCCTCTGGGACTCGCACTGTCTTTCTGCAAGAGGAAGATAATATTTCCCAATGTATCCTATTGTTCATCTGGTGATGGGGACGATAGGGCTGTCATAAGTGAAATTAATGGGGCTGAGAAGGGATGCTTCTCACCTGCTGTTTCATGTAGTTCTCTCTTCCTCTTTTCGTCATCAGAAAGCCTGTTATTACTGCATCGTGGGGTTTAAGCACAACGTGGTCTTTTGTCTTATTTCTGAAGCAGAGGAAAAAAAAGGCTGAGGGAGTTTTCTCCATCCCTGTGAGTTCCATGAGATATGGCTCAGAGGGAGATCGTGCTGCTCAGTGGGAAGTCCTGTGCAGTGCTGTGACAGCGCACGTGGAGGTGAAGGGAAATGCCCAGCTGAGATTTGTAAAGGGCCTCTGCTGGAGAGCTGAGAGCAGCCAGCTGCGTGCAGGTGTTTGGATGGGTGGCATTCATAGGGGCTGGAACACTGCTCACATCACTGCCAAGTGCTCAACGGGCTGGGAAAAATCCCGGTACCAAAGCATGATGGCCTCAGGAAGGTAGAATTCAAGGATTCCGAAGGAAAAGGAGCATAGATTCCTCTTAAGCATCAGTCTGGGGATGGGGTGCGTTGCTGTGGGGTGTGACTGCAGCTGTGGTGGGGATGATTTTGTCCTAGTTGTGGTATGTTGGGGATAATTGTCCCCAAGTAGCAGAAGCTGTGTCCTGCCCAAAGGAGCTTACAGTGACAGCAGCAAAATCATCACCTTCCTGGATGGTGAAATGAGGAGAAAAAATGCCAGTTTTGGTTAAAGCAATGGATGCAGAGAGGAGGGCTGCTCTGGGTGTGCTCCCATGCACGTGTCTGCGTGTGCTGAGAGGTGGGGGCAGATTTACAGTCAGTTTAGTGGCACTCATCACAAGGGATGTTTACTGGGCGAGCAATGCATTTGTTAGATAACACAGGCTGTTTAGTAGCAACTGACTTATGCCAGCAGTGCTGCCGATGCCATTAGTGCCCCCGGAGGATTAATTACAGCGATGTACATCCCTCTATTCAGATGTCTGGGAGTAAATCAAGTTGTTTTCTGTGGGCAACTTTCCTCCCTTTGCCGAAGGGAAGGGAGGAGGAAATGCAGCACTGTGCTGTAGGAGCTGACCTCCATGCCAGAGGTGGGCATAGGGCTGTCAGCAGGAGTTGGTTCAAACCTGAGAGGGATGGATAAATAGGTGGAAAAGAAAATAGAAAATGATGTGAAAACTGGCTGGAAGATAAAGAAAATTAATAGGTGGTAACAGATCCTGGAGCTCTTTGTAGTGAGTGCTGTAGATTCTGCTCTCATATCAGCAAATCCCAGCTATCTCCCCTGAATTGATGATGAGATCACCTATGGGGGCAGAGCTTGGAATTCTTTAAACCAGAGTGGAAAAGCAGTTTGGCTGAAATCAAAGCCTTCACGATGATATGTCAGCAGTGATGATTGCTTGGTGAAAAAGATGCTTTCAACCACATTCTCAAAGGCTTTTTTCATTTCTACTTTTTTTTTTTTTTTTTTTTGAGGAAGAAGCCTTAAATATTTAGAATGAGAATTTCCCCAGGCAAAACTCGAGGCTGTGGGTCAGAGGTGAGATGGCACATTGACTTCCAACAGGCTGCAAGCTGAGCGCGGCGCCCTGTGGTACCCACAGCACTGGGTTGCTGCTGTGCTGGGTCCTGACTCTGCCCCCCATGGGGAACTGCCTGCTGCTTTCCTTAGACCTTCATTTTGAGGAGGGAGGAATGTCTGTGTTCCCTCTCCATCCAGCTTGGAGCGCGTTGGTGCCCTCCTTTCCCTTAATGGCTCTCATCTCCAAGGCAGCTCTCAGGCAGAGCCCACAAGCGGTGGCATTATGAATTCCTCCCGCCTGGTGATAACTTTTTATGAGCTTTTTATTCTTTAGATAATATATTAAAGCCATATTTTTTTTTCGCCGCATTTGCTCTCACTTGTTCCTTGCCCTTGAATTCCCCCTTTTTTCACCTGAGTGGCACTTTCACTGGAGATGTTTAATACAGCTCTAATCCCCTGATTCCCCGAGGTACACAAAAGCACTTTTACGAACCCATAAATCCAGAAAGTGCATTTTTATTAGTTGTGTTGCCATGAAAGTACCGAAAAAAAAAGAATAAATAGCCTAATATGAAACAGTCAATAACAAATTTGCCTAATAGTTTTGCTTGCAGTGGAAGCACTGGGAGAAGCTCTGCCAACCTGTCAGTGAGGAAGGAGCTGAGCATCCCAAAAGGGTGATCTCCTGTAGGGAACCTTCTGAAGCAGATAGGTTGGACTTGATGATCTGCAGAGGTCCCTTCTGACCCCTGTAATCTTGTGGCTCTGAAAAGGCTGAGAGCTTTGCAGGTGGGCAATTAGAGGGGAGATTTGAGGTGAGCCACTGACCGGCATAAGTCTGTGCTTGGGTGGTTCATTGCATCTGAATGACTGATGGGTTCGTGTGGATGTGGGCTGAGGGTGTCCAGGTGGTCGTGGGGTGGATGGGGAGAGGTGAGCACCCAGCCTGGGGATGGACGGATGGCTGCAGCCCTTGCCATCTGTGGTGACAGAGCCGTGCACCAACAGGTGGGAGTGCACAGGGGGATGGAGGAGGTGCAGCCGGGGGTCTCCCTGCCCCAGATTTGTAACCTCCATGGTGTTCAGCCCTGTGTAGGGGCTCCTGGTGGTGGGGAGCCGGGGGTGTTTGGTGGCTGCTTTTCCTCCAGACACAAGTTATACCCCCACATCAAACAGGGGTCAGGGGTGGATCGCTGGGGCTGCTCATCTCTCCCCCTCCCCCCCGAGCCGCATCCTGCACCGAGCAGCCAGCAGAGAAAGAGCCCTTGTTGTCCATCCCACGCACAACAAAGCGGCACAAAGCCGCTTTTCCCCTGACCTCTGCTCTCTGTCTGACCTCCCAGTGCCTCTCTGGGGTTTTGGCCTCCCAGCCGCATCCCGATGTCGCGATTCTCCGCATGTATCGCCTCGCTGGCAGCGCTAGGTGGCACGAGTCAGTCGCGCAGAGCCCGAGCTGCTCAGGAACGGCCGGAGCTCGGGATGGGAGAAACGCAGCTCAGCCCGGAGAGGCTTTGTACCAAAATCCCTTTTGCAGCCGCATTTTGGGACGGTGTCTCCCATTCCTCCCCAAATCCCGAAGCGCTCAGCTGGAGGATGGAGGGATTTGGGGAGGGTTTGGGACGAGGGGTGGCTTGGTTGTGCTCAGAGGGCGGATGTCACGGTTTTATGTTTTTTTGTTTTCAGTATTCTGCATCATAACATCACATAATGCACAGGGTTTGGTTGTGGCATTGCTGTGTAGTTTGGGGGTTTGTGATTGCTTCAGAGGATTTCTTTTTTATTTGGAGGGGGGAGGCAGGAGATGAGGTGAGGTACAGCCCTCCTGCATCACTTGGATGGTGCTGAGCACTGAGCTGAAATACCTTCATCCTTCACTGCAGCTTTAGGCAGGAGATACCAATTGTGTCCTTCTTATTAACGAACTTAAACCCAGGGTGGGCACTATTGCAAATCCCACTTCCCCATTTAAATAACATCTTAAGCCCACCTTTGCTTGGACCTCTTGCAATTCTGCCCAAAGCAGGAAATTGAGGAGCAGGATCTGCAGGGGCACTGCTGTGTGCAGCTCAGCCTGACAGCTGTTTGCTTGCACCATGTTGTTCCAAGTCCTGGAACTTGTATCGTGCTGTGGCTTTGCTGTTTGAGATGCTCTGGTGGCAAGGAGCAGCTGCAGGCAGCAGCAGGAAGGCAGCATCTGTCACGTCCCACTCCCTAATGGTGTTTCCTATTGAGCATGCTGTAACCTTTCTGTTGCTTGTGCCGTGGTATTATCAGGCCAGAAACCTGAGGTTTGAGAGACAGATGATGCAAAATCAATCTCTGGAGCACCTGAAAAGAGAAGATTCGTACCAAATGATGTACTAGCAACAAAAGGAACATTTCCTTCCTCAAACTCTCTGCCTTTGAGGATTCCTCTTGGGAGGGAGAGGAGATGCTGTGATGTGAGTGTGAGCTGCTCTGTGCTCTGGGAGGCAAAGAGCTGAGCTGTCCCCTGCAGCTGATGCTCAGGAGGCACCAGGCACCGGTGTTATTTTCATCAGAGCACAATTAGAAAGGATGGCTAATGATCTAATTGTTCCTCTCATGCCAGCCCTAAGAGAAGATAACCCTCTGGTGCTAATCCAGGCTTCCAAGTCTTGCTCTGACAAGTTATCCCCTCTAATGCTGCCTAATCTTTGTCGACCAGTAATGGTAAAACGATGTTCCCTTTGCCCACACTGGGAGCACAGCACAGAGCATCTGAGACTGAATTTCCATCACTCCAAACCCTCCTGGATAGTCCAGGGTCTGTAGCAGGGTTTGTGCCGTCCCCTGTCCTACTGCACTGCTGAGAGCTTACGGCCTCCCCAGAAGCCTTCTCTGTGCTGAAAAGCAAAGGCAGAGCTGCATGGCAGTTTTCAGACATCCTCTGAAGGGGAGGAGGCATATGAACTGTTTGGTGCCTGAGGAATGAGATTAAACCTGATAGGAATCGCATTGCAGGATACAGGCTTCTATCTGCTGCTGATGGGATGTTTATTTTCAGCCAGGCACATGTTTCCTCTGGGAAGGAATTAGCCCCATCATAATCTCTAAACCTGATGCTTCTCAGCAAGGCCGGGAGCTCTGTAAGCAGCTCTGGATGCAGGAGGGGTGGTGGTGCAGGAGTAGAAGCAGACCTGTGATCTTAGCTACGCAATCTTTCATCTTGCGGTAACCACACTTATTATAAGGGTCCCTGTTGCCTAGAGGCTCCCAGATGTGAGGCTGTGCTGTGTTTGTTCCCTGCAGGGATGGGGACACAAATGTGGGTTGCAGAGGGCATGGTTGTGTGCTTGGTTTGGGGCTGGTCCTTGCCTGAGGAGTCTGAAAGAGGCATCCTGTGCAGGTGGTTGAATGCTTGTCCCTAGGAAGCATCCCCTGGGGCCTGCAGACGTCAGGCACAAGCGCTTACAGACAACGGTGCTGTGAACCTTTTCCCCCCTGATTCAGTGCCTTGAGACCCCTAAACTGGGAAGCATCATTTGCAGGTTGTTACCCAGCTGTGTTCTTCCTGTTCCCAATTAGGGAGTAAGGTGGTGAAATGGCTTCTTTTGTGGAAGCCTCCCTCCTCCAACACCCCTCCTCCCCCCTACCCCCCTCAGCACCTTCACATGGTGATAGCAGTGTTGGAGCTGACCTTTGCATAAAGAAAAGAACCAGAGCGAAAGCAGCTCCATCTGCTCCCTTCACTGAAGCAGGAGGAGAGCGGATGCCTCCAGAGAGCATCTGGGAGTGAATGGGAGAGCCCCAGCCCGGGGTTAATCATCCAGGCTGGGCACTGACAGAGCAGCTCTATGCACGTAAGAGCTCTTCAGGAGAAGCGTAATTTCTCTGCATGTGCACCACTCACAAGAAGAAAACAGCTCCCCGGAGCTGGTTGCAATAACAGGATTGTCTTCTGAAGAGAAATCAGAAAGCCACAGGGCTTTGGAAGGGGCAGTTAGAGGCTTTTAATGTTTGCCTGCCTTCTAAACTAAAGATATGTTTACCACTTCCCTCCTTTTCCCTCACCCATGCTAAACAGGTGTTGCTGAACAAAAGGCAACCACCCCAAACTAATTACAGGTTCGGATGCAGTGAGGCTGCAGGCTCTGGGCTGGAGGCACTGTGGAGGGCATTGAGTGCAGTTGCGTGGTGCAGGGCACAAAGGCTGCAGGGTCAGCAGCGAGCCAGGCAGCAGCTTGCCATGATTTGAGTGCAGTAGTGATGGGATGAGGAGCTGAGCTCCTGCAGGGCGAGCTTTGGGAAACCCAAATAGCGTGGGGTTCAGCCCACGGGCAGCGCTCCCAACTGCGCCTATTGCTTTGGCTCACTGAGGAGGCACCGTGGGAGTGCTGGTGCGATGAAAAAGTGGACGTTAAAGATGAGGGAGAGCAAAGGGAAGGGATGAAGGCAAGTGTTGCTAATGTTTGGCGAGGTCTCTGGGGTTATGCTGGGATTGGGGATGATTAATGTGCCTGAGGACTCCTCTCTCTGTGGTCTGCTGGCCGGGCGATCTGTCACTGCCGCATGACGGACTGCCCGGCTCCCACGCGTCGCCGTGTTAAGGTGGGTTATTGATGGCCCTCCTCACAAACCGTTCCTCCTAATTACTTTTGGCTCTGGGAACGGCTGCCAAGGATGGATGGGGAGAGAGGGCAGAGGGCTGCGCTGCTGCGTAGGGGCCGTCAGGAGGAGCTGAAGCCCCTGACCCACTGTAGTGTGGGGACAGCAGATCAGGAGCCACTGGGACACATCTTGGAGGTGTTTAGTGATGGAATGATGGTGTGTGGTCAGATGCTGCCAATATGATTGGATGCAGAGGTGTACTTGCAGTTCTTTATAAGCCTGATATCAATGTACACGGAGCACAACACAGCTGATGGGTTTGTTTCCCATGCCAGAGCCTTTGGCCGTGATGGGCAGAGATGCTGAGGGTCTGCTTCTGCCCTTTCGCCCTCTATTTGCTTGCTTTGCACCGAGTTCAGCTGAGCTGAGTAAAAGCTTCTGCTGCTTTGATTGACTCCCAGATCAATTAAAGCAGCACGAGGACAGATGGAGGGCTCAGATCCGGAGTTCTGCCCCAGCCTCCTTCCTTCTTTCTCCAGGGGCCTTTCAGGTTAATTGCCCTTACATCTCGCTGCCTTTTCCTGCTGGCCCTGAAGGACTCTGCCTAATGTTGTCCTACGTGGCCGCTGCCACGATGAACCCGGGCTGGGAGAGAATTGATTTGCTCCATCAGGCAGCAGCTGCAGTCGCTGCCACTGTTTAATTCTCAGTTCAAGCCCCGTGGAGAATGCAAACGGCTCCGCTCCTCGGCCAATTTACAGCTGCTGACAAGCTGCTAAACAACATCTCTGTTAGGTGCACGTGCCAGTCCGTGGGCTCCTCTCCGGGTGACAGCATGATGCACAGGTAAGGAGTGTGGATGCTGCTGCTGTTCCTAATGAGGCTGAGTGCTCTGGGCCATCCTGAGCTCTGGCTCTGCTCTGCAGCCCTGTCTGCATTCAGAGGGTGCATCGTGATGCCTTCAACCATCTTTCGGAGCAGCCTGATGGATGGAAGTGAGCAGGAGATGAAGCTGGGACTGCCAGCGCCGCCTGCCCCTGGGCAATGCTGATGGATGGAGGCACTGATGGTGGAGCACGTGGAACCTGTGTTACGTCTTGGAGCACATGGAAATAGATACGAGCCTGCAAGAACAGGAGTTGAGCAAAACGGCTTGAAACGTGGAGGATTTGGGTTGTTCTGATTGGAATTTGGGGTTGTAAGTGGTGCCCTGAAGATGCTCAGCCTGGTACTCCATGGTGACCCAAGAGATGGAGGGGCAGTGAACCCATTTTAGGGCTGGATATCTGCATTTTGGGCATTCCAGCCCTGTTGCACAGTACCCTGTTGCTCTAGGCCTGGCACCTTTAGCCATCCCCACCCACACCGTTTGGGTAAATTATCCCTTGAATAATGACAAATCAATTCAGTGCCACTTCCAAGGAGAATGATCTGGCCTACCTTTCCCAGAAAGCAATAAACCTGTATGCTCTCGCTGCCAAAAATCAGCTGCAGCAATGCAGTCAAAGCAAGGAGTAAGCCAACCGTACAGACAGCAAGTTAATGAATTATCCTCTTTCAACTGGAGGCACTCAGAGGCTGCACAAATGAAACATACCCAGAAATATTGTTGGTTTTATTGAGCTATTCTACCTCTTTGCCTCCTTTTCCCTTGAGGTGGGGAGGTGCAGGGGTCTCCTCCACATCTGCATGTGGGCTCTGATGAGCGCTGGTGGCACGTGGGCATCTGTTATGGAGTGGCATCGTTTGTGTTGACAGCATTGATGGGGCACTCCATCAAGCAATTAGGAAAAAAAAAATGAAGTCCAACTCGTTCCAAAATACAAAGGCAGCAGCCAGCATAAATGAATGCGTGTAGTTCTTAAGTGTTTACTATGGGACTGTTTTCTTCTGCCATCCCATGGGAGATAATTAAGAAAGAGGCTCTTTCTCTGTCGCCGTTCGGTATCAGGATATCTCGCCGTATCCCCTTAACTCCAGAGAACCTCCTTGGAAGTGACAGATGATCAATTTGCTGTATTGAGAAGAGGAGGTTTCTTTCTTTTCCATTTGAAGTTCAGGCATTATTATTTCCCTGGGCGGATTGATTCATATTTGCTTGGTTTCATTAGCTGAAAAGTGCAGTCTATGACCAAATTAGCAGCGAGCTTTCAGTGATCAAGAAGGATGGAGCAGTTTGTTCTTATCAGTAATTGATCACGGAGCTATTAATGGATGCAAATGTATTTGTTCACTCTGCTTTGATAAATAACGGCTAGCTGCTCCCTGTGATATGATTTGTGCTCGCATTTCCTCTTTGCTGTGCAGTCCCCAGGCCATGGGCTGAAGCATCTGGCTAACAGGAGACGGATCTTCTGCTTAATTTTCTTTTGGTATCAGTTATTAATGGGCAAACTTCCCCAGCTGATTCATCCTGCTGCTTTGCTCCAGCTTTCAGCAAGCTGTGGTTTCTGCGGTCAGAGAGCTTCTTCCCATTCTGTCGTGTGGGTTGGTTTTCACTCTGGGGTTAACCTTTGGGAGCTGGTCCTGCATCTCCTGCACCCCGTGCTGCAGTGTGGGCACCCAGCAGCCCCCAGTCTGTGTCTTTGACCTCAGTTTTGATTCCTTGGTGGGAAAACGTTGCTGGATGTGGCTCTGCATCCCTATCTGCTTCACTAATGCTTCCTAAAACCTCTGAGAGAGACACAAAGGACGTTTCAAGGATCAGTAGCGCGGGTGATGCTTGGAGCAGCGCGGTCTCACTCGGAAGCCTTGGGATGACTTGGGGAGCTGCTGCAATGCAGAGCAATGTGCTTTTGCCCCCTCTAACTGCCTTTTATCAGCTCTTTGAAGCAGTTTGTCCCTGGCAGATGCAGTTCAGCTCTCAGCCCGATGGGGCTTTGGTCTCTGGTGGGTCTCCCAGCACTGCTGTGCTGTGCAAATCACCAGGGATGGGAAGAGGCACTCCGTGAGGACACCTTGCCTCCTTTCGCTCCATATAAATCTCGATAATGTTTTTTTCCCTCTTCATTATGGTAATGGCATCATTTTTGTGCATGGCAATTCTCAGACACAAATAGCACTAAATCACCTCCCTCTTCTATGGTAACTACACTAATATTATTAATACTCTGCATTCATAAAACAATTTTCAGCATCTCAACGCGCTCTGCACACATTAATTTAGCCTTGCAACCTTCCGCTGGGAGAATTGCCAGTATGAGTCACATTTTATAGCAGGGTAGAGGGTAGCAGTGGAGAGGAGAACCAAGTTATCTCCGTATTTACACCAGCACGGACTGAGGATAAGTGCACTCAGGCTGACGGCAGATGCACTTGTACAGGGTTTGACTCACACTGGGGGGAAGGACTCTCCTCGAGGTCGCTCAATGAATCATTTGTAGAGCCATAAATAGAGCTTGAAGACTTCTCAGCATCCCTGGCTCCATGCACGAGGCATGTTCCCCAGCCAAGGGGCTGTGCTCGTATCTGAGATGGAAAACGAGAGCAGGGATGGCTGCAGGGAGCAAGGCGTCGCGTGGCACGAAGGCTGGGAGCTCTTGGGGGTGGAGAAGGGGAGGAAAATGACCTTCAGTCCTTTGGCTTGGCCAGATTTGGGTGGGAGATCTGCTGGCAACCCTTGTCCCTTAGGGTGAGTCCACCTTCAGGTGTGACCGCGAGGGGAGTTATCATTGTCAGGGTTAAATCTTGAAGCAGAACAGCTGAGGCAATCAGATGAATGCAAAAAAAATCCTGCTGGCTCTCAGGATATTTTTTTAATTACAGTCTTCTGCCACTTTTTTAATTTGAAGCATCAAAGACAAAGAGAAAAATGCGAATCTGGTCTGTACCTGCAGCGGAAGGCCGTCTGTCTGTCATCTCAGCTCCTTTGCTGGGGACAAATAAACCCTCTCTGCTTTGTTCTGTGCTGGTGTTTTGTTCCGTGCATTAATTTCTTTTCTAAAATTAAAAAAAATAAATAAAAAAATAAATAAAAAAAAAATCCCTGAGATTTGGCACATTGCAGAAGGGGGGAAAAACGCTGTTTAGGGGATTAAAAAGAAAATCACTCCTTTCTTTCAAATAAATTACAAAGCAGGCTTACTGCTTTGTACCTGAGAAACCTGTAGGAAAATAGCAGTTTATTTTTAGTGCCAGATTGGACAGAGAGATGAAATGATTGAGTCGTCTTCAAAAGCCTCCAAAGAGGAAGCGCTGCCAAGGAAGTGAGGCTGAGCAGAGTTGTTGTTTGTTGGTTTTGGGTTTTTTTTTATGTCTGGATTGCTTTGACATTCAGCTTTGTTTTGTTCTCAGTCCCGATCAGAGGCTGAGAGCATTGCACCCCTCTGGGAGGATGGGAATGGGAGGACCATTGGTTGCACCGATGCGAGCAGCCCTGAGCATCGCTTCTCCCTGCATGGCCCTGCCTGTGTGTAATTGCATCTGTCTGTAATTGAGATGACTTTCACTCTACCGAAGCTCAAACCATCTCCAGGCTTTGCTTTCTCTAAATTTTAGGGTAAAAAACCCAAACCAAACCCACCCGGGTGAGTGCTAACACCCCTTCCCATCTCTGTATGCAGAAGGTGTCAAAGCGAGCCGTGCAGGTGGGGCTCTCCGCTGCTTTATTGCTGCCATCTCCATCCATCGCTCCCTTATCAGTGCTGCAATTCTCCATGCACTCATCTGAGCTGCGTGCCCAAGTGCCAGCATCCATTGGAAGTGCTGTGCCAACCTCTGCTAAAAGTCTCTTATTTCCTCACCCTTTTGTTTCCTCCCTTTTTATTACCACGCTGATGATGGTTCTTGCTCCCAGTGGAGCGATGGAGAATATTAGCCAATTGTGCTGCATTATGGCGCTGGGAGCACTGTGTCCCCACGTCCCCATGAGCAACAACTGAATTCCAGCATTGCCTGACTCTTGCAAAAGTGACCAAGAGCTGCAATTCATCCAAGTGCTCAGAACGTTTCTGGCAATGAAGCAGATTGCATTTGAAGTGGATGGGTCCAGAATACCCATCCTGCAGCTGTTGCTCGTGTTACCTGGGAGGAATCTAGGGGTGGCTTTGGGCTCCTTTGAAGCTTCACAATAGGGCTGTGCTTGAAATCTATGTGGTGATGCTCACGGTGGCAGAGGGATTAACCCAATGTTCACAGAGGGTCAAATGGTGTTTTGGTCTTTGTAGCAATGTGCTATGAGGCACTTCCTGGGCTTTAACCAGATGGAGAAGGTTATATGGAATACATGCATTCCTTTCAGGATTAAATTCATATCCAAGTGAGTTTGTTTCCTTGCCTGAACCCCCTCTGCCTGCAGGGCTGCCCTATCTGCAGCATAAGGCCGTTGCTTGGTGCAGCGCTGAGGCTCCAAGCTGGTGTCTCATCTTTTTCCTTGCTTTCTGCCTCCTTCCCCAGGAAATCTTGGGGTCATTTTAAAACTTATATGGCTACAAATTCCCATTTCAACGTCTTTCCACCTGGGAAGCCTTCACCCTCGATCTCCTGCTATCACCCACCGGGCTCAACAGCAGCATCTGCATCTCCTGTCTGACAAAGCTCAGTGTTTGGTTGGGGCTGGTGTGTGCAGCTCCATGTCTCAGTGTCTGTGAGTTATTACAGATGCTAAACACCGAGTGCTTCCTGACAGCTCAACACCTCAGCCCTCCTGGCCATCAAAATCACCACGTTGCTTCTGACTGAGCTTAATCATCTGAGAAGAAATGATGGAGACAAAGGAGGAAAAAAAAAAACGACCCAAAGAGAAGCATAAAAACCACTCACGTAGCACCACACCTCTGCTTCACCCCTTCTCCTTTCATCTCTTGGCTGATCTGTTTTGATCACTCTGAGCCTTTGCTGAATTTTCTTTGAATCCCAGTCACTGGGATCCCATTGAATTCAGGGCCTGCTGGTGTTGCAGCTGCTGGTGGGAAGGAGGGATGCTGTGCCTTGCCCCAAAGCAGTGCAAAATCTCCTCCATGCATCAGATGCATTTATTTTTGTCAGAAAAACCTGCTCCAGAAGGAGGGATTCAGCAGATCAAGCAATTATTTCTGCCCTTTTTGTATTGGTCTGGTGTTTCTAATGCAGATGCATCTTTGCCTCCTTTTGGGCTTTTTTTCCCCCTTCTTATTCTAAATAATTGCATGGTTGCGTGCAGCAGCATGCAAAGGAAAGCTCAGGTTTGCATACAGGCTCCTCATCTCAAACTTCTCCTTCTCAACCACTTTCCAACCCTGAGCGTGAAAAAGCAAGCTATCAAAAAATCACAATTTTGGACTTGTCTGGACAGGCTGACATCCTTCTGTCCCAAACTTCTGTTGCAGCTGTGTTCCATTTCTCACCGATTTACCCTAATTGTTGCGATCAGCCCTTCTGCCAAAACGATTGTAAAACAAAAAAAAAACCCAAAACACCAAACCTTCCATTTTCCCATGGAAAATTAACAAGCCAAACTCGTGGCTCACGCAACCTGTTCATTAAACTGCAGCAGAGATTGACTGCAGCTGCTAAACGAGGTGTAAGGAAAGCTTGGGGTCCTCTCCCAGGCACGAGCTTTGCTGTGTCCCAGGTGAAGGGGTGACTGTGGTTGGGTGGATGGCGGTTCAATGCATTGCATGCAACATTCAGCAAGCAGGACAGGAATGGTGTGTTTTTCCCTTCCCCAGGACTTTTTTTTTTATGCCTTTCTCATAGGATTCAGAGCAAAGCTAGAAGAATTGGTTTTTCAAACAGGGAAAGCTTTGCTCACTGCCATCAGCACCTCCTGGTGATTTTGTATCTGGTGGAAGCAGCTTGGGCATCTTGCCCCTTGGGGGGGGGTCTCATGGTTCTGGCCCTTCCTATTTGCTCGCACAGCAGCCAAAAGCCTGGGGGGGCTGCAGGGGTCTGTGCTGACTTACAGCCCATCACTGCTGCTCTCAGGTGTCTGCCACTCATTCGCAGCTCTGTTGCTGCTGCAGGACCTCAGGGTCCCCGCGTGTTCTTTGCAATAAGCAAACAGGCAGGCGTTGTATCCCTGACACGGGGATTTAATAACGAGATGTTTAACTCTGCCCTGCTGCAGCCCCTTCACAAAGGCAGGGATCTCCGTGGCAGCTGGGAAGTCTCAGGTTGGTCAAGAGGCAATTTTCTGATTAAACACTTTTGCATGATGTCTGGCAGGTCTTTTGTGTGGCGCTTAATCCACTGATCCTGCACAGAGCAGCGGTGCTCAGCCCCATCCCTCCCTCCCTTTCACCTCTGCTTCAGCTTTGGAGGTGAAGCCAAACCCGCAGCAAAAGGATTATAAAGAATTACTGCTGTCACCTCAGCTCTGTGCTCTTTCCCCTTGTAAAAGAGGATGTGAGTATCATCCAGGGCTGAATGCACTCTGTGCTGGTGCTGCTGCTGGATCGATAGGGCATTGCCCACAGCTCAAGGCTTGGACTTTGGGGCCAGGCTGTTTCTTGCATGTGGAAATGTTGTTTTCCCCTTGCAAAGTGCTGCTGATGTGCTTGGGGTTTGAACCGCTGCCTGCTGCTTCTCAAGGTTCCTATGCACAGGCAGCATGAATAGTGCATGGTAGGGCCTTGGTGTAGCTGTAATGAGAACGTATTGGGAAAGAGCTGTGGCCAAGACAAAGAATTGCTTGGAGAGCGTTTCACCAACCTAAATGACTTTGGCTTCATCTGCCCTAATTTTGCTTGGTAACAGCAGAGGTCGGGATGAGCGTGTGGTCAGAATGCCCGTGGGCACTGCTGGGACTTTTCTCCTTGAGACAGCACAAAGTGTTGCAGTTTGCTACTGGAAAAGTCATAAATGAAAAATAACTCATGCTTTGGCTTGCTTTTGTTTCATTCTTTTCTAGCTGGCAGCAGTCTGTTGCATTGGCATCCTGTGCCGTGCTAATAAGCATACTGTTAATTTATCGGTACCATTGTTCATAAAGCAGCCAGAGATAAGAGCAGGAGGCAATGTGGTGTGGGCAAGCAGGTTTTTGTCAGCACTCAGAAGTCCTTCTATGTCCCCAGCTGTGAGATGGGCACAGTGCACTGTGAGGAAGGGGCCTGGGGGGCTCCATGTGATTCTGCTTTCCCTCCCAGCTCCCAGCCCTGTGTTTCTGCTGTGCCAAGAAGAGGGGGGGTCACTCAGGTCAGGGTGGGGGCTGAAACACGCTGCTATTTTCCATTAAGGTCTCCAAACAGTCAATTAATTTGGATTTTACCAGACAGCTATTTGTTTGCTAAATTAAAACCAGCTGGTTATTGAAAGAAACATATTTATTGGGAATTAGCAGCCATGTGCTGGGTGGATATTTACTACCTAGTTGTCAAAGCTCAGAGAATCTGTGTTTAATAATCATTTTTTTTCCCTTCCGTTAACATAAGGGAGAAGAAAAATCTTCCCATTAATTCCAAATTAAGCGTGTGTTTGGAAAACTTCAAGTCTGAGTGCTGCTGACATCCCTGTTGGGCTGCAGCAAGGCAATGGGAAACGTGCAGAGCAGGGATGCACTGTCCCTTGTCCTGGTCCCAATCCAGCCCTAAGGGTCTGAATCTCAATAGTTGGAGGAAAATATTGGTAATTGGGTCTTTCTGGGAGAGACAAAGAAGGAGATTAATTATTTTAATGGAGCTTCCCACCACGATGGCCAAAGTCGGGTAGGCATGGACCTGGAGTGCAGCATCTCCCAAAGGCTGCAGGGGTTTGGCCAGCAGGTTGATGCTGACCTTGGAGTGGCAATTGAAAGGAGGCAGGGTAGGGAGGGATGCAGAAAGCCATTTGTGAGGACAGTAAGGCTGGACGAGGTGTCTGAGGGATTGCTTCCAACCCATTGCTCCCAGATTTTCCACCTGGGATGAGGGATGGGATTGAACCAGAGCGTTCTAGGGCTGCTGGGAGGTGGTTGCATGGGTTGTGCTGCATCCATCCTTTCTGCAGCAAACTCAGCCATGGTGATGTGGGATAAAACGTGGGGACGGATCAGCAGATCATGCAGGGTGTGATGTGAGCTGCACCATGGGCAGCATTGCTTTGTGCTGGAGGGGAAAATGGGGGCTGTTTTCCTGCTGGGAAGCTCTGCAAGGGCCAGCAGGACACTCTGACCTGACCTCAGTGATGATACTGCAGCACTCCTAGCCTTGATAGGAGTGCCTCTTGTCTCCTGCATGTCCTTGGAGGGGACAAGACACCTCTGTATGTACCACCGTACAAGCAAGGGACGCCTGTATTGAAAAGGACCATCAGAGTCAGGCCCATATTAACACATCTTGCACCAAATATCCCCTCCAGCTGCATCTGCGTGCCGTTATCTCTCATAGCTGAACAGCAGAGGTAAACACAGGGCTGAGCTAATCCCTGTCCTTTCACTGTCCTCCCCCTGAGGACGTTCTCTCCTTCCCCTACCAGCCCCACACCCCAAATTCCCAATGGGATGGGGTTATGTGCCCATATTGGGGATTTTGGCAGAGCAGTGCTTTGCATGCTGATGGCATTCCACCCTTTGCATGCTTGGGCATGAAATGCCTTAATCAAGGGGAGCAATTAGAGTCAAGAAGGACAACAAATAGAGATCAATAGGCGTGCTGTGCTGTCTGCTGGAGGCATTTCTGATCTCTCAGCTGGATGATGCTGGCTGGCCAAGAAGTAGAGCAGCGCAAAGCTATCCTGTGGATTGGGATCAATGATGATGCTGTTTCTTTTCCCAAATCTCAGGTATGCTTCCCTCATTCTTCACTCTCCCACTGTTACTGTGTGTGCAAAATACGTGTGTATATATATATATATTCTGCAAGGGAAAACGTTGTCTTTGCTATCAAATTTTAAAGGCAGAAATAGACAGCAGCACAGCCTGATGGGAAGCATTGCTGGACCAGAGGGGGATGCATCCCTGGTTGCTCCCTGCCCTTCTCACCACGTTTTATGGCACAGCCCATGGTTTGCTCTCACCTATGCCTGCTGCCGTGGTGTTGAATGAGGGAGAAGGAAGTGAGGGAGTGTAAAGTTTAGGGCCTGTGGCAGGGACTCATTTTTCTCATTTCAGGCAAGGGGAAAGGACATAAAATGAAAAGCAAGCAATCAATAAAAGAAGAAAGTTGTATATCTAAAAAAATATAAAAATGCACGTCTGCCTGTGCTTTTATCTGGGGCCTTAGCACTGCGGTAGTGAATGCAAACCTTGTTTTAGTGGTTCAGAAATCCTGAGATGGTGCTGTAGTTTCCCTCTCAGTGCCTGAAAATATCCCACGTGGGCACATTCCCTGCTCTGCTTCAGGATCAGTGGAGGATGGCAGCGTTGTCCTCTTCAAGGTGACTTTACGTAGCCTTGCTGCCTTTAAATCTACAGTATCCCAATGGCTGAGACCAACTCTGCCTTTCCCAGCATCACCATTGCCCCAGATGATTCCCTCTGCTGGGACACAAAGGGCTCCCCAGCAGAGAGATTCCCACTTGGGCTTTGAGGATAAAACCCCAATATCCTCTGTCTGGATGTAGGTTAGTGGTCACGGTGGTGATGGGTGGGTGGTTGGACTTGATGAACGTGGAGCTCTTAATGATTTGATGGTTCTATGGCTGCTCAGTGCCTGTGCTTTTCCACTCCCACCTCGGTGGTTTAAAACAAAACAGGCATAAAAATGTAAAAAGTAAACCTGTTCTCCTGTTAGCCCCAGGGGTGTGCAATAGAGCACTCTGATTTAATGGCCATACAGTCGTCGGGTTGTTAACAAATCAATATTTTCCAAAGGAGCTGGATGGCCTGCCATAAATATCTTCATCGTTATATAAACCTTTGCCATGTAATTCACGCACTGCAGGGGCCATAATGAGCTGCATGATGGCTGTGTCAGGGGGAGATTTATTAGGAGATGATGGTGTGTGGATGGCCTGGAAAAGGTTAAAAAAAAAAAGAGAGAGAGAAAGAGAGAGAAAAAGAGGGGAAAAGCTGCAGAGCTGTGCGTAATTCGTGTTTCTTGCATTGCGTGGTGCTTTGAAGTATAGCTGCTCATTGTTGACTAAATCAAACAGCATTGGGTAATACATGGAATTTATTTGCACTTGCAGTCTGTAATCTAATACGTATAAATTGACAACTAAGTACAAGCACTCTTGAGCTTTGGAGTAGAATTGAGGCGGCGGTGGTGGAGCGGGGTTCTTGATGTCCATGCCACATCCAGCTAAGCTTCTTCGTTCCTGGGTCTATTTGGCTGCCCTTGCCATGGGAAGGCATCTGGGGCCAGATCCTGGCTCCATTGGAGGCAGTGCTGAAACCTCAAAGGCTGCAGCACCGCCTGGCTCAGCCCCGCGCTCCCATTGTGGGAAAACTTCAGCAAAAATGTGCTCAGAATGTATTGTCTAAAGAGGAAATGAGCAATGCTCACATGGCAAGGAAACATCCCTATCATGCAATTATTTCTAAACGTGTTATTTTATGATCCTTCAGGAAAAAAAAAAAAAAGAATAAAACCAACCCTGCAGAATAAGAGAGGAGGAAGAAAAGCGAGCAATCAGGGAATCATTCTCAGCTTAAATTGCCCTCAGGAAACGAATGTGTCAGGGAGGATTGAAAGATGTGTGATCCCGAGAGAGTGAAAGAGAGACAAACAAATGGAGCTGGGGATTCTGCCCTGCAGGGGCTGGCCAGGACCCATGCATCCCTCCAGCCCTCGTTGGGAACAGCGATATAAACAGCACACAAAGGGTAAATAAAAGCCAACAATGTTTTAATGAATGGAGAATTAGTTGCTAGAGAACCCAACGGCTCAATAATTTGCTGCTTTGCAGTCTCTGGGGCTTTCATTTCTTCTTGCCACTGCGGAATGAGGCTTAACAGCTTCTGTCCTCACCTGTTTGTGCCTCAATGGTGCTTGGCACATCCACAAAGTGATGGTTTTGCCTTTCTCAGGGATCTGTCACCACAGTGGAGCTGCCTTCCAGCTGCTCACCGTGATGCCCATGCCAGGAACTTCTACTCCAAACCCCACGATGCCCACTTGACAATAGGAGCATCTTTTGGGTTTCCATTTTTCCTCACAAATTACCTGCTCCCTGTGTCTGTAATTACATGGAGCCACAGCAGCTGTGCCTCTGCCTTTGAATAGAGCATAAAATCCACTCCAGAAGAAAGTGGCCCTGGATTACACCCATTTTCTGGTGGCTTTGCTCAATCGGCTGTGCCCAGGTTGTTTTGCGCTCTTCCAATTTAGCAGCCTCCAGAGTCCTGCCATTCTTTTCCTCGGGCTTTATACAATTAGCAGCATCTCCACTCCGCCTTCGTCCCTCTCTCCCTTAATGAGCACTGCCAGAAACTCCAATTGCTGCAAAGTAGCTGGAAAGGATCAATTAGAGGGGGAAGTGCTGCGAGAGGTGGGTGATGACTATGGGTGATGCTGCTGGGTAGAGCAGAGCAGTGACCCTGGCACCTACCAGACCTCTGCTTTGTGCGAAGTCATGGGGCATGGCTAGCTGCAGTTCTTTGGTGTTTGGCACATCATCTCCTTGCTGCTTCTGTTATTTTGTGGGACGAGAGGGATTTTTGTGCTTTTGGTTTTGTGCAGCTATAAAACAAAGCTGCAGCTTGTGTCTAGGGGGGCTCTGGGTGACCTTCTGTTGGGAAAAGGCAGAAATCTTTACTTGCAAGCTCTGTTCTCACCATGACCACAAGGCACAGCGTCCCGGTGGGTGAAATCTCCCTGTGGTCCCCATTGCCATCGCTTGGCTGAGGTCATGAGATGGAAAATGTGCTCAGCGTGGTTTGTCTGCCTGTTTAGGGTGCAGAGCTGCCCTTGGCACTGCTCTGACATGGCAGTGGGGAGAGGTCGGGGTGGTTTCACATGGAATAATCTCTGCCAAGTGCCGCTTGTGTGAAACACATTGTGCCAAACACTGGAAAGGCGGTGGATCAGATCTGCCCATCAGCTGTGAAAATGGGGAACGCGGCTTGTGACTCCAAAAATATTACACAGGCCTTTATTCGGAGCGAAGGAAAGCAAAAAAAAAACTTGGGCCATTGATCTCAATTGAGTTACCCTTCAATGGATTTACCCCCGTGTAATTCAGAGCAGAGATTTACCCATAGTGATTTCACCCATGACTGAGTAACTTTCCCTTTGCCGTGCCAGCAACACGCAGGAGAAATCCAGCAATCAAACCACTCATGTGCACCGAATCAGCTCGGCCAGGCTGGCTGTGAGCATCGCTCCCGTACAGCGTGCAAAGAGACAGGATGATTTAGGATGTGAGCGCCAGTCCCACGCTGCCTGACATCTGTTTTATCTCCCTTCAGCTGAGATGGAAATCGAAGGAGAGCACGCTAGGCTGGGGGAAGAGGTGCTGTTCCTGCTTGCAACGTCTTGCAGCACCTGCTCCAGGCAGCACGCAGCGCTCGGGCTCTTTTTCCAGTCTTTACTTGACATTAGGAGCCAGGGGAGGAGCTGCACGGATCAGTTGCATTTCCATAAATCAGCACTGATTCCCACCAGAGGAAAGAAAAGAAAGGCTGGGCTGTGCCAACGCAAAGCAGCGCCCCAGATGCTGCAAATGAGCCCCCAAAGCCACCCCAGCGCAGAGGTGGGCGCACAGCTGTGCTGACTGCGAGCTGAGGATCCGACCTCGGAGGCGGCTGACAGAGGATATTAATGATTTCCCCGAGGGCAATATTCAGGCAAACGGGTTTGTCATTTATTTTGCAGATTTGCTGGAGTATTATTAATTTACCGGGATAAACTCCATTAGGAAAACGCATTCATTTCTGAAATATAACTTATTCACAGCGCCCGGCCCCGCTCCTCAGACAGGGATTCCACCGGTTAAGAATTATTCAAATATTGATCTGGACATTTCTAATTAACTTTGCCCATACGTTATTATGCATATGCACAAAAATTGATTTTTGCAGGCCCAGTAATTAGATTTAATACCTGAGGTAACTTATATTTATGTGTTTAATTATTAGATTCATTAGCAATTTTAATAAATGCTATCGGCTCAGGAATTAAGCACCATCCTTGACACTTTTTGACTTTTCCAGTCGCTGGTGAAATAACTGCGTAATCAGAACAGGAGAGACAAAAGACTTCAGACTGCTTTGGAAGTAATTATCCTGCGCTGTGTAATTATTAATACATTCTTTCTGAGTGCAGAGAGGTTCGTTTCTGAAACGAAGGCCGTTTGTGATAAATGTATATGAATGTCTAATGGGGAAATCTGGCAGAGGATAAGGTAAGGGATGCGGTTTAGTGGGCAGGGTGGGGATGGTTGGCAGTGGGATCTGATGATCTCAGCCGTCTTTTCCAACCTTAATGAATCTATGATAGATGCAGAACGAAATAGGTCAATGTGATGGGAGAGGGATGGGGACAGAGAGCTTCCAGGTGAGAGCGCAGAGCTGGAGCAGGGCTTCCCATCACTGTATTAAGGCAGGCATTGCAGGACTCCCCGTATGTCCCAGCGCGGGATGGAGATGTTGGTGCTAAAGGGATCAGAAAGCCACAGTGTGAGCCCAGCGAGTGGTTCAGCTTCTATTGGGATCCGCTTCTACTCTGAAGCCACAAACGCGATGCAGAGAGCTGCTCTGCCAGGTGGGCTTGTGTTACCTGAGATAAACCATCAAAAAGATGCTCGTCTTCACCCCAGGGATTTGACACCTGGGATGTGGCTGCCAATGACGGGCAGCGTGTGGCAGCTGGGCGACGGCACTGTGTGGACCCACAGCATCCTTCCTGCATCCCTCCTGCATCCTTCCTGCATCCCAGCAGCGTTGCACTCCCTGCCCTCCTGCGCCGCCGACCGCGCGTCTGCAATTTGGTGCCAGGGCCACTGGGAAATTGCCGACAATTTGGCTGAAAACGGTTGGCAAATTGCAGTGTTTAGACTCATTTTGCAGGGACGTGTGTGTGCAGAAATTGCAGAGGAGGCGGCTAGAGAGGCCGGCAGCGGGGAAGGCGTGCTGCTGTTCTGATGGGTGCCCCCCCAGCCATTACGTATTTGTAAACAAATGCGTAAATTGAGCGAAATAAATCGTCCTTGAAGGGAGCAGAGGAAGGGCAGAGGCACTGGGAGAAGGGGAACGCAGGCAGGAGCCTGGTGAGGACCTATCTGTGCTGTGCTGTGCTCTCATCGAGCGCTTACTGAGGCGTCGGTGCCAACGTGCATCTCTTTTGGAGGCACAGCATCAGTTGCTCGTTTGTGCTTTGTGCACCCCCTCCATTATTGGCTTGAGCATCCCTGCCCAGGATGCAGCCCTGCAGCTGTTGGCCATGCGGTGCCTCTTCTGGCGCCGTGCACAGGGATGCAATTTCGGTTGCAAAACTGCTTCGTTCACAACAACGGGTGCCAAGTACTCCATGACCACTTCTGAGGGAGGGTTGCCTATCTGAAATGGGAGGGAAATCAGACTCACACGGGATGCTATTCATGCATCCTGCTCCTGAAATTTGCCTTTTTTTTCCCCTCTTTCTCCCTTTTCTTTCCTCCCCTTTTCCCTCCTCTCCTTCCAAATGCTGGAGCCCCTCCAGGTCAACGTTCCCCTCAACCTGCAAACCTCATTAAAGCCATGGGTGTGGTGGAGGAGGAATCCAACTGTTGATCACACGAGACAAACTCTCCGAGCTTGCTTTGCACGGCCAGAATGAGATGCTAATTAATAAACAGCAAAAAGCTGCCGGGGCTCCAATTCGCATAAATATGCATCGTCAAACTGTTAGGTAAACAAAGGCAGCAGAAGATGGATGCAGTGCATAGCAGTCCCAGGGAGGTTGTTCAGTGGGGATTACAGCCACTGCTTTTTTTGCTTAATTTCTCTCTCTGTCTCCAGTTAGAATTCAATTTGACGTCTATAATCAGCCGCAGACAGAAAGCCCTGATGTAAAGGCTTGACACAAATCATGACAAAAAGAAGCCTGTCCTTTTGTGTTCCTTCCTCGTGCACACTCACGTGTACAGGGGGGCCATAAATAAAAATTCAGGTTTTTGATATGTGCGTGTAGAAACGCATGCAGTAGAGTCATTATAATCCTTCCTAATTACAGCTAATTGCAGCTGCTGATTGTTCTGAACAGTGGGAGCTGAGGCAGGGAGGTCAGCTCGTTAGGCTGCTGAGGGTAATTGCATACACGGGAGTTAATGGGTCGCTTGGGAGCTTGCTTTGGCTCTGTCCTCTTTGATAAATGGGAGCGATTCCATTAGGAATGAATGAGGAGGGGGCTTGGAGCATCTCATAGAGTAACAGAATGGTTGGGTTGGATGGGACCTCAGTGTTCCCCTATTTCCAACCCCCAGCCATGGGCTGGCTGCCCCACACCAGATCAGGGTGCCCACGGCCCCATCCAACGCAGCCTTGAGTATCTTTGGGGTTGGGGAATGGTTTTATTTGGGGGTTTGCTTCCCCAAACTGCGTTCTTCTCTTTGCTTTCCTGCTCTCCTGGTTGGGATCTCAGCTTTCCTCATCCAAGGTTCCATATATCTGTCCATATATCTGCTCAGGATGAGTTGTGAGAGCTTTTGGGAAGGGAGAGAGCACTGCAGTGCCCATGAAACAATCATCAATGTCCTTCTAACAGCTAACTGAGATTCCTCCTGGCTGGCAGATAGTTAGATGGATGGACAGATAGAATTGATGAATTATGATGGTTTATTATTCGCTCCTGGTACGTTTTCTTTGATGCTCTCTGGGCCATTTATTCTACCACATTAGCTGATTTTTATTTTGATATTGTAATTTTCATTTTGGTAAAAGCACCCACAGGAACTGAATGGGAACTCATCAGCATAAACTGAAAGGAAGAAATAGCTTGTATTAAGTGCAATAATATTTTTTCTTAAATAAGAAGAGGAAGCCAAAACGATGTGCAGATACAGACACGCAACTGAATGCAATCAAGGTGCTGCAGCTTGCAGGCTTGAGCCACAGAAACTCATTTCCATGCTGTCAACTTGACCCAGAGGTGATGCTTTGCCCGGTGAGGGCTGTCCCAGTGTAGATGAGCATCCTCGTGCAAAACAAGGCAACGAGTGTTCATGACACAGTGCTCCCAAATGCCTCAAGCGTGGCAAATCCGAAGGGCTTTTTCCTTTTTCCCTTTGCCACACCGTAGAAGGAGCCAAATCCACAAATCAGAGCTGCTTTGGGGCGATGGGAGCCTCTGCCCAAGGCAGATGATGCAGTTGCATTTTTCCACTCGGACCTTTTCCCCCAGACCTGCTGTCTGTACACCTGTGTGCTGTACCCTGCAGAGTGACATTCATGCATGGAGCTTTCAGGTCAGGAAATTGTGTGTGGTCTCTATTGGAGAATTAGGGCAGCAGCAGAACGATCTCTTAGCACGGTGCTGCAGCAGATGGTTTATGGTATCAATTACTGCAGGAAGGCTCTCAGTGGCTGCAATACGTCCAGTTATGGACAGAGCTGGGTAGGTCAAGACTCCAAGTGTTTGCATTTCAGGGGCGGCAAGAAGCCATAAAGCAGAGCAGAGTGCTTTGTTTCCAATCTGTGACCTTTTCCCATCTTTCACTGAAGGTTTGGAGCGCAAAATGTAAAATAAAATTAAAAAAAAAAAAAAAGAAAAAAAACCCACCAAAATGTTTGGCTGAATTAGAGAGAAAATGGGCAGCAATTCCCTGGAAGGTTTCCTCAAGCCAAGGAAAAAGAGTGGAAGATTGCTCTGCTTCCAGCCCGGCTTGGCAGCAGCTGACACTGAGAGGGGCTTTCAGCACACAAAGCCCCATTGGCTCCAGCTGACCACTCAGAGACTTAAGGGCTTTGCTGATTAAGGCTTTCCAGCAGGTTTTTATCGAGCTGCATGGTTATTATTTAGATTTTCCAGCGCTGTTAATTCTGTACGGATCTCCACGCTTTCTTCACCCTCTCCCTCCATTCCTGTTGCTATTTTATTTTTCGTCCTGCAGGGATTAAACACAAATGATTCTCCTTCGTTGCATCCCTTCTTCGACACCTTTGCAGGAGCAGAGCTGAGTGCTGAGCTCTGCTCTCAGGACCGTGCTGCAGGTCAGCTTGGCTGGGGTCCTGGTGGCTCCTCCCTGTGCTCCCCAGGCTTTGCAATGGGAGTTTAATAAGGGATTGGACTATCTTGCTGTTCCCAACATCTCTACGTCAGCTCAGGGTTCAACCCCAAGTGAGGGAATGCTGCTGCAGAAGGGGTTGAGGGCTCATGTGGCAAAGAGTTAATCAGACTCAGCAGGGAGGGGAGAGGAGAGATTAAAAAGAATGAATCACGCTTTCAGAACGTCCCTTGAAGGACTTCCAGTAGAATATGAGAAAGGAAGAGAGCGACGGACGGGCTCCTAATCCTCCCTCCTTCCCTTGGCAAAGATTTGCAAGCCACAGATGAGAGATTTCCTGTTTGGCAAAGAGGGGGGGGAGCTGGAGATTAGATCAACCTGCTCAGCCCCACGCTTCTAACGCCATTTGAAAGATGCTGAAATATTTATTTAAAAAGAAGCGTTGGGGGAAAAGGAGAAAGAGAGGATACCTAAAATTAAAGCGTTCATTTTCTCAGTTTGTATCTAGTATGGGTCATTGTTGCAGCTGGATAATGTATTTCTTGCCCTAAACATCTCTCATTTTGGGAAGGGATGGGGGTGTCCCATTGGGATGGCACGGCTGATGCTGAAATGTGGGCTCAGTGCAACGCTGGTGCAACAAATCCACCCAAATCCTGCTTTTCTGAGACTCTTTCACCTTGTATCCCTGAAGAGCAATGGGGGCGGGGGTCCTGTCTGAGTGCAGTCACTGAGCTCTGCAAGGGTCCCAACGTTGTGGGGCGTTCGAGTGATGCAGAGGAACCCTGGAAGGGTTCTGGAGAAGTCCCATGGTCACTCAGCCTGCCCACGGCTGCTGTTTGAGGCTGTTTGCCGCTGTACCCAGAATCTATTCCTGGGACCCATTGGCTTTGCCTTGAAACAAAAGCTCCAGTTGAACAAAATCCCAGATCCGTTGGCTCCAAGAAGGTGCAGCGCGACGGCGTTACATATTAATGTGCCAGCAACATTAGGAAAAGCCAATGGAACTTAAGTGACTCCGAACGAGAAGCACTGATTAACTGCTGGAGGGGATTATTGAAGAGGTAAACGGAAAGTAACGCAGGGAATTGCCTAATGTGGATTGATCAGGGGCTCCCTTTGGACCAGGAAGGGCTTATTAGACACACTACCTGATGCTGCTATTCAGAAGCACGGTTAGCTGAGCTACTTTGGCTCTTTCTTTCTATCAGCTTATTAGAAACCCCTGGGTAGTGCAATATCTCCAAATAGGATGAAGCTGTATTTACTAATTCGTGGGGATTAGCGGGAATAGAATTATTAAGATCCCTATCGGAGGCTGTTGAGGGCTGTGCTGCTATTGTCGTGTCTCTGTCTCAGGAAAAGCTGCAGCAATGGGCTCAGCTCCTCTGTTGGGTCCAGCGTGGGCAGAGCGATGCCAAATTGCTCTCACACTTTGCCAAAATGTGAGTCCAGGCTTCTGAAAAGAAGCAAGGAGAGGCTGGTGCTCCACTCTGTTCTTGCTCCGTCGCTTTCTGCACAACCTCAGGGGGATCCCCATGCTGAAGGGAGTGTGGGGGGTGGGAGGATGCTGGGGGTGAGATGCTCTGGCTGCATCCCAGCTAAGGGAAGGATTGCATCAACACTGCAAGAAATGTCCCTGGCAGAGATGGGTGGCTTTATTTACTCTATTTGTCTTCCACGACCACAAAAATGGTGGCAATAAATCACCCCATCACCAAAACCAACAGGCAGCGTTCAGCAGGACACTGCAGCCCCTGTTGCCCTTTCCTACTGGGACAACCCCTGTGGGCTGGGCAGATTGGGAAAAATCAGAGCAAATTGGCTAAAAGCTGTTGATTTGCTGGGAAAAACACCTGTCCAGGATGTGTGTGAGTGAGAGCCAAACCTGCACCCCTGCAGGGAGACCTCAGCATGAGGATGTGTGGGGTGCTGGGCTGGCAGCTCTATGGCAGGAGAAGGCAGGCAGCACCTGCTGGGTGAGCAGGAAGCCTGCTCTGTCAACCTGGGTTTTGTTTTATTTTGCTTTATTCCATTCCATGTCTCTTTCCTCCTGCTTGGCAAATTACACTTCCTCAGCTGCCACCGTTCAAAGCGTCTCTTCCCACGGTTTGTTTGGTATTGGTGGAAAAGAGGCTTTTCCTGAAGTGCAAAAGAAAAAACCAGCAACACACCCCCTGCCTCAAAAATGTAGTTTTTTGTGTTGGCTTTAATAGAAGCTCCTTGTCTTATCGATCCCCATCCCCACGCCAGCGCTGCTGTGTGTAGCATCAGAAAGCGGAGCAGAGAAATCAATGGGGTTCCCAGGGCAAATGCTGCCTGTATGCGGGGCTTGGGGGGGTTCTTCAGTGGTGACATCCCATGCTTCACCCCACTGCTGTGCTCCCACAGCCCGCCCACTGAGGTTCAACTCAAAACCCCAAAGTGGAAGCAATAGGAAACTAAAAATGCTTTGTTTCAACTTCGTGGCTTCAATTCGTTCTCGTTAGGGACGAGGTTCAGCACTCAGTATTGGTGGTAGGTGGATGGTTGGGCTTGATGGTCTTAGAGGTTTTTTCCGACCTCAGGGATTCCGTGAGAGAGGAATACAGATGTGGTGTCTGTTGGCTGTTTGTGGTTAGTGCTGTTACATTGGAAGGCACGTGGATTTTTGCTTTCTCAAAATAGCCCCGAAACAGAGTGGGGTTTCCAAATAGAATCATTACAGTTGGAAAAGTCCTCTAAGACCATCAGGTCCAACCATCTGATGCTGCCTTAGAAAATCTGAGTTGGTTTGGACAGGAACAGAAGGGTTGATGCTACTGTTTCCCATCCCAACTTTCCAACCCTGCTCTTCCAGAAGATCCATTCCCAGGATGGGAATTTCTAACTTATTTCAATGAGAAGCCAGAGAATGACTTGGAATACCATGATTTCCTACAAAATAGAGATCTGTTTACTTCCCAGGCTGCCAGGCCTCCTTGACGTAGCATGAACTGCCCCTCCAATTGCCCTGTTACCCCATCCTTGGACTCTTGGCCAAAGCTCGACGTCTGAAGGCAGCAATCCTTCAAAATTCTGCCAGTGGCAGAACCATGGCTGCTATTTTGTGCTGCTTTGGAGTGATGGATAACATGGGACACGCAGGAGCTGGCGCAGTGTGCATGATAAACCTCACTGTGACCCAGGGAGAGGAGGGAGGGGAGAGAGATAGAACAGGAACCTTATCCATCTACTTATCTTTCTGCTCTTCTGGCCAAGAAACCCATGATTTAAGTGGCAAGGTTCCACCTTTTTAGATCTGGATGAATGAGACTTCAAGGGAGGATTTTATTCCATCTGTATTTCTTTTATTACTTCACCATATCATACCCCATCCCCTCCGCAGCATTAATCATTCTCCTTCCTCCTCCCAGCTCACTACTCTTCCTAATTCCCTGATGTCTTTTTTAGGCTGCAGAGCCACGAACATGGGCGTAATGTGGATCTGGGGAGCGCAGGTGGGTTTTTGCAGCTCAGCTGTGCCAAATCCCACCTTGGGTAGGGGATACTTTGAGATCTGCAACCGCTGCGCAGCCGCAAAGCAAAGGGAGTTCAGTAGCTGATTCCTTTTAAGCAAACACGTGCAGGGGTCTGGGGATGCTGCAGTGTGTGTTTTGTGTGGTCCTGAGCATGGAAAACGTCCCATCCCATAAAATAAGGCCCTTCCAATAGGGATGGCTCTATTAGATGGATGTCAGTGTTGAAACGCCTTGCAAACGGTGAGCACCGACGACGGGTTTTGCTTCAGGCTTGTTTTTGTTACCACCCGTTCAGCTGCAGAGCTGAAGATCCCACAGATAAAAGTGCTCCTGTGAAGGATTCCTCTCTGTCCCCCCTCATTAAAGCTCAAGGCAGCACTCCGTGCGTCTGCGCCTTTCCGGGGCCCCACAGGAGCAGCCGCTCCATCCTGCTATGCCAAAGCTTAAAAATAAAACCTGTCATCCCCGAGAGCTGTGACTTCTCCTTTAAACACAAACAAGCGAGATGAGACGGTGCTCTCAGCCCTTGCCGTATATCACAGAGCTCCTTACACATCAGGGCCCTTACAAGTGCTTTTCTGCAGGGCTGACATGAAGATAGGGCTCCTGCTGCTTTGCTCTCCCTGTCCCATCGCTTCCTGGCATGGGGTTGGATTGGTTTTGGGTTTTTTTTTTTCCCCTTCCAGAGAGTGCTTTGCGAGCTTGGCATTGTTTCCTTATGAGCTCATCTTTTCCTTGTGAGCCCCGTGGTGTCCTGCCCTGGTGCCATGGGATGCTCCATGGGCTCACATCACTGCTCTCCGCCTGCTTCTCTCTGAGCAATCAGACTGAAAAATGCCTTACGTGTGTGTGGGTCTCTGCTGAAAGGAGAAAATGTTGAGTGGGTGGATTCAGGTGGAAATAAAGGGGTTTATTCTCAGCGCTGGTTAATGAAATTAGAAAATGGAGAAGAGTTTGCCTCATATCATACTGGGAAAGATAAAAGAAGAAAAAAAAAATAACAACGCTGCAATTCTCTATAAATGTCAAAATATTACATTTTTGGGGGATGATAAAGATGGAAGAAATAGCTGGGTTTCAATTTCAGGTGCCACATCATATCTCTTCCCCTCTGTAATTTTTATTAAAATGCGAATGTTCCAGGAAGTCATTATGCCGTCTTTATTATGTTTGCATAGGAAATAACGAGTTGATTCGAGGGAAGTGCGTAGAAACAAAGCCTGTGTGTGTCATCCCAGGGGGGGGAGCAGGGTGGGCACCGTCTGCTGTCCCCATCCCACCTGCACCTGGGTGTCACTGCAGGAAGGGGACAGATCTGCTGGGCGCAGAGCATCCCGTGGCCCAGATGTGGGTCTCTTTCTGCTCTGCCACCTGGGTGCTGGCTCTGAGATGAAGCTTAACATCCAGCACTGAAGGCTGGATGCATGAGGGTCTCAACTTGTACAGTTTGGCTGCTGCCAGCCTGCTTTGTGCCAGCCAAGCACCCAGGGAGCTGTGCCCTGGCATTCCTCCACCTCCAAGCCTGTAACACCAGCCCTTCTGCTTCCCTGTGCCATTGCACTGGGGAGGATGCAATGCACAAGGGGATGTGATGCATCAGTGTGCTCCACCTGCTCCCTTCCCAGCCATCTGCTCCAGCTGCAGACTCACTTTGGCCCCTTAGCATACATTTATGCTGTACAGAACACCAGCAACAAGGCAAAGCCAGCAAGCCAAGACACCCCTGACGCCCCAATGAGAAGCAAAGGCACTCAGGTTTTTCTCTTTTTTTCCCTCTTTCTTTACGGCTGCTCTGATTTTTTTTTATATCTTAGGATGGATCTGGATGTCTGTTGTTTTTGCTGTGCTTTTTTTCCCCTTAGCCCAGGCCTGTTAGAAAAACCCCTCCTTCAGCACAATTGCATGACTTCTCCAAACCTGCTGCAGGCGAGGTGAGGGCAGCGGTGTGCTCGCAATGCTGATGCTCTCCTGGTGCTGCCAGCTCCCTGCTGACCTCCCTCAGCACGGGGTAAAGCAGCCACTGCTGCTTGCTGCCTCCTGACTTCTCCTCTCCCTTTGCCAGCAGCTGGCATGGCAGTAGAAAGAGGGGGAGATGAGACCCTGGGGTGGCTGGGAACAAGAAATAGATTATTTAGCTGCCGAGCAGGGAGGCAGAGCCTGATGCAGTCACACTGCAGGGAGTTGGGTCCATTGGAGGTGCTTATAGCAGGGAGGGTGATGAATGGACTCAGGCCTGCGGGTCTCCTCCTGAAAAGTCAATTTTGCCACCATGAAGCTCAGATCTGTGGCTCCAGGACTTGGGGGAGCTCAGCCAGCAGGTGCCGATGTTCCATCTGGATGGATGTCCTTAAAGGGCACTAATTTAGCTCAGATCCATAGCTCCTGAGTCAGTGCTTTTGGAGAGGAAGTGGATGGATTTCAAGCCCTGCGGTCCCCAGTGTCACTCATTCCAACCCTCTTTTGGCAGCCAAGAGCAGAGAGGGCAAATAGCAGAGCAACTTGGAGTGCCCACTTGCAGCCACTTGTAAGCAATTAAAAGAGGCCTGGAGACTAATTACTGCTGCCACTCCGTGCATCTGCCAGCTCGGATAGCAGGGTGTGGAGCTCAAGGGTAGGCGATGCTCAGCCACAGCAGCCTGCTGCCCTTTTGCAGCACAGAGATACATTGTGTGCAAATCTCAGGTTGGGAAGGTAGGTTGGCTGTGCCAGTAGGTAGGTTTGGAGGGGAAGCAAGGGAGGCTGAGCTTGTGCAAGGAGCAGATAAATTCCTATGTATTGCAACACGTGTGCACGACTCTTATTGCATTGCATGGTGCTGCATGCGTGGTTTTGCACAATGGGCAGAGAAATGCCCCCAAGTCACGGGGAGGAACACCCTCCAAGCAAAATGGTGGTGGGCACCCCATGGCCAGCACAGGTCCATTGGCACCTCTCTTGTTAAAGCCTTCAGCGGGTGTAGGCGTGGGTTTTGGCCATGCTAATGCAAGCAGACAGGTCGCTGCTGCCAAGCTGCTGTATAAATCACCGAGTCTGCTGGCTGTGCTATTAGCTTTCAAGTTTAATAGCATTTAGAAATAAGTCGTATGTTTCTCTGAGATTCACTCGCACAATTAGAAAGCCTGGAGGGATTTTTTTCTTTAAATTCAAAGTATTGTCATAAAAGCTTTTGGAAGAAGAGGGAGAAATAGCGATAGTTTAACTCTCCTTTTTAGTTCCTAAATAAAAGTCTTTAAACTGGATCACTGTGGAGCAAAGTTTCCCATATACATTAAAGGCACGAGGCTGCAGCTGGAGAAGTGACTGTGTAAATGCGATGTTACGCACTCGTGTATATCCAACTTTAATAATTTCTGGATTTATCCACTGCAAAGTGAATAATGTTCCCCCTGCCCCCAGTGCAATGCTCTGGCATTCTGCAGCCAGCTCCAGAGCCAGCCTCAGCCCACGCCTTAGAAAATTAACCATAATTAGCTTTACTATGGCATTGCACCTCCGGGGAGCGAGAATAATTTTGTGAAGGAGGAAAGCGTTGCCTGGGTTTGCAGAAGTAGGGTGAGGGCTGGATAGCCCCAAATTCAAGGTGGAATAATGGGAATATATGAGGGTTCTCCCACCTGGGAATCCCCATGAGGAGTGAGGGTTATCTCACATCATCGATGGACACGCTGCCTTACGTCAGTGCTTCATCACCTGCAGCCCCACGCCAGCACCACGAGAGCATCCCTCCCAATCAGCAGGACATCCCACAGGGCAGACAGGAGAGTGATGGGGCATTGCACACCGTGGGGGCTCAGCTTCGTGGGGATTTTGGTAAAACCCCAAAGCTGGGGGCAGGATACTGCACGAGCCTCCCAGCTTTCATTACACAGTTATAATAACTTCAAATGAGAGCGAGTTTCCAGCCCCTGTGACTGCTGTTAAAAGGTCAAATTATGACTTCTGTCTCCCCACTGCAAATCACTGCTTATAGTTGCTATTAAACTCACAGCTTTTCAGGTCCCAATTCATTGGTTTGTTTGAGGAAGGAGGGTGGGGGGTGGCTGACTCCTGCCATTAAGGTCTCACCTTAGGGGAGAGGCATTCAGGGAAATGAAAGCGAGCCAAAAATCCCATTGCCCTAAAGGGACCAACCTGCATGGGGACGTCGGAGCAATGGGGAACTGATTGTGAGGATAAGGAGAGCTGTGAAAGAGAGGAAATACATCCATGGCAGGAAATAAAGTGTGGTTTGGGCCAACAACCCCACCAAAAGTCCATAGAGGATGAGGTCTTGCTTGTCCAAGGGACACAGAGGATGCTAAGCCATACGATGAGAAGAAATTCACTTCTTGGAGTCTTATCCTGATTCCTTCCCATCACTTCTGTTAAACAAATCAGGGCGTATTTGTGTTTCACTTGTTGAAGTATGAAATGGGAGAGGCTGCTTATAGAGCAGGGCTGTGGTTCTGAGAGAAGATGATTTCAGCAAGGCCTGGCTTTTCAAGGGCTTCCTAAGAAGGAAAAGCTACAAATCTCCCAGCGATACTGGATTGTTGTATTTTTATCCCAGGTTTACTCTAATGATGCTTCTCTCCTGATCCCAGCACCTGCGGGAGGGCAGCGAGAGGAGCTGTTCAGAAGCAATGCTAAGCCCAGGATCCCAGGCAGGAATATGAAACATTAAGGAGCAGCTAACGAGAAGAGAATTGAAAGGAGGCTTTCCCCAGCAGAGGCTTGAGAAAAAAGCCCAGAGGCTCTCTAGGAAAATATCAGCAGCAGGGAGATGTGCACAGCATGATCGTGTCCTGCAAAGCCCAGAGCTGGTGATGGGATGGATCAAGAAGGGCTGGCTGGCAGAGAGGTGTGCGGATGTAACACAGCTTCCACCTGGCAGAGAGGTGGAGACCTCAAGAAATAACCTTTGCCTTGCTCCATCCTGTTGGTAACCCAGCATTAGGCTTCCTTTAATCAGGGCTGGAGCGCATGGTGCAGCATCCTCAAAGCATCAGTGAATAGAAAGCAATGAAAGGTCCCCAACCTGCTGAGCTGCACAATCTGCTCCCCTCCCACCACTTCTTACCTGTGCCTGGCCCATTATAAAACTAATTGCTTTCCTTTCATGTTTGCAGAACGACCAAGGACACCTGAGTGGTGAGCACCAACTTGATATCGGTGCAGACCAGAATTACTTTTCTCAATGAACCTTTCCCTTCTTGCCATGCTGGTGGGAAGGAGGAGGAAGCCAGCTCCCCAAGCCCAGGCTGTGCAGGGAGTGCTGGCAGCAGGCGGCCATTCCCTGCTTGCACCACTTCATTTTTAATCAAAGGTGGCACGGATGCTGTCCCTGGGTTCGCAGCACTCCTTTTATCTCCTCCGAAATGCTTGGAGCTGGAAGGATGCCCTCCACCAGACCTCTATGATTTATACATCTGTAGGCAAGGAGCTGAGCATCCCAGAGCTGGCTTCCCCTGCTTCTTGGCATGGGGTTCTCCCGTTGCCTCACCCACTCCTTAGCGCTGCTCTCTCATTCCCTGCTCTTCCCCATCACACACTGCATCCCAGTGACCCATTTCCTTGTGCTTGTTCTTGTCTTGGCTCAGTGGCTCTGGTAGGGTTTGCTGGGCTGGTGTAAGGAGATGAAGCATGAGAAATCAGATCTTTATAACCCTCAGAAACATTTGCATTCTCCTTTCAGGCTTGAGGGATCTTAAAGTGGCTGAAGGTTGCATTTTTTGTTTCTCCTTGGTGTTTCTGTGCTAAGACAAATGCCTATGCTTCTTGCAAGGAGCAGTCCCACTTAGAGGAGGAAAGGAAATACAGACACTGAAATTTTCTAATGGCATCATGGAACGAGATCATCACATCCATCCCTATATCCCCCTTTGACCCAAGGATCCCACCCATTCCTATGACACCCCTGGAGCATCCCCCCACCCCCATTTGTTCCTTCAACTGATGGCCACCACTATCAAAACGAGCACTTTGTTTCCTGTTTCAATTTGTTTGGCTTGAGCTATTTGCTCTCACCATGCTGGATTAAAATCCCTACAGCAGCACCTTTCCACCCAGAACAGCCCTGAGCTGCTATGGCTTATTGAGCTCTAAAACGGAGCCAAACACAAAGCCAGCATTTGTTCCCTTCTTACAGCTCCTTGAGCCAATAAAGACCAAGAAGCAGCTTTTATCTAATTTGTTTTTTCCCCTTTAAAAGCAGGGATATTTCTTCCCGTGGAGGCGGAAGCACACGCGGGCAGCGCTGCTCTGGGAGTGTATAAATAGCCAGGGCTGAGAGCAGAGCACAATAGCTGTCACTCGACCACAGCAGAATGGGGACATGAGTGGTAGCAGATGAATTTCCTAAGCAACAAAGACCCTGTTTTCATGCAAATATCTCTTAGTAATAAAATCCAGGAGAAAAGAAAGACAGATAATGTGTTATATAAGCAGAATTATCTTGGCACAGAATGCTTCTTTCAAGGATTTTTCCTCTTTTTTTTTTTTTTTTTCTTCTTTTTTTTTTCTTGGAGACATCAGCATCCTTTCAAGCAACTTGATTTGGGCTGCGAGCGGTGGTGAATGATGCGCAGCGGAGAAAATGCTTCAGTCGCCTACAAAACGCTGTATGAATTTAACACGAGCAGCAGCTAATGCGAATAAAACTCAGGAAAAAAGAAAGATTCCTTGCCATGATAACACGGCCTTCCCTCCCCCTCAGGATTTCTGAGCGCTGTGCAAGCCTCCATTAATTAAGCCTCAAAGGAGATCCCATCCCCAGTTTTACAGCAGTGCTGAGATGGAGCGTTCTGCTCCGGCGCAATGCAGGCAGCATTGGGATGCACTGGAGCCTGGACCCAGCCTGGCTGCTCCCCCTTTACTCTCTGCTCTACAACGGCCACAGACCAGAGGGATTTTTGTCTTTGCAGCTCCTGACCTTGTCAGGCTGCTCCGATGCCCGTGTCCCTCTTGGGATGCTTCCACCACTGGGCAGCTCCGAGCAGCTCCAGCACAGAGCAGCAATGCCCCTCCATTCATTTCCAGGCAGCTCTCTCTGCTGTTTCTCCTTCTCTTGTTATTATTTTTTTTTTTTTTAAAGCTATTTCGCATTTTCAAGGGGAGATCTGCAACAGAACAACTTCATCTGTGAAAGTGTGTTCAACGCCAGGAGTTGGCACCAGCGAGCAGCTCTGCATTGACTTCTGCAAGCAATGGGAAGTAGAGAGAAAACCCCTGAAAATCAAATGCCAATGGGCTGTTTTCTATTTTGACTTAAATACACACAGCTGGCAGAGTCAAAGCCAAGTCAACAGGCTGAGGAAGAGGCCAAGCATGGAAAGCAAGAGGTAATGCAAGAGCTGGGTGCCATTGCTTGCAGACCTCCTCCAATATACACACTGTGCATTGGCATGCCCATGCCCTGCGCCGTCTGTCTGCATTTATCACAAAGTACTTGGACTGCCTCGCCTGCCTCCCTTGTCCTGACACGTGTTACAGTAGCTTGCCTCAGTCTGGTAGGATAATTTAATGTAAAAACTGATTGAGATGGGGGCTTTCAAATAGAACATAGCATAAGTCCGATGATCAGGTCCAAAATTACGAAATTGCGAGCCCTGGGGATGGCTGAAATGCAAACCAGTGCCTAGATCCAAAACTCAGACCCATTTGTTTTGTGAAATCTGACATTTGGAAGCTGGATCTTGAGCTCTGAGTGCTGGGAATCCAAATGAAGTTCAGATCAGTCCAGATCCTGCTTGGATTTCAGCATCCTCCAGAAGTACTCGGCCTCTCCTGCTGCTGCTCCTGCTTGCAGAACAGTGTCAGCCCCCTCCCTCCCTCCAGCTCTGCTGTAATTACCTGTAGACATTCAGGCTATGCAGATATTTATGCTGTTTCCTGGCTTTTTCCTGCTGAAATCAAGCTCCAAGTTCTTCCACCTTTCCCTCCATTAACAGAGCCTCCTGTGCTCCCCAAAGGAGCCAACAGGGAGATGTGAGCGTTCAGCTTTCCGCTCTCATTCATTCCCCTGGTTATTAATGCACTTGGCTTCGATGGCATGTTTTCCTTGAAGCCTGCAGGAGCTCTCATCGGGGCTGTTAATGTAGCTGAAAGGTCTCTTGTGTTTTTCTTGGAAACGTGAGTCTCCTCCCTGTTGCACGGAGCCCATCAGGCGGATGGAGTCGGTATGTTTGCTGCAAGAAGAAGTTATTTTTCCTTTCTAATGAATGAAAGTTTGGGGCAGAATTGATGTTTTCCTTCCCCAGAGCTTGCCTTCTCGCATTTGTGCTTGCCTGCTGTAAGTGCAGGTCCAGAGTTGAGGCTCTGTCTGCAGAGCGATTCCTTTCTGCATTGCTTCTGGTGGGAATTATCCGGCAGCCTGATGGTTGGATACGTGCAGATGCTGTGCTGCAACAAGTTATTTCTTTGGAGGCTGATGCTAACAGTCCATGTGCGATCATGAGACATTCCAAAGCTGTTATGATGGGGTTAAAATACAGGACAGGTGTATCTGAGCAGGCATTGAGATGATTAGCACAGGGGAGAATGGGAAGGTTGCTGTAGGAAGCGGGAAAAGAATCATAGATTTGTTTGAGTAGGAAGGGACCCTTAAAGGCCATCTGGCCAAACTCCCCTGCAGTGAACAGGGACACCCACAGCTCTGTCAGGTGCTCAGAGCCCCATCCAGCCTGACCTCGGGTGTCTCCAAATGTGGGGCATCCACCCCCCCTCTGGGCATCACTACTGTATGAGAATTGCTAAGTCACAGCCTGAACCAACGATTGAGCACCTGGTGAAGGTGCTGAATCTTCCCTAAATAGACCCATGTGCTTTGTTAGAGGGAACTTAATTTGGTAACCAGAGCGGTCTCCATGCACCTGTCCTTGTTCCAACCTGATAATCTTGTGCTTTTGCAAATGAGCCCCTGCCAGAGCTTGGCAGTATCCAGTGGTCAGGTGAGAGAGGAGGGAGATGCATGGCACTGGAGGCTTTGGTGATAGGGAAACATTTATGTCCGTTTTGCAGTCAAGGTAAGGAGGCAGTTATGGTGACTCAAGGTGTCAAGAAGGGGCTCTGGAGAGCAGGGAAGTGCATGACAGTGTGGTGTCAAGGAAGGGTGAGATGGGGGAAATGGAAAGGAGTGCAGGAGTGAGTAACGAGAAGAAAAGGCACTGGGATGGGGAAGACGTGGAAGTGTTGTGTTCAGGTCAGAAAATTGCATTTTATTCCCTTCCTGTTGAGCATCTGTGGTGCTGGGATGTGATGCTCTGGGGTGGGAGCTGCATGTTGCAGTCCTGAGCCATGAAACCATAGAATGGTTGACTTGGAAGGGACCTCAAAGCCCTTACAGTTCCAACCTGCTGTCATGGGCTCACTGCCACCCACTAAATCAAGAACTCAGGTGATCCAATGTCCAGCCAACCTGGCCTTTCTGTAAATGGAAGCAGTGGTGGACACAGGGCCATGCCCCGTTGTGCACTTTTATGCACAAAATGGGGACGCTTGTTCATACCTGAGCTGTTTGGTCTCCTCACACATCGCTTAGATGTAAATCTTTGCAGATATGTGCCCCCCTCCCCCAGCCCACTTCGTGCCCCCTTCCACCAGCACTAAATCTGTGAAGCAAACCCCAGCGAGAGCACTTTCCAAAGGCTGCCGGCTATGACAGATGTTATTTTATGGAACACGGCACCAGAGATGTGAAATACATAGTTCATAAATGTCAGGAGGAAGGAAGCAATATCCTGGATTGAGGTCGTTTGACTTTTTTTTTTCCCTCTCGTGTGAAAGCATCCTTCCCAGTAAACAGCTATTGGTGCCTTGCTGCCGCTGAGAGCGAGGTGCAGACTGCCTTGGAGAAGCCTGTGGCACCTTGCAGGGAGTGGAGGCAGGAGAACAATGAAGAAAGTGCCTTTTCTAACTCCAAGTCACAACGTTTGTCTGAGGAGCTCAGTGTCAGGAGACAGGGCTGAAACCTGGCTTTGCTGAGCCTTCCAGGGGAGGGCATTGCAGGTGTGCATCTATAGGAAGAGGACATGTGTGTGTCTGTATACATGTGATACGTGCACATAGCACTGCAGTTAATTATGATTAGCAACACGCTAGGAGGGTTTCCGCCGTCTCCATGATGTATAATGTTCAGTGCCAGCTCTCAGTGCTCTGGATTCTCTCGTGCTCTGCGTTCACCCTGAGGCAATGAGCTCCCCTGTGGGCACGCGGTGCCCCTCACCATTTGGGGTTATTTCTGGAGCCACAGTTGACAAATATCCCCCTGAAGCTGGCAGTTTTTAATGCAGGTGTCAAAAAGCGTTATCGAGACGCTCCATCAGCTGGGGAGGGCAGGGGGGCAGCCTGATGTCACTCACATCTGCCCGCTTGTCTTTGCCGAGCATCTCATGCCTGGTGAGATGCATTCCCAGCCCGGCATGCACTGAAGTGAGCAGATGTGGCATTTAATGCTAATTCCCACTGACTGGCTGCCCGCGGCTCCCTGCGCTGTCACTTCTGCTGCTGCACGGCCACGCCGGGTGCCAGCTGCCCTCTGCTTCCCCTTCCTTGTGGTCAGGAAGCCATCGGTGCCGTGGGTCGGGGGCTTGGGATTGGCATTAGCAGGGCACAGAGATGGGGTGGTGCTGGACTATGTGTTCATTTCTGTTACAGCAATGGTATCTTCAACCCAAACCCTCAGGGTGGCTCTGCTCCCAATGGTTTCTCCAACCCAAACCCTCAGGGTGGCTCTGTTCCCAATGGTAGCTCCATTCCCAATGGTACCTCCAACCCAACCCAAACTACAGCATCCTAGGAAAAGCAGAGGGAACCATCTTCAGGTGGACAAGTAAGATGAGTTTTCCCCTGATGCTGTGTGTGAGCTGTGGGACAGTGGTCATTTAGGTCTTTGGCTGAGGCTGGATGCATGATAGGCTTGCACAAAGCTGATCAATCAGCACATGGCTCCCATCCCTCCTCCTTTCCCATCTGCACTCCTATGGATGTGAGCAGATCCCCCAGCCATGCTTCATCCTCCTCAAACGTAAGAATGGCCCCAAAGCTTCTACTCCGGTTCTAGGATGCAATGTTCTCTTTCCTACCACAGTATTGGCTTCAGGAGGTGCTACATTCCTGTGCTTCTGGAGTGGGGGTATTGCAGTACAAAACTGTAAGGAAATGTCTTTTTTTTGTTGTTGTTTCAAAGCAGAGAGGAAAAAACTTAAATTTCCTTGTGTTCTCTCAGCTACATTCAGCTGGAAAATAGGCCAATTTCCACCTTATCTAATGCCTCCAGCTGTGATGTGAAAAAGCTCGGAGGAAGAACCACATCTCACATGTTATCTCTTAACTGCAAAGTTTAATTATCCTCAGCTGTTCTGCTGAAAATGTGGCTGTGTCCAGGATGCACTGAGTGAAGGCTGGGGATGCCGACAGTGACTGAGGATGGTGATGTTGAGCAGGGGCTGGCGCTGTGGTTTTGGGGGTCTGGCTGCTCTTGGGGGAGTCTGGAACCTCAAAGTCTTGGTGGAGGTGGAGAAGAGCCCCTCAAAAAGAGTTTTCCCTGCAAACATCTGGGGAAAGAGTACTGGTGTATTGGTCCAGCACTGCCCCATGCAGTCTCATATGTTGACCCACAGGTATTTCAAATCTGGACAGCACCTTAGTTTTGCTGCTTTGGGAAGAATGGAGGAGGCAGGAATATTCCCCTTCCTTCTCCCATCAGACTCTGAGTTCCTGTGATGAGGAGCACAGATTTCCCCAGGCTCTGCACATTCTGTGCCCAGGAACCTGTGTGGGATCTTCATGCAGCAGAGATGTCCATCAATTATTTATAGAAGGAATATATTCATTTTTGCTCTTAATTTATTCATCGATAGCTTCGTTGTAAATAGAGGAAGATAAAAAAAAAAGGGGGGTTGGAGGAGATGTGTAGATATGGATGGAGATATGGAATAGCTCCGGAGAAATAAATCCACTAAGGAAGGCAAAAATGTTACAGAATGTGATAGAAAGGAGATGAGAGAGTTGGAAGAAATAAAAAGCTTTAATCTAAGCAGGGCTTAAATACACTTGCAAATGTCAGCTAATAGCTTGTCCTAAGTCTCAGCATGTTAGAAAATATAAATGATGGAGAGATCCTTCTCTCCTTCCCATTAGCTAACACCAGTAGTTCTGCATGTCTACATCTGTACTCCTTGATTGCATCTGGCCTTGTAGGTTGGTTCTGATTGGGTTTAATTCATTAATTTCTTTTCGGGTTTCCTTCATTCTCCCCTGTTCTTCTTGCTCCAATCTCTTCTAATCCCCCTTTAGGATTCAGGAGAGAATTGAATTCTTGTAGCTGAGGCATTGGGAAGAGATTGGGGGCAATAAGGGGGGATGTTTTTTTAAAAGAACTGTTAACAATCCTCTCTGCTTTATCAACACAATGTTGCACTGAGGAAATAATGAAAGTCAGTGCAGACATTAATGGAGGAAGGGGGGGAATTCTATTCCTGGGTTCCATCTTGGCCAACTGCTCTGCCTGGAGGTCTCCTCCCATCCTGGACAATGAAGGCTGTGATCAAAGCCTTCATCCCCCTGGGGACAGATCTGGTGGGGACAATAAATACCCCCATGCAGGCGGGGAAGAGCAGTGGGGTTCATCTCATCTAGCGTAATGCTGTTATATAGGCTCTGTTGGTGTTTTTTTTATCCCCATAGCAGCCTGGTATTTTCTTCTTGGCTCTGTGTTATTTTCCGTGTATTTGTCAAGGACAACAACGTTTAGGAAAAAAAAAAAAAACAACAACAGAAAAACACCCACCAAACCCAAAATACACAGCACTTGAAAGACTGAGAGATCAAGATCTCCTGTCATCGAAAGGAGTAAACTATCAGCGCGACTGCGGAAAGCCCTGCGAGGATCCTATCTGTCATACTGCTGTCAGCTTCCTGCTAAACACCCATTAAAGAGCATTTACATGAAAAGCATGCGATCTCTTCCCCAATCAAGAGGGAACCTAATGCTGCCAACAAACTGCAGGTGACACCTCGAGCCTTTTTGGCGTGCAGTGGGACTTTCTCTTCCCCAAAATGCCTGGAGGTGACTGCAGGGTGCTTTCTGTCTTCCTTCCTGCTTGTAGAATCATAGAAGCATTATGGGTGGCGAAGACCACTAAGACCATCAAGCTCAACCATCAACACATCACCCCCACTGCTGATGTCCTTCACCCGTTCTGATCTCTCCCAGGGTTCTACCTGGGTAGATTTGTTCTTGATGAGCCGAGAACGGTGCCTAAAATTAAAGGGTGCCATTGGATTAATGGGACTTTAGAAACCTCAGCAGAAACCCTTTGGAGAAAGCCAATGTGAAGGTCTCAGTGAGGCAAGGGTGAGTGCTCTGTGCGTAGTGTTGGGTTTTAAGCCAAGCAGATGGAGCAATGTTCAGCCCCAGTGTCTGAAAGCTGAAGGCGACCACTTTTTAATTGAAATTAAAGCTGTGCTCTCAGCTGGCCTGGTAATTAATCATGGGATCCACAACCAAAGGTCAGAGCCTGTCGTAGAAACACGCTCTGACTGCATTAGGCTGCGGGCAGCTGTGCTTGAGCTGGGAATTACTGGAGAATTTGCACACCCTCATTAAACACGATGTCAGGTGAGGTGTGAGCATCTTCCAGCCTTCAGATGACAGATCTGTGAAATCCACAATAATTCCCCCAAAGTTTAATCTGAGCTCTCTCCGATCCAATGCCGTTCATTATATCCCTCTGTTTCCATCAAAAAAAGGGCAGAAAAAGACAGAGATGTGCAACTGCAGACCCTGCTGTAAAGGGACACGAGCAAAGAGCTGCAAAAAGCCAGGCAGGGTTGCAGCTGGCATAAAGTTTGTGGTGTTGCTCAGCAGCAGTAGAGGTGGTTTGGCTCAGACAGGTGGCTCCAGCATGCAGAAAAAGACAAATACAGCAAAGCACCAATTTTTGCTTGTTGTTACTGGTTAGGGCTGGGGGCAGCTGGTTCACAAATGTGCTGTGTCCAGCCCTGAGCAGGGCGTGCAATGCTGGGAGTCATTAACTAGAAAAAATCAGCTGCTAACTAAATGAGTTGCAGCAGCAAACGAGGTTAATGCATGCAGTGCTGATAGCCACTGGCATGGGGGTGGGCAGTATGCTGTGTAACAACAAAAGATCAGAGCCCACCTCTGCCTTCCCTGTAGTCTGGGGAGAGGTTTCCATCTTGCTAACAAATACTGTGTCTTTACAGAGCGCGTGAATGATTGCAAATGGCTTTTGTGTAGTCATGATGACATATGTTGAACCATATTTCCGAGGTGATGGGATGCTGTAGGGGGAAATGCTCAGGAAGCTCTTCCCCAGAGGAGATGCTCTTAAAACTTGCTGTGAAAAAGCTGCTGCAGATGCGTCCCAGTCAGAGCATCACGATGTGAGAATCAGCATCCGTGGCCAAAAGGCACAATTTGCAGGATTGTACCTCTAGGTTAATAGGGAGCGGTGTTAAAGCTCTCCTCTCCTTCAGGAGCTGCAGTGTTAAACTTCCTTTCTCGGTAAAATCCGATGCAAAAATCATCCAAATGAGTTTTTCTCGACTTGCACGCGGCGAGGAGGGCTCGTAATTTCATCACATCTGGGATGTTTTTATGGCAGCTTCTCTCAGGGCTGAAAACCCGCTATTAAATCCCCAAAGCCTGTCACAGGGAGGAAGCGGGGGGAGCAGGGGGGGGGAGGCTGTGAGCTCGGGTGTTTCACAGCTGCTCTGTGGAAGTGGGGGCTCTTCCCACCTCTTGCTGCTCCCAGGCACTTCTCCACGGAATGCTGAGCAAGTGCAATGAGCACTGCCTGTGAGCAAACCCCATCCCTTGCCCTGATTTCCTGTGTCCTGAGCTCTTCCTCTGCCCGTGAGCACAGAGCAAATGCTGCTCGGTGCAGCTCTGGCTTTTGAGGGAAGAAAAAAAAAAGAGAGAAGAAGAAGTGCTGAATATTTGGGTGGATATAATGGAAGTTATCCAACCAAGCAGTGCACAGCAAACTTCCCCTGCGTGTTCCTGGCTGCTGCAGGTTGGATGCTCGTGGCTGGGATGAAGGTCTCCAGGAGATGCTCTGTGCATCCCCTACATCTGGGGGGAATCCTGGTTCCTGTATTGCTTCCACTCCCTTAGCACAGCACCTGAGGCTCTCCAACAGGCACCCCAGAGCCATGGGCTCTCTTCTCCAGATGGGCTGTGCTCAGCGATATCGCACTCATTTCATCTCCTTTCCCTAAGCTTTTGATCTCTTGCTCATCTTTAGCCTGATGCACAGATCTCACAATGATTTATGCCTTGGCCAGAGTGAAAAGGAGCCCAGATGCAGTGGGCGGCACAGAGGCTGCTGTCTTTTTGTAAGAGATCAATGCATATCTTTTCCTGCTGTGTAGTTAAGACTCTTCCCTCTCTCTGCATCTCTCCAAGGGATGCAGCCGGGTCAGAGATTAGCCTATATTTCCTTAGGCACAGATTCAGAAATGATATTTAAGGCAAAGTTGATGCCTTGTGGAGGAGGATGCTCAGTACGCACGTGGCTCCTTGCAGGGTCAGAGGGGTGCAGCAGCATTGCAACAGCAGCTGCCTGTTTGCATCAGGCACACCAGGATGTTAATGTTGAACATTTGGCGTCAGATTTTCTTCACTGCGCTTGCTCAGAAAAAGAAGAGCATCACTTGTGTGTGTGTACAACCAAGGAAACTCTTCTCTGATGAACGTACAGTATCCTTGGGGGAAGGAAAAAAGAAAAAAAAAAAAAAGGAAAAGAAAACAAACAGAAATTGGGCCCAAGATCTTTTCACATAGTGCTCAAGGCAAACAAATAAAGGATGATAGATAACCAAATGCGGGAGAGGAAATTGTGCTCGTCTCTCCTCTAACAGCCCCACAAAAGGCCCATCTCTCTGGTTTTCTGGTAATTACCAGCCTCTCTGTCAGTGGGTTACCTTATATTAATTAACATTATTTATTGCTGTTGGCAGAGTGACTGCTACAGTAAATCAAGCAATTAGCAGCCTCGCATATTGCACTCGGAAGAGAAGTAACCAGGTGCCAGAAAGGATTTACTTTCTGCTTCATGTTTTATTCAGGCTCTGTGTTTTCCATTGCATTTCTCTGTTGTGGGCACCGGTTGCACTGTGAGAGGTGTGGTGGGCAGGGATGGAGCACGGGGACCTGCTGGTCCCACCAGCCAAGAGAAAGATATGGGGGACAAAGAAGAGAAGTTCCCAAGTTTTCTTGCTGCTAGAACTTAGGTTTGATTTCAGTGGCTTGCAGTAAGGTGGAAGGGAAGCCTGGCTTCAAGGTGGGATGCTGAGAATGGAGCAGATATTCCCAAAACCTCAAATAAATGAGGTGTCAGTCAACTTTCAGCCAGGCTGCTCTGAGTCCATCCCACAGCCTACCAAATCCTTCCTCCCCTGCCTAGCATGCATTTTTGCTGCTGCTGGTCCATGTCCTCCCCACCACCCTGTCCTTCTCCATAAGCATCCGTGAGCCGTGTCTAATCCCACGGTGTCAGCTCTGGACCTGGAGGATGTGATGGAAAAAGCCCTGAGCTTTAAAACCTTTCCATTTCCACCTCCTCCTCCCTCTGTGACACTCTGCAGGTGAGAAACATGCTGTCCTCAGCCAAATGCCTGCTCTCACGTGTTATTTGAACAGTTTCCTAAACATCTCTCTGCAAAGTCCTGTAATGAAAGGAGTGGTTTCCCTTGGCTCCCTTCCCAGACCTACCCAACAGAAGGATGCTGACCTAAGGCTGTTAAACACTTTGATGTATGGCAACGTCTCCTTAAGTAGAAGATCCGTATTCTTAAGCTAAGCTGCCATGACACGGGGACATTATGAACTCTCTGAACCAACTGAATCCTACAAATGAGCCATTAGTTGGCTGCACTGCGTGTTGGCTCCCTGAGCCCGAGGGGGCTTCCGTTAAAGAAGATAATCGTTGCTGTCCACACGCCCTGCAGGCTGCTGCGTGTTCATTTTAATGCAATTTGTTTCAGCCAACCCCCTTCCAAGTCAAAAAAAAAAAACCCCACACTGCTGGGCTGGGGGCAGCTGTTGTTTCATGGTGCCCAACGAAGGAGGGTTCAGTCAGTTTTGCCTTTCTCCTTGGACTGGAAACTGAAGGAGGATCTACTCGTCATTCATCAGAACATGACTTCTGTTTGCCCTGATGCGAAATGCTGTGTGATGCTCGTGGTGACTTTGTCTGCTTGGAGACCAGCGCCACTGAGAGGAGATGCCGTGGGGCCCTTGAAAATGCTGAAAGCAGCCAACACTGAGCCCTGAGCCCATGCTCTCAGGCGCAGCTCCATGCCCTCTGAGCCACATGCAAGTGCTGGGGAGAGCATCTTGGAGAGATGCCCTGATTGAGAGGAGCACTGTGGAGTCTTAGCATGAAAAAAAAAAACCACACACACAAATCTACACAGAAGGCTAGAAGAAGAGAAAAAAAAAAAAGTGTAAAAATGAGTGATTTTTATCAAGGAAGGGTAAAATCTCATCCAGCAAGCCCAGCATGCAGCTAAAGCCCTGGGGGGTTTTGCACACCCCGTGCATCCCAGCAGAACCGCTCGCTTCTCCGCTGCGCGCCGTCTCTCTCTGCTCCCAACGTGTTGGCTCTCCTGACAGATCTCATCTGTCTTGCAGCACTGTCTGCATGCGGAATTGTGGAACGCAGGTCGTCGCTGCAGAGAGGGAGGACTTGTGGGTCGTTTATTGCCTGGTGAGGAAGGGAAAAGGGATTCGGTTCCTGAGAGCGGCGCGCATAATGACGGATTACTCCGTGACCTCCTCTGCAGGCAGCTGTGGGGAGCCTCCTTCGAGGAAACTTGGGTCATTTGGAAATGGAAGCAAGATATTTGCTCAGAGTGATTGTTCTTGAAGAGGCTGTTGCTGTGGTTTTAGTGATGAGAGAGGCACAAGAGGGAGGTCTTTTCTCTGAGCACATCAAAATGAACAAGATATGTGTTCTCGAGGCTTAAATCAACAGCTGTTTAGGGGGGTTGCTTTCCGCCCATGGGGGAAGATTTTTGCCAGCATCGTCTTTTGGGTTTTAGAAGTGCTGCTCTGTGCTCCAAAGCCAGGAGGGCCTTTGCTGTGTTGCATCAGAAGACATGAATCACAGAGTCGTGGAATTGAGTTGGAGAGGAGCTGTAAAGGTCCCCTGATCCAACTGTCCTGAGGGTCTATCGCCCAAATTTCAATTGATACTTTGGGAATAGCGAAGGGATCGCAGTGTGGTGAGGCGTTGGCACAGGCTGCCCAGGGGTCACCATCCCTGGAGGTGTTCCAGAGCCTTGGGATGTGACACTGAGAGATGTGATTAGTGGGCATGGTGCGATGCGTTGGGTTTGGATTTGGGAATTTCAATGATCTTTTCCAACTGTAATGATTCTGTCATCCTATGGGCATGGTAAGGATGGGCTGGCAGTTGGACTCAACGATCTTAGTGGTTTTTCTCACCCCAATGATCCTATGATCTCCTGCTGGGGGTCTATGGGAGCAAAGTGGCCCAGTGTGGAACAACAGAACAACGCATTCCATCTCCTCCTTCTGGAGGAAGGATTTGGAAGAGCAGCTTGCAAGCCTGCTGCAAAGCAAGGAGGACCCCTGACAGGCAGAGTGTTTGCCTTGATTTTATTCTCATTTATTTGCTGCCAGGGTTCCTAACAAATATAAGCTTGCACAGCAATTAAATTACATTTAATTTGATTAGATTAAAGCTGAGGGAAGCGCTATTCTCCCTCTGTTATGTAAGGAAAAGAGAAATGAAACCTCTCAAGAAAAAAAAATGAAACACGACTTGGGCTTAGAAATGCAAAAAAAAACCCCAAATTTATCTCGATGAAGAAAGGGAGATGTAATGAACTCGAATGGAGCAGGAAGCCTTGAGAGAGCTAGAAGTTTTGGGGGATTCATCGGAGGACATAATTGCAACATGTATATTGATTTTACAGAGATAAGGAAACAAATGTTTGTGGAGATTGGACTTTAGTTTATTACATTTATTTCCCCACAGAGCTGATGTTTCTCCATTAGGGGAAAAAAAAAATAGCATGTTCTTAAATGCATTGTTTTTTTCGGAGACGCTTATTAAGTTATTGCCTGATCCCACTGGCTCTCTCTCTTTGCAAATTGGTTTGTCTGGAAGGAGGTTACACTTCAGCTTATGAAGCATCTTTTTTTTCCTTTTTTTTTTTATATCTCCTTAATTGTTTGCATTAAAGAAGTGGCATCTCGCCGTGCCTGGCAACTCAAGGCGAAATCCTTCCTGCTCCATCGAGGGGAGAAAGTGGGGCAAAGCAACGCTGTGACAACCCCATCCGAGGGGTGAAGCTTTCCTTTATCCGCCAGCGTGCTGGTTTTGGCCGTGTAAATTAGTCAGCATTAATCCTGTGTGCTCCTAAGTCTCCTGGTAGCTGTTCAGAGCTCGCTAATACTGCTGCTTAATCGCGGCTCAGGCTCTGCTTTACATGTCAGCCCAACAACGCTCCCAGGTCCGCCTGATTGGGATTTAAGTTCCGATTTCTCTTAGAGCATAATCAGGCCTGAATGGGAGATTAAAATAATGAAAGTGAACTTTAAGTGACATTCAAACACCGTCACCTGCTGCCGGCTCCGCTTCCCCCCCTTCTGCATTCTGGGAGCTGCAATTTTCGGTGTCATTCACTGCGGGGTGATTACAGCTGCATCTATTCAGCGTGCTGCAGCAGCCTGAAAGGAGCGTGTTCAGCTGTCAGGACCTGCACTGTGCACAGCTTCCAGGAAAGCTCAATATTTAGAGTGTGTGATGGGGGTTGAATGCTCACGGAAAGCCGGAACGGATTCTGAATTAGTTTTCTCGACGTGGCATTTACAAATTGTAATGAATACGTATTACGGTTGTGGTGTATAATAGTAAGGGCCTTATTGATTTACAGATCATTATTTTACTATACATCCAGATAACAGCAACCTGCAGAATTACTCATGTGGTCGGGGTCAGCTGCTGATCCAAAGCTTCTTGTTATCTATTCCGTTCAGATCTGGGGCTGGATAAATCAAAGCCCAGTACAAACAAGCTTGAGACAATGGGAGAACATGAAGCAAGAGGGGCTGGGGCTGCTCCTGTTTGAGGGTCACATTTATATGGACCCCCCCTCCCCCAAGGCTGCCCAGTGGAAAGGTGGTGCTACAGGAGCTGATTGAGGTGGGATATTTGCACAACTTCACTCTGTCATGAGTTTCCCATTTTTCTTTCTTTCCTGCATCTTGTTATCGCAAAGGCAGGAGAATCAGGAGGGAGGGAAAGATTCCCCATTGGTATTTTGAAATGGAAATACACTACAGAAGTGGAGAAACGAGGAAAAAAAGGCGACGTTTAAGGAACAGGTTGAGAAAAGGCTTTCTGATGGGGGAAGAAGCAGAAATCTTCACGGGGAGCAAAGTCTGCTGTGATGGAGGACAGCAAGTGACCCAGTGACCCAATGGCACGTGTCCTGCTGCCTGGGCATCCATATCTATGGCATGTGCACAGTGACTGCTGACTGTAGGAGTGCTGGCGGTGGGATGCTGCTCTCTCTTAACCACCGTTGCCGTGAAATCAGCTTTCAGCCTGACATCCCCGGCCCTATATTTGCTCAGGGAATGGGATCCAAATCCTCCTGCCCTGTGGTGATGCACAGATCGAGCATTGTTCTGCTGCCTCCTCCGGATCCCCGCTCTCCCCAGTGTCAGTGCATGCATCTGGTTGATAAGGAGGGGATGGAGGAAAGCCAATTCCTGAGCTTGCTGTGCACAAGGAGCCTGGCACTGGTGGCATAATGCGACCAAAAGCAGTGACAAAAATTCAGCTGAGGGACGCAGGATGCACTGATGTTGAGTTAGGAGCACGAGGTGACGTTGCCTCTTCCATCCCAGCGCTGTGCTGTGGTCTGTGGTGGGAACATATCTGCAAACTGCGCATCCATGGGAGAGCTCTGGTGCCGTGATGCTGTTGCAAAGCGCTCTTGTGGTGGGAGAGCAAGGAGCAGGAGGAAGGAAGAGGCTGCTGATGTGGTGTCTTCACTCGCACCTCCCATGTGGTTTCACCAGGACCTTGTGACAGTGCAGGTGATGTAGCAAACAGCATCACAGGATGCTGATGGGAGTGATGACTTGGTATGAGGTCGTGCCGTGTTTTCCTGCTTGGTGTCTCTGCTCCCTTCCCATCCATCCACAGTGACTTCCGTCGCCTTTATCTCCCTTTCAGCAGCAGGGATGGGAGCTGAAGAAGGCTGCCAAGCAGGAGCCTGGCTGCTCTCCCTGGGAATCTCCCATCAATCTGCTGTCTGGAGGCGATAAAGCCTTTGCCTCGGATGTTTGCAGTGCGTTTGTGTTGTGCTCTGAGAGCTGCGAGGATCTGGAAGTGCTGCCAAGTGCACTGCAGCTCCCCTGTGGCAGTGGCTTTGTCCCTGCTGGGGCTGCAGCTGATGGGACACATGCCCCGCATTGCACCTTGCCTCCCCTGCATTAGGATTCCCGCCTGCGCCTTTGATTTCGCCTCCGTGCTGGGGACAACACGCTGTTTTGTTCATTTGTTTTCTGATAATCTCCCCTGGTCTCCAAGGCTTCCTTCCCCACTGCAACTGCTGGCTGCTAATTTCCATCCAAATCAAGTGTGGCTCGTGGCTGCTCGGCATTCAGGCACGGCTTTTAAGGGCTTAGCACAGATTGCCTTCCAATGAACTGGGGCACAATGGGAGAGGAGGGATGCTGCTAGCAGGGAGGCAGCTCCAGAACCTCCCATGTGCCAACGTGCCACGTCCTGGCTGCCAGGAAGGAGATGTGGAGGTGTTTGCTTAAGAATCAGAGGAATGGACTGTAATTCTTCACATAACTCTCATACATGAGATGCTCAGGATCTCAGCATCCCTTAATTATGCTTGAGGGATGAGGGATTTTGGCTGTTAAGAAGTTGTTTGTAGACATAACTGTGCACCTTGTTTTCATGCATCCATTGCATTTCCCAGTCTTGGCTCCTTCCCTGTGCATCTTTTACCATCATGATGCTGATCTGATGCCGTGTTTGCCCTGGGTGCTGGAGTTGTCCCCAGAGTGGCTTGCAGTGCCTTTGGGAAACTGGAAGGTGCTGATGCTCATGAATGCAAAGTCGGATTGTGATGTGGAGAGGAAGAAGAGGAAAGAAGCAGTCTAGGATGCGCCTGGAAGAACAGAACCAAAAGCACAGTATTTTAGCAGCCAAAATAGGATGTAGGGCAGGAAGAGGCCATCATATGCCTTTGGATGGGATGGTGTAACCATACAGGTGTATTTATGGCTGGGGGTGCAAGGCAAAGGCTGGGGCACCACAGGTCTTGAGGAAGCAATGGAAAGATGAGAGCTGACAAAGCAATCTATGAGCATCAGAAATCAATTGCTGTGGCCTCCTATCTGCAACTGGGGCAGCTTTGCAGCTCTTTGCTTCTAATTACCCACAGATAAAAAGCGAATACAATAGTGGAGGATATTAGAATAATTTACTGTTCATCAAAGAAAAAAGATTGGAATCATTTGCCTTCAGTATATCCATTTCTGTAACGAGGATCCTACCCAAGAGAGCATCCAATCAGCCCCTCCTGACAACTCTCGCCAAAAAATCCGTTACAGCTATTAGCAACAAACTTATTAGCTGGTAATTAACTCTGTAATTAACAGGAAGAGACTTCAGCAATCAAGACTGAGATCTGGTGTGAACAAGTTGTTGCATCGAGTGCCATTATGCCTGGGCAGGTCAGCGCATGGTGACAACAGCAGAAGGTGACAGCAGCTGGGCTGGGTCCACGTGCAGCCCATGGGATCTTGGCAGCATCTCATGCTTTCCAGCTCTTTAGATACCAGAATGCAATATCTCCTGATGAGTTGCTGAACAAAAAAACACACCAAACAAGCCCGTTGCATTGCAGTTCTTTGCACGAAGCACCAAATTCATCCTTTCCTCTTCGTTTCTTACGAAGATATCATCGCCTTCTGATCTTCAGGCCGCTCTCTCCAGTCTGCCTTTCAGCACAACCAGGCACTCCAGCTCAAGTGGGTTTTATTCCCAGTCTCTCCCTCCCCTGCCCGTCCCCTTCCCTCTCCACCCACTCTCACTGCTGTGTTAATGCTGCCCTGCGTGAGAGTCGCTCCGTCTCATCACGGATACAGCGGGACCGGGAGTGAATTCGGCATTTAATAGAGCTATCCTCAAGGACACCAAGGCAGCTATTCAGGAACGATCAAATGACAGGTTTGAATATCAAACAGCAGCCCTGACAGCCGGGGAATCAGACGTCTCTCGCCGTACACCTGATATCCTAATCTGAAATGAGAATCTCGGGGGAGGCACGGCCTTTTCAAAGGGTGCTTTTTTGGAAAAAGAAGGTAACTTTTCCCTCTGCCTTCAGAAGTTTAACAAAAGTGCATCCATTCAGAGGAATCATTTATCTGCAGTGGCAATCAGCTTAAATGCGTCCCATTATCAAGCTGCCTGCTACTGTACATCAGCAGGCGCTGCTACGACACGCGGCTGAGCGCGGATAACACGCTGGTAATTACTTGTCTGCAACACAAGCTCAGCTGACGAAGAGGAGGGGCGAGCAGGGAGGCAGGATGAGAATGCAGAGGGCAGGGAGGGGCTAGGAGTCCTCGTGCAGCTTCACCCGATGGCTTTGTGCCATCACGTTCCCAGCGGGATCGGCGCTGCCCCGTTGCACTGCACTGCTGCTCCATCCCTGCACTGACACCCCATTACCTTCAGCCCACGTCTGCACAGCCGCTGCCTTTCTCATCTCCAAAAACATGTAAGCAGGGCTGTATCTCTATACCCTATATGTATATTCCTTGATATATAACTTAATAAAAGTTTATGGACCTAGGATAAGGAATCCACGCTGAATAGATGAACCAGGATTGAAATATGGTCCAATTAAGTCTGTAACAGGGCTGGCTTTACTTTGAACATCCTCCAACTTGAAATGAAATCTCCACCAGAGGAGATAAATCAGCCAACATAAAGCACTGCCCTGCACAGCACGAGCAGGGTCAGGAAGAGCGATCCCAACAGGATTCTGCTCTGCATCCTTCCTTCCCGCCTCCTCTCCATCACTTGGGATGCTCATCCCCATCCTTCCTTGCTTGGTCCCAGCAGGAATGGGGGAGGAGCAACCCAGCCTGGCCCTACATCTCCCCCGTATAGAGCCCATCCTGCAGCACACGGTGGGTGCCAGACCCCCGTGTACCCCTGCAGCACCAGCACAAGGCATCAAATTGTTTTGCCATCGTGCTCCCACAGCTGCAATTAGCAAATTCATGCATCAGTTTTATTTCCCCTTATTCGGCATCCTCTTTTTTTTTTTTTTTTCCTCTTCTGCCGCCGCTTGAAGAAAAGGAGATTATTTTTAATTACAGTTTTACACTCGATTAATGAACATCAACAACGTGCTAATGAACGGGACGGCGGCACGAGGACACGATGCGCTCACACGGCTTTCAATGAGTTTCTGTAGACACCGTTATTTATCTGCAGGCTGCTCTGTGCAGAGTTGGAAATGGGAAAGGACAAAGCAGGCAAGGAGCAATGTGAAATTCTCCTGCATGTGGGCACATGTAGTGCCTCGGGCTCTGACCTGGTGCTGGGATGGGTCTGAGCATCCCTGGGGCTGTGGTGTTGGTGGTGGCAGTTTTCTATGTGTGCAAATGGCTCAGCGGTAATGGAAGTTGCATCCTGATGTCACTCTGCATAGTTAAGAAAAAAAAAAAAATCAGCATGACTGTAATTTTCTGTTTCGTGGTGATATCAGCCGTGGAGTTTGAGGCTTTGTTTTTCATCAAAAGCAGCTTTCTGCTCTCCCCCCAAATAGAAGGAAATGTATGGGTTTTCTGCATGTGGAAAAGGTCACTCCATCATCAAAACCTGCCGCCTGACACGCTGTTTTTATTGAGGTGAAAGGCAGAAGTATTGAAATTCTGCCAAGCTAAATGAAAAGAGGAAAGCAAGCTCTCCAAAACAAATAGCAACCCTCCAAAAACCCCGTGCTCATGCTTCTGCAGGGCTGAGGTGCGGGTCTGGGGGCTACTGGTCCAGAATTCCTCTGCTCAAGCTTTCTCCTTTGCGGTCAACTGAATGGGGAAGCATCATCCTGATGGGCATCCCTCCTGCTGCAGGACTCCGTGCTGCCCTTTCCTCCTTAAATCTTCCTCAGGAGCCTCCTTAGCTCACAGCTCTCTGGATGATCCGGAGCGTGAAGGGCGCTGCGGAGCCACAGCTGGGTTGGGAGGAGGATGTGAAGCAGGGATGGAGACCGCAGCGTCCCGATGGCACCCGGTGTGCTCAACCTGCCCTCTTTTCCCTGTAAAAACTGCTGTTTGGGGCTTATTGCTGTTGCTGTATGCGTGTATTTGGTGCATTTATTGTATTGTATGGTAGGTGGAGTAGTGGCAAGCCTTTATTTTGCAAAGTCCAACTCTCTCTTTGCCCATCTCCTCTTGTACTGAGGCAGCAGCCACTCATCTGTCCATGTCTGGCCATCCATCCATCCATCCATCCATCCATCCATCCATCCATCCATCCACCCATTTGCCCAGCTGTCCATTTATCCTTCCTTTTATCCATTCAACCATCTGTCCTTCCATCCATCTGTCCTTCCATCCATCCGTGTGTCTATCCATCCACCTGTCCATCCATCCATCTGTCCACCCATTCATCTATCCATCCATCTGCCTGTCCAGCCATCCTTTCATCTGTCCTTCTGTCCATCTGTTCTTCCATCCTTTCATCTGTCCTTCTGTCCATCTGTTCTTCCATCCATCCACCTGTCCATCCATCCACCTGTCCATCCATCCATCCACCTGTCCATCTGTCCATCCATCTATTACCCACCTGTCCACCCATTGATCTGTCTGTCCATCCATCCACCTGACCATCTATCCACCCACCCCCTTATCTGCTTAACCAAACACCTGTGGCCTCGCTCTGCCTGCAGCACGTGGAAGGAAAGCTGTGCATTAAAACAGCCCCCCTTCCTCCTCAGCGTTTCAGATATTATGAGGAATGTCGGTGAGGATTTGGGGGTTTATCTTTAGAAAACACACTGCGTTCCGCTGGTGTGTTTTTACGGTGACGGTGTCCCTTTAAGGAAGAGATTTATTGAATTCCTGAAGTCTCAGCCCAAATCAGTAAACGCTGACAGGTTGGATACCCACCCCTCTACCCCCCTCCCCTCCCCCCGCCAAATGAAAAAGAAAATGCAACCCAAAGGAGGAGGCAAAAGCAAATGCAAACAGTATATATTTGTCTGCCTCCCGCAGAAGGGACCTACACTCATCCTATCTACAAGGCTCAATGTGCAAATGTCCCCGGCATGATAAGGCTCCTTTGAAACCATTTTCAATCCCTGTGCTCTGTCCCCATTGGCTGCCTTGTTGCCGAAAATTTACCATGAAAGGAAAGAAGGGGGGGAAAAAAAACCACACCACCCAAAAAAGACTCTCTGGACTGAATCAAATCTGTTTAATCCCAATTCATGGAGCGTTTTCCCTTCCCCCCATAGTGGCCGTGCCTGTGTCCCAACGTGTGGCCACTGCATCCCCATCACCATGGGGTGGGATCCACCACGACCCCATTAATTCCACAATGAATTCGGAGTCAGGATTGGGGATGGGGGACAACTGGGTGGCACCTCGAGGTGGAGACAGCCCTGCAGTCGTCGCTCACGTTGTTATTTGTGAGGCGGGGAGCCTTTTGTGATAGGAATGCGGTTTGATCCCTCAACTAGAAAATATCTCCTGCTGTCTCACCCCTTCCCGTCTCATTCCCAAAGCTGAGGGCTGAGGCTGCCGATGCTTTCTGTTTTCATCTGTAATAATTGCTTAATGGTGACGATTAAGCTTGGCAACGCACTGCAAACTGTCACTCTTGGAAGGCTCGTGATTTTGTTCCTGTTTTGGCTGCTTGTCAGATAGTCTGCTCTTTTATTTTTATTATTATTATTTTGTATCCCTTCTTTTCTTCCAGCAGCTCAGAGAGAAATAATCTAACTGCAGTTTTGGGTGAGGGGCTGATGAACTCAGCTTTCATTTGCCAACTGTGACCTTCGGGGAGAGCTGCATCTATGGATGGAGCTCAGACAGCATCCAAACACAGGGAACTCCTTACGTAGCTGTTGTAAATCAGAATTAATGCAAAGAGCCTCGTCTCCGTGGAGTTAAGGCTGCACTGACCAAGAGTATGAGCTTGAGAAACCTCTCTGCTTTGCTTTTGGGGTGAGGGCGGGTGCAAGCAAAGCAGCGAGATGCTCAACCCCAGTTGTGCCCATCACTGCAGCACTCACACCATTATCTTGTAGTAATATTGGTTTTTTGCGTGTGTTACAAGGCATGTGAATGATGAGCAGGCTTTGGAATTGAATTCCCTGGCTTTAATGGGCTGTTTCCCTCCTCCAGCAGGCGTGTGCTCACTGCCAGCCCATTGCTGAAAGCGTTCCGTTTGAGCAAAAGGGGGAAAACGGTCCATGTCACCCTGAAACCTTAGCGGAGTAATTGGGAGACGCAGCGAAACGAGGCACTAAAACCCCCCGTAAAACCAAAGTGCTTCATCACCATAACGGATGAAAATATAGGATTGCCAAATAAAAAACCCAATGCTGGGTTGTATCCGACGGCCGCGCTTTCGGAACGCTCAGCGGTGCCGAATGGAGGCTGTGATGGCAGCAGGTCTGGAGGGGTGGCACTGCCCCCGATTTGGGGCTCATAGGATCCCAGGCTGGGGCTGCAGGAGGGTCTGGTGCCCGATTGTGTGGCGTTGTCCACTTCATCTCCTGTTTTCCTGCCCTTGTTGTCGTGTGGATGGAGAGCTGAGCCGTGTTTGTGCTCCTGTAGCCTCTCCTCCTCCTCCCACCAAGCAAAATCACCCACAAGCAGTATGAGGAAAAAGGATTTTTACTTAAAAATTAAAAAAAAAGAAAAAAAAAATTAAAAATTACCACTCCTCGTTTTATTCATAGTAGCTAATTCCATTAATTATGTTATGATGCAATTAAGCATTTCATTTCCTAACTATTAAAGCTTAAATTATTTATTAATAATTACAGATCATTAGTTGATAATGTTCACTAGGCAGCTCGGGAGCTGAATAATTCATCTGCTGAGGATCCCCCTCCCGCCTTGAAATGTGGCTCTAACCTTTGCCTCTGCATTTGGGTGCTCGTTTTACAGCCTGGGGAGCCACCAACCCTTCCAATGGAATTGTGGCCACATCCTGCAAAATCCTTGTGGGTTTTTGGCCCTTCCACCCCATGAACAGCAAAGCAGAGGCTGGTGCTGCTCCTCTTGTTCCAGCCTTGGCAATGGGCATGTGGGAAAAGGCAGTTTGGGATGCAGGAGAGAGGAGCTGGGATGGAGCCCTGCGCCTTGGGGAGAGAGTAAAAGGCACTTCAGTGTAACACAATTAATTGCTTTAATGCTTGTATGGCACCTTGGGGATGTAAAGAGGGAGGTAAGAGCTCGGCTTTGCTGCTGTAAGCTCTGAGGAGTGGTGTGATGTGCTCAGAGCCAGAGATGTGCTCAGTGTGGAGGTGGGAGTCCATTCGTCTCCCTTTTCCCATTTTCCCCCTTGTTTCCTTTTCCTTCTGTGTTGTTGGAAAAAAGGGAGAAGAGGGCAAAGGGACCAAACCTGGTGGAGTTTGTTATCTTTGTAACAAGGAACCATTCTGTCCTATTGCAAACCTGAAAAGTTTGGGCTGAGCCCATAGCATGGGATGCAGAATCAGTGCTTTACCCCAGACCTGGACCAGGGATGCTCTGCGCTGGGATGGAAATGGAAATTGTTCTTCAGAGCACAGATTTGCCTGCAAATGGGGAGCAGGGTGGCAGAGCCTCACAGATAAACCCAAGGGATGAGAGGGAAAACAGCTGCAGGAGTTGGGATCCCGTGGGAGCAGTGCGTGGAGCAATGCAAACTGCAGCCAATTAAAGGATGCTGTCACATCCGAGCTGAACACCAACACAAGGCCCATATATTGGTGTAGATGTTTGTATGGACGTCTCTAAGAGCTCAGCTCTGCCTGCTGGGAGGGAAGCAGGACCGGATGGGAACGGTGCTGCTTTTCCCATCCTCTCTTCATGCCTCCAGCAAAGCTGTCCAAAAAACACCTCCAAAGTTTTCTCCTGGAGGAGGGGACCAGAAAGCGGCGCCTTCCATCAACAGCGCAGCTCCCTGCAAGGAACAGGGAAGGGTTTTGTTGCCTGTCTGCCTTCTAATGCTTCTTACCATCAATTAACATTTCAAAATGAGACGGCATTCGCGGCTGAAAAAGCCGGAGGTCTCAATTTGAAAGCATCGGAGTTCGACGTTCTGATTATTTCAGCTCTTTTCTTTTGTAAGTGGGGGAGAATTCACTGAAACAGATCCTTTTCAGTGCTGATTCTGCTTCTGATAAAACAGTGTTTTTTAATTAAAGGAAAAATTACCAGCGGTGAGGCTCCGTTTGCTCGCAGAGTTAAAGAGGGGCTGTCGCAGCGATGGGGACAATGTGTGTCGAGACAGACAGCTCTCAACCCACACTCAGTGCTGGGAACTGTGTCCAGATGTAATTAAGATGCAGACTGCCCTAGAAATGCCTTGAACTGCAATAAATAATTCATACAGGCAAAAAAACAGAGGAGGTTTGCAAGGCTGCATTGGGATGTTCCATAGCAGGGACCATCAGCTGGAAGCCCTCATCATGACAAGAGCAGCTTTAAGGCAAAAAGGAGATTGCATTTTCCCATATAGCATCCATACTGTGGCAGGCTTGCAAAAAACCTTGGATCTTTCAAATAGCTCTGATTCAATGAATGAAGGGGAGGGAAGGATGAATCGATGTCAGCAATAAACAGAATTTGTTGCATAAAGCCTGGCTTGAAATCCAAGTCGTGGAGTGGAGCTGAGGCTGCCTTTTAAACTTAATTATGCACATGTTTCTCAGCCAGAGTTTATTGAATCATATGGTATAAACCATAAACAAACACTAAAAACCTGGCTGAGCTGATTGCCGCCAGCAACAAAATGATCTTTAAAGACCAAATATTTATTTCACAATCCCAGAGGCGGGAGGAAGGCGGTGGGATCCCCGTGCAGGAATCGTCCCCCATCACTGCTCTGAGCTGCTGCCTCATCCCTCATCCCCAGCCTTCAGGGTTTGGGTTGGCATTGGGCTGATGGCTTTGGGGTGCTGACGTTGAGGCTGTGGCATCAGGGTGGTTGCGCTGGGGTGATAGCACAGGGTTGGTGATGTTGGGGTAGGAGCATCATGGTGGTGGCATCCAAGGATGCTCCACGCAGCGTGGGGATGCCACAGCACTCTTCTGCAGCACTGTCCCAGCTCTTTTCTCTCCTATTTTTCTCTTCTTTTCTTTTTTTTTTTTGGAGGTGAAAGGGCTTCTAGGCTACTTGAGGTCCACCACTGCCCTGTGCCATTCGCGTGGATGTGGTTTGTTCCCAACCTGCACAAAGTGGGGATGCAGCTGTGAGCATCCGTCCCCTCTGCCTGTCCCCAGCCCTGAGGGGGCTCTGTTAGGGGAAAGAGCTGAGGGTTGAAAAGAGCCCCATGCTGCTTTTGGGGCAGCTCAGGTGGGCACCATGCGAACATCCCCTCTTCCCCCTATAAACCGCAAACTGCTCCCTCCACCCATCCGCAACGCCTTCACTATGCACCCATGGTGCAATCTGGTATGCAGCTTCCCATATCCCAAAGGGGAGGAAAAATTTGTTTGCAGTTGGGTATTTATTGAAGAAATAGAAGATAGGTATCTTTTTTGGGGGGGTGGGGACGAGAACAAACAGAGCAGCAGAGGCCGCCTCCATCCGCTGCCTTATCGGCGCTCCAGTTCTCCTTCATCTGCTTTGAAATCTCTGCAATTTACTCTTCCTTCCCTTGCAATGTTTATGGCTTTTATGTTGTTTGAAGGTTATTTATAACAATTATGTAAGGAAGAAGAAGTGCCATAAACTGAGGTAATTCACTGTAAAATACCCGAAACTCTGAATTAAATAAATAGATAAATAAATAATAACGATCGACCGTCGCCCTTTCTGCAGCTTTGCAAGGCACCCAACGCTGCAGCAAAGCCCAGGCTTGGGGTGGGCGGTTTGCTGACCTGTGGCGTTCGCTTCTGATCACACCCAAGCAATTAAATTCAATTAAATTCTGCTTGGGAAGAAACAGCAGCGATGGAGGAGGCGGCACCCGCGATTTGGGGCGATGCTGCAGGATGGGAATGGTAGTGGGGCTGCAGGAGTGTGGCCAAGCAATGAAGGAAATGAGCTTTTTCTCCATTGTCCCTGCAGGGCTGGGAGCCCTTTGTGGTGCTGGCAGCAATGGGAGGGATTGCAGCTCTCTGTGGCAGGCAGCTTATTCAGGTCCGCCTCTGCAAATTTGATTAGGATGGCTTAAAGAGAATCGCCCCTTGATAAGGACCAAAAATAATAATAAGGAGAAAAGCTGAATGGGAATAAATGAATTTGTCGAGCTGAACAACTATGGCTCGGTCGTTAGCAGAGGGAAGCCAGCGAGTGCTGATGTGGCTTTTGTGTTCTCCCTTTGGTCTCTCCATCACTTTGTTGACCCTCTCCCACTCTGTCCACCTCAGCAAGAGGAAAAAAAAACCACATCCAGATGAACCAAGCGCATTGAGTAACATGAAGGTACCATGTTACAACACCCATCACCCTGCTGCAGGACCTGGGCAGGACGTCCCCGTGTCAAGGCTCATCCCCAGCCCCATCCAGGCTGAACGTTGGCATGGGGACATGGGGACAAGCACAGCCCCATGCAGCTGTGCCTTCCAACTCCTCTTGAAGGATGAAAACCATTTTTTTCTCTTTCTGTGCGTGCACTTGTGTTTTTCCTTTGCTTTTCTGAGTGACATAATTACCTCGACGGCAGGCGTTTAAGCAGAATCATAAACAAGATGGTACGTAAATGGAGCGCAAATAGGGAACAATTGACTGTAAATAAATGCACAGGTAACAAGAACGATAGCAAAAAGAAAAAAAAAATTGTCTGATTAGACAAAAGCCATCAGACATGAGCTGGGTGACAGCCTGGGCTTGGAGACATGCAGGCACAGGGCTGCAGTGAACCGTGCCAAGGAGCCCCAGGGTGATGCTGGCAGCATCCTGCAGGGGCTTGGGGTGGATCCCATGGTACCCCCATTTTCCTGCCCTTTGGGATGCCCCATAGGCAAATGCTGCCGTGCTGGCAGCCCCCACCATGCTGCCCTCCTGCTTTGAAGCCTCCTTGAAAGAGAATTTCCAATCAGCCCATTTGTGCTCGGTTTTACTGGGAGGCATCAGGGGTTCCGTTCTCCCTCTCCCAGCCCGTGTGGTTTAGAGCCAAAAGTCTGTTCAGAGGCTGTGGGTAATTTTCTCGTGTGAAGACAAAGGAGTTTTGTGGTTTGGTGTTTTTATTTTGTGTGGGGGAACAAAAATAATAATAATAATTTAAATGATGTTTGCTAAGTCACCGCGGGCTCTTATCAGCCCTTTCCATTTCCCGAGGAATCCCATTCTCTTTTCTGTCCTCTGTGAGCTCGAGACCTAGATCTGAAGAGCTGTTCATTATCTGCTTTCCCTTCTGATAAGCTCCTGTTTATAAATTCGCCTCCCCTCGTGTACATCTCCATTTGTTTCTCCTGATCTATTCATTTTATCCCAGAGATAAGATTTTTTCCCTCTGGCTGGTGCTGGTTCCTCCATGAGCCATTGGGTTTCGCCTCTCATTTGGGATACTGGGAGAGCTGCTATTTGATTTTCCTCCTCCCAGATCAGCAAATAGCTTTGGAAACTCTCCTTTCTTCCACTCCTATGACTTCCCATAAAGAACAGGGAGTGGTGCAGCTCTTAATGAAGCGCTGCTTTATCGCATCCTAAGGATAGGTGATGGTTGTGGTCTCCCTGGTAAATATTTACTGACTGCAAAGTTTTCTCAAGTAATCATTTGGGGGAGAAAAAGAAGAGCGATTCATCACGCTGATGTCACATCATGGCCTCTTTGTTCCTTGTAAAAGCCAGATCCATCACGCTCCTTCAGAGCAAGGACACACGGAAGGTCTCTGTCGCTGCCATGAAATATACCATGCAGCAGAGGCCACCATGACCGCGGCTGGGAGAAGTTTGAGCACATCCAACTTTTCCTTTTAATTACTCCTGAGCTTTTCCCAGAGGTTTGAAGCTTGGAGACGAGAAGTGCTGAAGCAGTATGAGGGTGCTCTGGGATGGAAATGTTCCTGCAAAGGGGGAGATCTGCAGCTGAGAAACGGGCTGGACCCAAAGGATGCTCGACTGGGCTGCAGGCAAAATCCAAATCCCTCCCTGGGGTTGCTTATGGATGGAAGGGGCAAACATTTGCTGCTGGGGCTTAAAAATCAGATGGAAAAGCATTCATTAGGGATAAGGCAGGAGGTTGCAGCACTTTCCAGTGATGCTCCAATGAGTGCATCCAGCTGCTGGGATCATGTCTGTCCTTGCAACTGCAAGGCAGGGTGAGCAAGCTGGCTCTCCTGAGCAGCATGCCAATTGTTTGCTTATGTGCGCAGCTGTTCAAAGACAATAAAAATTACCCTCCTGCCCCGCAGATTTCTCTCTGACATCCCATTTGGGCTTGATTTGTGGGAGGAGGAGTCCTGCGCTGGCGTTCGGGCGGCAGCGATCAGGATGCAGGGAGCAGAGCATCCTTCCTGCAGGAGTAAAGATGCACGAGCAGATAGGGATTGTAAACGTGATTCTGCTGGGAGCTGGGCTGCTTTGCTGGCTTCACCTTCAGCCCTTTGCACGCTGCTTTCACTGTGGGGATCCTGGAGAGTAGCTGAGAGCAGATGGTGATGCAGAGGACCAACGCATCCATCACATTTCATTCACATCCCTATGGCTATGGAGGCAACAAGCCTAGGCAGCAAGGAACTTATTGCTGTCATAAAAGGGGGTTCTGTGCAGGGCTGGTTGTGCTTGTATCCTGTATCAAAATCACAGTGCAACCTGCAGGAGGAGCTTGTCTGGATGCCCTGGCCGTGGCTCACATCCCAAAATGAGATGCTCACTGCCAGTGTTGCCCTCTGCATCCCCAAATTCCCTCTATCACCATATGTCTGCCCTGCCTACCACCCTTCCCAGAGCCCCGACGTGCTGCTGAGCCTCTGACGCTATCTCAGATCTATTTCAAGGCTGTTATCACCCTCACCTCTGGACACCAAGATGTTTTCATCTTCAGCTCCCCAGAACCTGAAGCTCTGCTCACACCCCCGCTGGTGCCGTTATTGAGCAGCTCTGGGCCAATCTCCTGGCACCGGGGGCTCTGCGGGGGATCGGGAGCGAGTGGAAACCCTGCAGAGAGAGGGATGGGGATGGTGCAGGATGGGGATGATGTGGTGTTGGCATGGCAAGGAGCTGGTTCCATGCAGGGAGCTGCTGGAACCGTCCTTCTCTCTCTCTCGGTGTGATTTCTGCTTTCTGGGAGTTGCCTTCCTTCTTCTATAGATTTGAAGTGTGATAAAATAAAAAAGACCCATACATAAAAGGGAATAAGGGAGGCGTATGGAGGATCAGCGCACCAGAGGGGCATTATTCGCATTCCAGTTCGTCTCCTGGGTGTCAACTTGTGTTACGCTGAATCTCTCTAAACACCGACACAGCGCGTGGGCCTCGGGGCAGAGCTGCACGGCCAGAACTGCGGGGTGAAATTCAAATTGGCAATGGGCATTCGCCAGAAAGGCATCCCAAATCCAAACAGCGAGGGCTGAGCAGCTCACCGAAATCTCAATTAGCGTCACCGTGGCTCTGAATTAAGGCTGGCTGGCGGGAAGCGGAAAAGGCGAGCGTCAATTTGCGTTGGGACTGCAGATGTGCCCTTGTGTGGGAGAGAACAAGGTGGCAAACCCTTGCCCTCCAGGAGCCCTGGGGAATGCGTGGTGCTTCTGGAGCAGCTCGCAGCTGGAGGTGCTGTTGCATTGCTTTTCCCCAATGGGGCACTGCCCTCTGCACAGCTGTGGCACAGGGGTGTCCCCAACCTGCTCCTGTGTTGGCAGCGAGGTGCAGGTGCCCTGCATCCCTCCTGTGGGAAAGGGGTTGCCATGGAAACCCATCCTTTTCCTTTTTGACCACGTTCTGCACCACCATTCCGAGGGGGAACCTGTAGTGGGAGGGAGTGGGTAATAAGTTTGGAAACAAGAAAAGGCAGAAGGAAAACATTTGGGCAAAACGAGGTGGTGGCAGCCCCCAGTGTCAGCCCCACTGCCCATCTGGGCACCATTCTGGTGCTATTTTGGCTTCCAGGCACCGTCTCTGTGCTGAGCCACCTGAACTTTAATTCCAACGGGGACCAGCACGAGCTCTAACATTTTCTTGGAGGAAAAGGTTGTTACTGAGATTATTGACCTGGAGGGCAGAGTTAAAACAGGCTGGAAATCGTAAAAAAAAAAAGATTCCATTTTCCACCTGGACTATCAAGGCTCCCAGTAAAGTCTTCTCATCTCTTTTCTTCCCCCTTTTTCTTTTCCTGCTAACAGGCATTTTTTAAGGTCATGGTGCCTGCTTGCTGTGCATTATCAAGTAATTTGCACAATATATTTCTTCCCTCTGTGTACCTTTACTGATAATGTATCAAATGCCAGAGCGCTAACAGGAGGTTTCGGTGCAGGTGTTTTGCTGTGTAGGCAGCAAGAGCTGAACTGTGCCTCGAAAGGGTGCAGGTGAGAGCTGTGAGACACGAGGAGGATGGGCAGGAAGGTGAGGAAAGGTGGCAGCCATGAGTTACAATAGCAGGAAAAGCACTGAATGAACCATTGCCATTATTGTGCCGGGTGAAGATACAGTGGAGATTCACCCAATGGGGGCTGCCTCCTTGGGGATGGGGGAGAGACTTCTCTGTTCTCATACCATGAGCAAGAAAAGGGCGAAGGAGATGCTCTGGGTGCATATAGTGCTTTTTGGGACTGGAGCTATGCATGTGGCTGGCGTTAGACATTGAGGGATGGAGGCAGCCAGCAGCCACAGGGTGCCCATGCACGATGCTGGTCCCCAAAATACTCTTGGGATGGAAGGTTTTGTGGGAAGGTATCGATCTGGGCTTGCCCTGGATTCAGCCCACTTTGCTTCAGCCATAGGCAGAAAGTCTCTTTAGTCATTTACTTCCCTCTACAGTCGCTGGGAAGAAACAGCATCTCTGGCAGCAGCACGGAGCTGCTCCCCAGAGCCATCTGCTTTGTCTGTGCATGGCCCCCATGTCACCACAGGGCTCTGGGGCGATAGGATGAGTTCCCACATGGGGCTGTGTGATGGAACAAAGCAAACATATCCCCAAATCTGGCTGGTGGTCACCCTCCTTTGGTGCCAGCTGGAGGAGGAAAGCATCTCTGGGCCGATCCCCCTTTGAGCAGAGCTTCAGACCGTTCTTAGAAACAGCTCAGAAAAGAAGAGGAAAGCACCCAGAGCCTCGCAGAGCCCACGGCATCTTTTCCCTTCTCCCTTTTCTGCTCGGTTTGCTGCTGTGCCAGGTGGAAGGCGTTGCTTCCCTGCTGTGCTGCCGACAGATGCGCGCTGCCCCGCTCCTTCTGCAGCTGGCTCCCTGCCTTCCTCTTGCAGGAACACGAGGAGTTTTTTTGCTCTTTGAAAGTCTGTGCTGTGGTTGCCGGCGCTGCACAGCCCTGCCCACGTCTGCTCTGCTCTCTAGAAGCTGTTCTCGTTGGAATAAATGGCAGAACTCACCTCGGGGACAACTATAATAAATGGAGAAAACAGGCAGCTTGGCGTTGGCCATTGAAGCCGAGGCAACATCCCATCCCCACGCACGTGCTTTGGTCTTCAGGCTTTGCTCAGCCTCCCAGAGGAGGGATGAGGGCTGGAAATGATGAGTCGCTGTTTGATGTATGCAGAAAGCAAAGGGAAAGGGTGAGCTCCGCGAGAGAGCTCCGAGGTGCATGGGAACAGCTGCAGCTCCTCCAGAGCCCCTGGAGGATTGTTTGTTTGGTGAGCAGCAATAATTACAGATTCTGATGTGGTCAGGTATAATAATGGCCCTCTGAAAGCTTCAGATCAATGATGGAAGGGAGAAAAATAGAATACATGCATAATTAAAAAAAAAAAAAGAAAAAAAAAGCAGAAACTTTGCTTGACACGATGACATTACTGATTTTTTTATGATCTTCTCAAATACACTCCATAACATTTGTTAATTTAGCAACGTTAATAGCTCATCCTTCAAATGTCAGGCAGAAAGTCAGGCTGCAAAATGGGATTACAATGGGCAGAGGGGAGGGGGGAACGAGAAGAGGAACCCAAAGGTGATGGCACTCATTGCAAGCACCCACATGGCCACGGTGTGCCCACCTCAGCTCCATCCCGTTGGAAACAAACTGATGTACTAATGAATGAATATATTGTTCATATATATACGAATATATAGTTCATAATAATGAACTAATAAAAACAATGGTATTTTTACTTCAGTATTACTGAGCTCCATCTCCATTTTCTGTTTTCAGTTGTTCTGGTGCAGATTCTTCTTTTTCTGTTTCTTCTAGTGGTCTCTCCTTAGGACTTACTGGTTCTGTTTTAGCATCATCTTCGCCTTCTTCCTCATCCTCAAACTTTATTTTCTTGCCCTGAAACTGTACCTTCCCTTTGTGTGAACCTTGAGGAATCTTCCCCCCTCTTCCTTTAAGTTTGCGTCCTTTTCCTTTTTGTTTCAGCAATTCCTGCTGATCTTCTATCTGCTTCTTTCTCTGCATCTCCTTCTAGCAATTCCCAAGTAACATCTTTGTTCCGAAGCTGTAAGTTTCCATTATGTGCTTCCTTAGCTTTTTCCAGAGCTTCTTTTGCAGCATCCTTAAACAGGATAATTTCCTCTTTTGCACCTCTTACAAAGTGTATCCATTTGATTTCTCCATGGTCAGAAAATACTGCATGGAGATCTTCTCTGCATGTTTGATTTTGATCCATTGCAATCCATAGTGTTGCTCTGTTATTCTTGTGGCCAGGCAGCAAAAGTGCAAATTCTGTGGTGGGGGAGGAAGAAAAGACTTCTTTCTCAATGGAGCTCTGTCCAACCTGCCCCAAACTGGGAACTGTGCTCAACGACATTAAATAAGAAAGCTTGTGCTAAATACAGATGTCACCATGCAGAGATGCTCCGGTCCCCGCGGCTTGGGAAGCTGCCGTAGTTCATGAGATGCACAAAATGAACTCCTGACTTCCTCCTTCACTTTGGCTCCTTGAGCAGAACTGTTGGCAGCAGAGCTGGGCGAATCGCAGTGGTTTTTCTTCCTCAGTTCAGTGATAGTAATTTATTCTTGTTTGGGGAAAAGGATTAAAAAAAAAGGAAATCATTGGGGATCGACTCAGTCTTTCGTTTGACCCAAGGTTAAATGTTTGTCTCATTTTGGAATTAATTATCTCCTGCTAAGAAAAACTTTCTCTACTCATCGTGGCAGTGGAGAGATGGAGGGATGAGGAAAAGACACAAAGGAACAAAAGGGCTGAAATTTGTCCAGATGGTGAGCGTTGATTGGGCTCTGTGGTCTTCTGGGGCATTCTGAGGATGGGGATGCCGCTGGGGTCTTGCTTTGCAAACCTTCCTCTTCCCATTGCCATCATCTGCAAATGCCTAGCATACAGGCTGTGGGATGCAGGGGCTGCACCAAGGAGGAGAGCAGCTGAGGGGTCCCAGCAAAAGCAAAGGGGAAATCCCCCCCTGCTCCCTCCTATGGGCAGGTTTTGGTGGCAGCGTTCCCAAGCACAGGCTTGGACGTGTGCCTGCCTCTCATTCAGATGCAATATACTGATTTACAGGAGGAGGGCAGGGAGAGGAAAAAAAAAAGAGAAACAGAGAAAGCAAATCCTCAGAAATTCAATTAAAGCTGTTGCCTCCTTTCGAAAGCGAGAGGCACTCGCTTTGAATGTGGCAAGTGTGCCTTTCTTCTGACATGAATTCAGTTTACAAAATGCAAAAGGGGAGGAACAACACAGGGAAAGGCCTGGCTGTGCGTTGTCAGCCCACAGTCCCTCACCTCCTGGTGCTGCCACCTCTGTCTCGCTTCCATTCCCTCTCTATGGCCCCCCCCCTCCTTTTCTTCTTATTTCTATTTTTTCAGGCCGAATGGGCAGGATCCCAGGTGTTGGCGTTGCCAGTTCTCTTGTTCCTGTTAACAGCTTTCTAGCCATCGATATTTCATTCTCAGAGATGTTAATGGCTTTGAGCACCTTTCTTGGGTGCAGTCCAAGGCGAACCTCTGCCCTCAGCTCAGCGGCGCCGTGTCTGCGTGCTTGTCCCCAAACTGGGACAGCTCTCATTGCACCCATCCTGTGTAAGAGGGGCATGAAAACAGGCCCCTGGGTAGAAACCTCAGCGCTGGGTTTTCTGCTCCTGTGCTGCTCAAAGCAAGCGGCTCACAGCCCCATCCCCCAAGGCTTGGCAAAACCATCCCACAGCTCACGTGCCATCCATCAGTCTCTGGCAGAGGCAACAGCACCAGGCTCCGACCTTCCCCTAAAGCCCAATGAAGCCAACAGCTGGGTGCAGACGGCCCTGCAATGCTTCTGCCCGTTCAGAGTCCATTGAGGATCTCAAAGCCATCAGAGAAGATGCCGATGGCCATCAGTTCTTCAGCCTTTCTTTCTTTCCTCCCAAGTCACCCAAAAGCTCTTTATGTTTGAACCACAGTGGTACCCATCCCACTCTATCCCTCCCCGATAACTGAGAGCATCCTGCATCCTTTTGGGCTGTACCAGGATGGCAGATACCCAAAGAATTAACGCAGTGCATCCTGGGGACCGCTGCCACCTGTGCTGTCCATCCTCAGGATGCGTGCAGCGCATGCTGCCCTAAACACAATTAAAACAAATTAGCTTCCATTGCAAATAAATAATTGGAAAGCAGCAGTTCCTGGGCTGTGTTTGCCCAGCTTTCAAGATGCCACCTTCCTCTCAGTGCTCAAACAGGGCTTGGCAGATGCCTGAGAGCATCCTGCTTGCCAATGCAGCTTGAACGAAGGTCGGAGCAGAGGGGACAGCCTGGGGACAGCCTGGGGACACAGAGCAGTGCTGGGGCCAGGAGGCAGCCATGACCCCAATTTGCCTGGCAGAGAGGAGCAATGACACAGCCAAAATCAGGCAGCAAGGCAAAGCAATGTGAGCAGAACCTCAATTCTCCCGAGCAGAGCAGCACGCTGCCACGCGCATCTGCAGCACCCAATAAAGAGGGCCCTGACCTCAATTGAAGCCTCTCAAAGCCACTGTGAAATAAAAATTAATGAACTGGCCAGAGGAGAAGATGCTGTCGTTTCAGGCTGGGATGAGTTTCCTGTGTCACCTCCATGTCTCCCGTATTTTGCTTTGCAGGGATGAAGGTCGGAGCCCGCAACATGGGCCGGACCCCAATGGCTTTTGCAGGGGATTATGGCAGGGATGGGTGGCTGTAAGGGGATGGAGGAGGAGGAGGAAGAAAATGCGGAAACTGCTCGAGCTTAACTGAGCCTCAGTGCTGGAATCCTTACCCCAAATCTTCTAATTAATAGTCAGGATTAGCAGCTGCTGAGGTTGGGTCTTAGCCATCTAATCATAGCCGCGCAGACCGGCTGTGCTCAGCATCCCGAACATGAGGCAGCCTTTCTAGACTAGCAGATAAATAAGTTCGCAAATTAAACAACAACAAAAAAACATTAACATTTGGATGGAAGCGTTGTGCTGTTCGGAGAGGGAGGATTTGCTGTTGCAGCGCAGTTCCTGCTAATAAACCCCTGCTTTGTGCTCAGGATCTGACTCCGATTGCCACAGCCTCCTTCCAAAGCACATCAATCTTCCCCTGCCGATGGGTCCTGCACCCAGAGCTACCTACAACTCCCTGGAAACCCACCTCAAAAGCAGCAAGGCTCTGCTCCCATTGCTTTCCATCCTCCCACGTTGCTCATGGCGACGTCGCTACAAATGGTGTTAAAAGTGGTGCACCCAAAGGTGCTCCAAACCAGGGAAGGGTTCAGCCCATGGGGTCTGCACAGTGCAACCAGCTGAGCTCAGCTGAGACCTTGGCTAGGACCGTGTCCCTTTGGGAGGTGCTTAGTGGGCACGGTGGTGATGGAATGACCATGGTGGTGACGGATTGATGACCTTCATGGTCTTTTCCGGCCTCAATGATTCTGTCATTCTGTGCTGGTTGCACTTCAGTCTTTGCACCCTGGTTCTCACTGCGAGGTGGGAGAAGCTGAGCCCACCTGAGGGTGTCCCAGACTGAGCACTGTGAGATCTGTGACTTTGCTCTGGGGATGCGCAGCGCCTTTGTTCCCGCAGCAGTGCCACCCTCTGAGCGCCGTATGCCATCTCTTTGTGCTATTGGATTTCTTCTTTTTTTTCCCCTTAGCATCCCTGCCTGCTCTTTTTGTGAATGTACAGTAGGAACAAAGGAGCTCAAGCTGTTTGTCTTCATTCCTCCTGCTGCCTTTTTTCCATTCAACACTCCTGCCTCGCGAACTGTTTCTCCTGGCTCTGTGTGTGCACCAGAAGTGGGATGAGCATCCTGAGCTGCAGGCCCCCGGTGGTGAGGGATGCAAGGGGTCCAGCAATGCACTGGGGCACATTTTGCTGCCTGTGGCACTCGCAACACTTTGCTTTCTGTTGCATTTTTGAGTGCCGCCTCCCTCCAGCTGCTCTGCTGGGTATCTGCGACTTTTCTGCCTGCATGGGGTGCTTTGAAAATACCAGCTGTATCCAAAAAGCGCACGGCTCCAAGTGGGGGGGGACTTCAGAGCAAAACACAGCTGAAATCATCGAACGCCGCGTTGTCCCTTTGCAGGATGGGAATCAGCCGTCGCCTCACCCTAAATTTGAAGGATGCACAGACTTTGCTGCGAGCCCCTCGCCCAGGGGAGGTGAGAGGAGCCCACAGCTTCCCAATGCTCTCACACGACGAGGATTCCAGCTCAGGTTCCATTCTTAACAATTAATGACTTTGTGGCTGCAGAGCTCCACATGGGGCGCAGTGTCGATGCTGTTGGGACCCACGTTTTTTGCCCACAGTCCCCCCGGTGTTTCAGACAGATGAGCAGGAGACACTTCACCACTTCCAATCGTCTTTTATGGAGCGCGGTACTTGTTGCCATCTGCTCCCAAACGCTCAGTGCAAATCGGCATTCACTTTTACGGTTTTAATTAACCTAATAACAAGCGGTGCGTGCTGGGCTGGGGGAGAGGCAGGCAGCAGCACCGCGCTCGTTGCCCTTCCAGTTGTGGGCTTTGATTTGGGGTCAAAACCCAACTCTGAGCACTGGGTGGAGCGTCATTCACCCTTCATTCGACACTGTATGGCCACTGGGGAATTAGCCATGAATTGATGAGCTAAACGCGATGTACCACGTAGATTCTTTTCCTGCTCCCCCGTAGAAGCAAGCACAGGCCCCCAGGCCCGCACAGCTCTCCCATATCCCACCCTGGGGCTCCAATCACATCTTTATTCCCTCGGTGTCCAATGGAGCACAGCAGCTGGGTTCACCCTACTGCATCCAACCCACAGCATCTCCATCCCCTTCGCTTCAGCTCCAAGGAGACTTTAATTTCATGTAGTTTTCATTTCCTCACGGGGCTATAAAGATGTTTTATCTCAGAAAGACCACTTTTTTTTTTTCTTTCTTTCTTTTTTTCTTTAAGCATAGGGGAAAAACAAAGCAAATGGAAACATGCCCTTTGGGTAGATAAACATACTTTTCTCTCTTGTTTTCTATGATGAATGTGTCAGAGAATGGGAAGAAAGAGAAGCAGAGGAGAAGATGGTAGTTATAAAAGTGTGTGTGGATGCATGGGTAGATAAACAGACATTTTGTTTCCGACACTGACTGGGTCACTAAGTGGATAAATAGATAAATCTCTGCTTCATGGTTCCTATGGTGGCTGAGTCATGCAGGGGTGAGATGGGAGATCAACGCTCCCCGCTTCCCAAAGCAGCAGCTCTTCTTGGCCGCCATAGAACGCCGTTGTTTTGGCATCACAAGACCCGAGCCGTAATCTCTCTGTTAATTACATCAAGCTATCTTTTGCTGACTTCCCCCTCCTTGATTTTCTGCTCTTTATCCTGCCTTGTATCATCCTTAATAACGCCTCGGATGCGCTCCCTCCTCTCTCATTCGGTCCCATTGGGACGGCGGTGGGTTTGTGGATGTGTGCGAGGGAATAAGCAAGCAAGTTGTTTTCTTTTATCTCCTTCCCGTTCCATATTATCGCTCCCCATGCCGCCTCCTGAAGTGTGATATAATTGCCTCTGAAAGCACTGCCTGCCTGTCATCTCTTATTGCTCGGGTAGGGTATCAACAAAATGCAAAACTGCCACAATTTAAAAGCGTTCAGTGTCTTTTATACGTTTCCACCCTGTTAGAAACATATTTAATAAAGTTTTGACATGTAGAAAGAGGCCCGGTAAGTGATGATAAAATTCTGAATGGTAGCGGAGCACCAAAGGAGACGTATTAAAGTTAATGAATAAATGGGCTGATTTCCACTGAAAATACGGTTGTAAATAAGGAACAACAGAAAAAATGGAGGGCAGGGCCACGTGTTCTCATCTGGAGGATGCAGCAGAGATAAATGGGACATGAATAAAGACCTAATGAAGGCAGATGAGAACGGATGGAAATCCCCAGGATTAGGAGGTTTCTGGTGACGTGTGCCAAAGTCACCAAAACTGAAAAGTGGGATCTGACCTTTTGTGGGATGTTTTTTGAGCCAAACTCAAAGGATACGGAGAACTGCGGGTTGCAAAGGATCCCCAAGCACAGAACTGTGCTGCTAAACCAACTTCTATGGGGGATGCTGTGGTCGTGGGGCTGCGCTCATGTGGTACCCAATGCTGGCAGTAGGGATGCTGTGCAGCCAAACATCCTACAGCAGCACTGCTGTCCTGAATGTAGAAGAGAAATCCAGAGATATGCAGGAAAACACTGCGTCTCTCCTCTCTGATCATTCGCACAGCAAATAAGCTAAATTCATGAATAAATTGTTTGCTACAAATAGATCAAAACACTTGGGGCTTCAGCCATGTGCTGGCTTCTCACCAGGGAGAAATGTGTGCACTCGGCTGCTAATTCCAGACAGTCGCTTAGTCCAACTCATCCCATTAATTAGCAGCATCCCCATGCCCTTGCTCTTGCTCGGAGGGAGGGCTTCCCGTTCCCTGCCATCCCCCCTTCCCCCATCCAAGCCTTTGGGATACGGCTGCTCTTCCTTAAATTCCCCTTTCTGCTCTTTTTCGTATTCAGAGGCACTGCTGCGGTTTCTCGGCGATGGCAAATATGTTTAAAGATCACAGCAGAAACATTCAAGCCCAATTTAGCCCACGCAGCCTAACCTCCCGCGGGTTGGGCTGGGATCCTCCCATTGATGATGGAGCTCACATTAAGCGGATGCTAAATTTAATCTGACAACAAATCATCAGGCCCAACGAGGGAAGAAGAGAAGAAACATTCCTACAGTGGTTTCTTTCGCCTGGGGCACTCGGTGTAGGGCGAATATTGGGGCAAACAGTGGAGAAAAACAAACACTTATTTCCAAACATCCTTAAGAGCTCTGTTTGGTGGTTAGTTATTTAGCAGAGCCTTAACGCTCGAGCACACACTGTAATATTCCATGGGTTGGTGTGCTTGCCTGCTGCAATTACGTGTTTAGCCCTTAAGTAAGAGGTCAGCAGGACTGTCTTATAGTCAATTAGTCAGGGAAACCGAAATGAGCAAACCAGCTCTCCTCTTCTAGGCAGGCTGGAAATACTGTCGTTATTTTTTCCTCTTGCAGTCATCCAGTGCAGTTTTCCCTTTGCAAATCAGTAGATAATGTGGGGAATATAAACACAAACGGGAGAGGATATGCATGTGCCACGTGTTCTTCTATTGCCCTCTTGTGAGGAGGCGATGTTCGGAGGTTAATTGTGAATTTGTGTTGGATTTGCATAGGGGGACCTGAGTGGGAAAGCCAAGTAGTGCTGGAAATAAGGTTTGTATTGGTTTAATGAGCAGCTGCCTAACTCAAGCCGTGGCAGTTTTGTTCCATGGCTCTGGTTTGTGTACTTCAGTACAATAAAGTCTCCCAACCCAAATCAGTGCTAGCTCTTGGTTCACAGAACCCAGAGACAGTGGGCACGGTGCTGATGGGTGGGAGGTTGGATGAGGTGATCTTAGCAGCCTTTCAGTGATTCTATGATTCAGGGTTGTTGCAAGTCAGTTCAGATAAGCACACGAGATGCACATCTGGTGCAGAAAGCTTGCAAAGCGGGCGAGCTTTGCTTGAATTTCTGTTCTGAGCGGCTCGAGCACATGCTTGCAAACAGCGCAACCCAACTCCAACCCAAGCAAACACCATCCTCCATTCCGAGCGAGTGCAGAGCTGCAGTGAGGCCGCTGCTGCACTTAATGCGACATGACATTTAATTAACTTCCCAACAACTGTGTCGTGCTGTGCTCCGGGAAGCGGCTGTGCAAGAACCAGGCACGGCTCGTTGCCGGATGCGGCGCACGGTGCAAGGGCTGCTTGAAGGAAAGCAATCGAGCCAATGGCTCATTCTGCAGGGAAATGCTCTCCTGAGGCTGGAATGGAGACTCCAGCCCCTCCCCGGCTGCCAATACGGTGCTGCATCACTGAGCTATATAATTGCATATTTGTTCCTGTTGGGTTTTGAAATATTAGCACCCAGCTCATCATTCTGGGGCGTCTGCGCGGCAGCTTCTGCTGCGTGACTGCAGGGGGGAAAGTTGTGCAGTGGGAACAGCATTGGGTAATTAAAGCGATGGCTGAGCAGAGGCAGGAAGGAGGAATGAGGGCAGATGTTCTCAGCCTGCATGGTCAGGAGCAGAGTGGGGTGGCTGCGTGCTGTGCATGGAGCTGGGTGCGCAGGACGAGCCCTGCCCTCATCACAGCTGCTTTGCCTCCACATCCTCCTCCATCCAGGAGATGCAAAACCGTGCAGAAATTCGGGGTTTTCCCCTCTCCCTTTATTCCTAGAAGGCAAACGCATCCCCAGGTGAGAGGGCTTAAGTGACAGCACCTCCAACAGCAAGAAAGAGGAAGGGAGAAGAGGGGAATGCGTGTCATACTGGCAGAATTGTTTCTAACTAGAAGGTTTTTCAAAGTTGTCTAAGTGTCAGCAGCTCTTCTTATAGCCTGAATTTATTTGGCATGGTGTCACAGTTATCTCTGTTAAACAAGTCCTCATATGCACCTTTCAGAGCTTAAGAACACCTGAGGGAAAACGTATTAGGATCTCAGCTTTCAATCTTGCTGTAATTTCTGTCTTACCAAGGGAGGGGAAAAAAAAAAAAAAAAGAAAGAAGAAACGTAATGCTGCTGCCAGGGATTTTTAGGGCTCTTTTTAATCCGAAGTGACTTTTGTGTGTCAGGGAAAGGTGATCCCTTGGAGGTGGGGCTGTGATGGTGCCCACGATGGTGGCAGCCCGGCGGGTGGGAGCAGGCGGCGGATCCTCGAGTCCAACCCAAATCCAATTAAGCAGCTGGGTTGGAACCGTAATTGCTACAAAAAGCGACGTGTCAGCTGGTGAGATGTTATTAAAAAATATAGGAAACAATTCGTGCTTCCCTCCCTCCTTCCCCTCCACAAAGGCACGGATGGGAAGCGCGGCACAGAGCATCTCCTCCAAGTTTATTCCCAGGGAGGAAGCGAGTTGGAGCAAAACCAAATGATTCTCTGCAGTGCACTCCTGGGAGAGGCCATGAAATGAGTGCTGGGGCTCAGAAATCAGCCTTCATCCCCTCGCACAGTGCCATCCTCACGTGCACGAGGCTGCTAATGACTAAGTGCTATCACCAGTATCGTTCTTACTCCTAAAGCCCTTCAAACATCATTAAGCCATCTGTTTCTCAAGCAAACCTCAGCACTGTGTTTTACCCTAACTTTCTGCTGTCGTCATTCCAGCACGCAGCATCTTCCCGTTATCCCATCATCCCACATCCCCTGGGATACATGGCCACCAGCAGAAAGAAGCAAAAACCTTTGTAATATCCATCTTAGAGTGTATGGGGGGGGGGGGGGGCGGCCAGGCAGGTGATGCTCCCTGCTTGGCACCATAGGCTTTAGGATAACTATGCCCTCTGCCCCGTTTCCAGGGGCTGCTTTTGCTGGCAAATAGCATCACCCTCCCGCACATACCCGAGCTGCAGAGCATGTTTTTATGACTGTGATTCAGACAAGCACTTAAAGAAGTGCTTGGAAGTAGTGCGTGCTTGCACGTTTCCTTGACACTGCCTCTATTTGCAAGCAACAGTGAGTTTAAAGAGAATAAACAGCGGGGAAGAGGAGAGGACTTCTCCTGTGAGGCTGTGTTGGAGGGGATAGTTCAGTGCCAGGCAGCATTGGGTGCCACCAGTGAGCATCTCCCATGCAGGAACCACAGCGATGCTCTTCCAGCCAATCCCCCCCTCAATTCTTTCCTGGATCACCCTGCATAAAAAAGAGCCAGACTTTGGGTAGCAGGTTTGGTCCCAGGGCTGAGACTTGGCCCCTTTAGTGTTAATCAATCAAGATGGAAGGCGACTATCCACTCCCACTTTTCCTTTGCTGCAGTAGGAGGCACTGGGAAAGAAGTCAGAGGCTGGGAAGAGCATGAAATATTCGCCTGATCTGCAGAGCTCAGGCAGTAAGAGATCTGTGTTGCAGTGGGAATGGAAAGGAGACCTTATCCAGGAGCAGCCACAGGGTTTGGTGTAGCAGAAAGGGATGCACAGCTCCATGCTGGGAAGCAAACGCCGGCTTCTGTTGGCTCCTCTCTGCCCACGATCGTGCTCTGCTTCGAATCTTCCACCACAATCATTTCTGCACCTTAATGCCCTCAGTCTGTTTGTAAAACCTGTGCCTTACAAAGCAGGGCGCTGGGAGGGTTTCCCAAGCAGAAAGCAGGCAAAGGCACACAACATATTTGACAACATACAGAGCAGCTCTGGGAGAGCTCCTCTGGGACAGCAGATGCCCTTTTGCTTCCACAAACTCTTCCAGGAGTCTCTGAACTGTCAGATAACTGCTGGCCTTCAAGCTCCTGGCTTTGCATTGCACTCGGGCTTCTGTGTGCATAGGCACAGCATAACTGGTGCTTGCAGAGCCCAGCACCTCTGCAGAGGGTACAGGTGAGGGTGAAGATGGGCTCCGTGCACCTTGAGACCTGGGGTTCCCCAATGGCTGCGCCCACCCCCCGCTGCCATCCCCACCTGCAGCTTCCCATCACTCCTAATCTAACTCCTGCAAAGCTTCCCTCAGATTTGCAAAGCATAAAATATATATATATATATACAAAAAAGTCCTCTTCCAACTAAGAGCCTGCTTTCCATTCCGGAGATAGGTTATATTCTTCACTGCACACACGCCTGCATATATTTGAACAAGTTTGATTCAGTATAGCTGACACAAAAACCACTTAGTTGTTTCCCCTACATCATCCTAAGTTAATACTCCTGACAAGCTCCAGGAGGCTTTGCAGCAATTTTTTCTGTTCCAGCTCCCCTTGCTTCCTATGCTCTCAGTTTCGCCCCCGCCGTACAATTCCCTGTGCCAAAGCAGCTGGCTCTACCCCAGCAATTGGCATCCAGGGTGCTGGAAATGAAAAAGAATGCAATGGGTGCCCATGGGTGCACGATGCAATGACCTGAGTCATTGGATGGATTGCATCTGTGTGCATTTTTTTCCAAGGGAATGAAAAAGAGGGAGGTGGAGAGGTTGGGATGCTCTGCACACCCAGGGTTGTTTTTATCACCGGGGGAAGGTTTGGCTGCGAGCTGAATGGGCTCCAAAGAAACGAGCCCTGGGGAATGATTGCTTGTAACATTAACTTTCCTTCAGCCCAATACCCTTTCATGGCTGATGTACTAATTGATTTACCCTTTTCCTGCGTTCTGCCACTGTGAGAATGTTTTCCTTCTTGTTTGTCTTTTGTGGCTGCTTCTGCAAAGCGGTTCCTTATCGTGTTCCTTCTCTTCAGGCCTCTAAATATTTATCCTGTGGTTTCATTAGGTTGGTAAATAAACTCTTGCACCTTTGCTGTTCCCTAACGCTGCCTTTAAAATTAATCTCTCGCCAAGTAATTGGGGAAAAGAGGAAGAAGTAAAGTTAGACGAAGCAGTGGAGGCAAATGACTTCATTTAAATCCTTTCTTTTTACATTATTGACTAAATACAACCACAATTTCGACATTCGTGGTTCTTAATTGCAAGTTTTCCATATCTCCCATGGGTGGGATACAAAAACCTTCATTTGCAGCAGGGGAAATGTGGGGGTGGGCATTTGGGTAAATGGGAAGGGCTGGGAAAGGCTGACCCTCAACCAAACGGCCACACATCTTTGGAAGACCTGAGATCACATCCATATTAAAAACTCACTGAGAAATCCCAGTGATTTGCCCCGTTTTATGGGTTTCATGGAAGCCTCGACTCACATCCATGGATTTCTTCCATCAATGTGGGGAAGATCAATGGCTATGGGAGACAAGAGCTTTCTGCATCCAGGTTGGGGCAGATTGTTTCCATGCATTCTGCTTTCCCCTCCCAAGTATTTCATGCTGAATAGGGCTCCCCATGCAACCACAGCATTGGAGTGGCACTGTGAGCTCCCACATGGCTCACCCAGCTCCCTGCTCTTTAACTCCCCTGGAAATGAATGCTGCTTTGTCAGCAGCCAAAAAATAAAACAAAAGAAAAGAAGGGAAAATCTAGGAAAGAAATGGAAAATGAATTGCCAGCTCCATTCAAATAACAGAGCTGATTTAAATCAGGGAATGAGCTCTCTTGAATTTCTGGGTTGTAATGAGGACAATGCAGAAATACTGTTCAGAGCATTTCAAGCCAGCTGCATCCAAACGCTCAGTAGAATTAAGCTCTGATCCTGCAGTCACTTACGCCCATGGGTAACTGGATGTCCTTGCTGAAGACATTATCCAGGCTTTCTCATAGCACTGAGATGGACTTCAGCCCTTGCATAAGTGGAAGAAGAAACAGCCCACTGGGGATGCTCTGAGGAAAGGATGGCTTGGAGCGGTCCGGCTCCTGCATTCCTCACCCCCTGCACAATCAATGCACGGATGTTCTGATTAAGAAATACACGAGAGAGTTTGGCTAAGCAGGTTACTGCACCAAAAAAAGAATAGATAGAGGGCTTACCCTCGTCCCAGCTCTCTGGAAAACTCCAAAAGGAGGGATTGCCTTCGCCTGTGCTCCGTGGCTGACTCCATACAGCCCCCCTGGGCACCCTGCGCTTCCCCAGTTCACCCACGATCAGTTCTCAGTGTTGTTCCATTCCTGCTGCTCATCTCGTTCAGACGAGCTCCTCATTTCCCAATGTTTGTTTGCTCTGAGCGCTGGACCCCGCTCTCGATATTTGCTTCCCATCCCTGCTATTTGCTCTTATTTCCATGTGTTTAACATATATATTTGTTGCTATCTGCCCAGCAATCACAGCCGCTTCCCCTTGCTGCCCTCAATGATGGGCATTACCATTACCATGGATATCCATGTCCCATGAGCATTTTATGGCTCCCTGAAGGTCCCTGTATGGGGCAGATTGCTCTGAGCCCCACCAGACTTTGGGGCTTTGCTGCAAGCTGGAGCAGGACATGCAGACAGCAAAGCCACAGCTTCAGGCTTTTGTCTCTGAGACGCAGAAAGGTTTCCATAAAAGCTCAATATCTTAATTATTTGTTTCCCTCAGAACATGTTTTTCTCCAAGCCTTATGGAGCTGGCTATATCCTTCTGTGATTAGCTAGCTTCTATCCAGAGACCCAGCTCTTCTTTGCAACAGAAACCCTCTTCTGCTCTGCACACGGGGACTATGTGCTTGAGGCAGGTGGATGGCATTGATGGAGGGACCCAGTGCCACTGCTGTGGGATATCCCCAATTCGTGGTGGGTCCCTCCGTCCCCCAGGCTCAGTGTCAGGTGTGAGCAACAGCACCGCAAATGCTGGCGTTGGAAAATGGAAATAAGGGAGACAGGAGGTGGGAAAAGACACGGAGTAAGAGAGGCACAAATGGGAATTAGAATGCACGGGTTTGCTCTCCAAAAAGAACAGCCTGTTGTTTTGGATCAGGTTTCCCCTTGAGCAAACAATTGTGAAGTCAGCCCGTCCTGTGAAATGAGCTGTCACTCTGTGCCGTGAGCCAACGCTATGGATCGCAGCAGGGAGAGCCACCCGGGGGGATGAGCCTTGCTGCTCTGCCCCAGGGTGCAGTGTTTTGGGGTAGGGGTATGGTGCATCGTAGGCAGCATGCAGCAGGCAGAGCTTGGAAGGCAGCACTCCGTGTTGGCTGCAGGGATGCTCTTGGAGGTGCCGAGCAGCTCTGTGTCTTGCAGCACCCTCAGGGCTCAGCACTCGAAGCATCCCTGCCCTTCACCTGTGCTGCTATAGCAACTGCTGGAGCTGCTGCCGTCCTGCCCAGGGCCGTTTGCATGGAGCAGTGCCCACTTCAAGCACTGCAGTATCACCATCCAAAGGGCTCTGCAGCCCATAAAGCTTCAGGGAGGTGTTCCTGCTGCTTGCTGGCAATCGTGCACGCACATCTGTCCCACCATGAGTAGACCCAAATGCATTGGCCATAATCATCCGTCACGTTTATGTTCCACACTCCATCCCGATGGATCCCAACGCGCTCCGCAGCAGACGCTGTGCAACAGGATCCATCATCTGGTGTGGAAGCACAGCCAGATCCTGCTGGGACAGCTTCACACCCTGCAAAAGAGACAAAAAGCAGCGGACAAAAACCATTGTAGCAAAAAAATGTTGCCACGCTTTGGGCACTTTCCGGACTTCCCCATTATGAAGTGCTCAATGGGCTCAGATGTGGCTGCCACCCAATGCTGCTAATGACTAGATTTAATAGCAGCCATGCGAGTGGCTTTATAACCCCGGCAATAAGCACTGTGCAGCGAGATTAACTTGCTTTGCAAAGAGCTGATAAATATTCTCCAGTTCCCCGTCCTCATTGCTCCGGTGCACCGATGTTTGGGGAGGGGAAAGAGGAAGATTGGGTGCTTTCCTCACCCCATCACCTTGCCCGGGAGCTGTGGGCTGGATGCTAAGTCAGATGTGTTGATGTTAGAGCCTGGCACCGATCTGCTTGGCCCCACCACTCCTTGGGGACGTGGTTCCTCCCCCATCCACATCTCCTTCCGCTGCCAGAGCCGAGCGTGGCTCTTTCCATCCCGCAAATGGGGCCGTCTGGTAAAATATTTTGCAATGCACTGACAAAGAAAGCACTCTGTCAGAGGGAGATATTATTGATGTTGTTATTATTGCATCTCCCGTCTCCGCTGCAAAGGATGCCTGACCATGCTGACAGCTGCTATTAAGAAAGTTGCACAGGCAGTGTTTCTGGGGATATAATTCTTTCTTGAGCAAAAGTTAAACACTAAAAGAGGTTATTTCATGGAGTAAAAGCGAGAGCTGTGAAAAAGTTTCTGTGTGACATGGGAACATCATCACGCTGTGCATTGCCCGGCTGGATCTGTTAGCCAGTCCCTGAGCACAGCCAGACCCTGCGGTCCCAGCTCTGCAGGTGGGAGAACATCCCCAGTGCTCAGAGCAACGTGGAGGGGGAATGATTCTACTATAGGGCCCAGACCCACGGAAAAGGCTATTTCTCCCTATATGGGAAAAGCTCGCTGTATGGCCTCAGCCCCTTTACAGCTTTGGCATAAAACCAGGGGAAGTGCAGCAGCGCAGGCTGGGTTTGTGCTCAGGCATTAAAATAGATGGGGGGCAGAGGCAGATGGGGCAGAGCAGAGCAGGCATCAAAATGCAAGCAGTGCTTGCAGCATCTCTGCAGGCACCCGAAGGGCTTTGGTTGGCACTTTGGTGAGCGCAGTGCGAAGGATGGAGAGCTCAAACAGCACAGGAGCCCTTCCAGCATCCTCAGCTGAAAGCAGTGCTGGGAGCTTTGGGCCCTGCAGAACCCCAGCAAGGCTCAGCTTATCATGGAGACCCAGTCTGTGTCCCGGTGTGGTGCCTCTACTGGGATCCCAGCTGCCATCCATTAGCAATTTCCACAGTGCTGCCATTTATCCCCGTCCTTTATGGTTCGTAGGCTATTATTTAGTCTATTTCCAAGATCTTATTGCATTTTTTATTCATAGAGAGGTTAGATTTATATATTGAAGATCAATAAAAGGCTCTATCATGGCTACATTATTAATAAGGACTACATTACATGTAGACAGACAGCCCACTCTATCGGATTTACTTAGCAGATATGCTTTTTGGGGGCAATTCTGAAAATTTACTACCTGTTCGATCTCTCTTCCTCTCCTTGCGTCTCCCCAGGCTCCCATCCCTCCCTCCTTCTGCACAGGGATGATAGCAGCTTTCTTTAGCATTGTGCAGCCTGTGTCCCTGCTGGTGACACCGCTGTGGTTCCATCTTCCAACTGTCCCAAAATGAGGAGTTTGCCATGGGGAGGAGGGATCTGCCCAAAGCCAAAGGGGAAAGAGGCAGAAAATCTGCACCGTTGGACGCTGTGCCCCATGCTGAGCTTTTGGGTGCCAGCATCCCGCGAGGCACCCTGTCATAAATCTGGTTCTAATCAGCAGCTCTGATCATCGTAATTAACGGAGAGTGGGAAAATATTAGCTGGAATAATCAAATGTGATTTTCCTGATGCTGTCTTTTCCCTGGAAACCCTCAAGGCAAACAGTCAACTCGTCGGCTCCGTGCTCACCGAGGGATTTGTGCTTTTCAGATATCTTGGCTTTCCTGGCTTGCAAAACAACGGGATGCAGCACAAAGTTCCCACTTTGCAACCACTTCTCCACCTGGTCCAAGAGCTCTCCATGCCTGTGCCACACACCAAAAGGAAAAGCAGAGCAGCAGAGCAGTGCTGGTTAACACGACAGGGGCTGGCAGAGAGCGTGCAGCAGCGCAGTTTCGGTTGAGGGGAGGAAAATCAATAAAACACATGGAGTTCTGCATCCTGACAATGGCTTTTCTTCCCCTGGTGCTCGTAGCATTCAGGAACTCCCCGCACTCAGTTGTATGAAAAGAGAGCAGAGTTTACAGATCCTTAATTATCATCCCTGCTTCCCACCCGTGGCTGGGCAGAGTCAGATAAGGGCTACAAGGAAGATGCCTGCGATAACAGCGCAATTGCAGAGAGCTGCTCTCCAAGAGAAGTGCCACCATTTATTAACAGAGCATCACCTGTTGGCTTGGTCCTTCCCTTGGTGGAGAACCCCGTGGGCTCCCCAGGGTGTCTATGGGCTGCCTGGTCCGACTCCATGCAGAGCAAAAGGAAACTGGAGTTGGAGCAAGTTCAGTTCTGCCTTAGGAGCGAAAATGCAATAAAATAACAATCTGGCTCATTTCTGTTCTCCAAAATCTCTCTTTTTCCCTTCCTCTTCCCCAGCCCATGCAGCAGGGATCAGTCTTCCAAAGTCCCGTATCATCCCCATCCACCTCACAAAAAAGCTGTGGGATCTGAATAAAACCAGCTATCCCACCGCTTCAAGGACTTTTAATTGCACTATTCGTTATGCAGTGCATTGCTGCTCATTACAGCGTTTCCTCAGCCATTATGTGATTTTTGGAGGGGATTTTTGTGTTTGGTTTTGTGGTTTTTGGTTTTGGGTTTTTTTGGTTTTTTTTTTTTGTTCTCTCTGGAGCCTGTAGCACTTAGAAGTGTGCTGTATAATGGAATAATCACCTGAATTAAACGTGTCCCTGCTGTACGATGCTTTGTGTCAATGCTACATGAGGAGAATGGAGCCCGCAGCCCCATGGGGACACGGTGACAGCATCCCCAGTGGTGACAGTTCTGCATCTCCAATGGTGACAGCTCTGCACTGCTTGGGGACTGCTGGAGGTTGGTTCATCGAGGCTGAGCTTGGAGCTTGCAGAGACACGAAATCAGCTCGTATCAACGCAGGCTCCATTGCTCCTCCATCGCCCTCGCACAAAAGCTTGCATCAGCACCAAGGTTGGAAACCCAGCGGGTGTTTTTGAGGCAGAAGAAGAGATGAAAGGCAATATTAGCTGGGGATTTTTGGAATCGTGCTGGCTTCAAGAGCTGGAGATGCTGCAGCATCCTCTGGACAGAGGGGACAGCATCCCCACACCTTTCCCATGCAGAGCAGGAGGGTGGGCCAACAGGTGGAGAGGCATTGGTATGCAAGGAGCGGCCCGGCAGCCTTTACATCAGAGCCTCACAAAGGCAATTCTCAGCAATTGATATAAAAAGGTGTCAGTTCTGGTTTAAGTACTGTATTACCAGCAAAGATTTATCTGCTTCAAAGGCAGGCCTCGTGCCACCGAGGGAATAAACAGCTCTTCTCCTTATCTCTTTCGCATAGCGCAATATTTTCTCTGTTCGACTTTGGCTCAGAAAAGACTTTTTCTTCCGCTTGGCCATTCGCATATTGTAATTTAGAACAAGACGTGAGGCTCCCCTGGGGGTGTCGCAGGGCAGACGGTTCTGGGGGCACAGAGAGAGAGGGAAGGGTGCAGGAAGGTGCTATCAGGAGCATCTGCCCCACGTGCCAACGTTTGGCACTGGGAATAAGGACCAGCCCTTGGCCAGGCACCATCCCCAGGTGATGCCACTGCTGTGCACGGTGCTTTCCCCAACCATTCCAGCAGCCCGTTTTTAAAATTACACCTCTAAACATATTTACACAGGCCACATATATTTTACATGCCTGCACAATGCGTTTTATGAAGCGTATAAAAAAAGCAGATAGAAATTATCTATTTCTCCTGTAGAGCTTGTCTCCTTTTTGGGGGGAAAGATAACAAGAACCTATTTCATTTTGCTGTTTGCTACAGAATGCCATGCAATAAATTGAGAAGCGAAGTTTTGAAAAATGCTCCATTTTTTTTCGCCCCCCCCTTTTTAATGCCATCCTAAGCTGGAAAGATCTAGCAAACGGAAAACATTGTTTGCAGGCTATCAGCCCGGAGACCTTCTTGCTCCCCTCTTTTGTTTGCTCACTGAAATGAATGGGCTCTTTTGGCAGCGAGGATCACAGTGCTAATCGGAACTAAGGAGCGTTGTGTTTGCGAAGAATCAAGGATCTTCCCCTCTGCAAACTTTGCAAAATGCCTCTGCAGATATTTGGGTACAATTAGCTCGAATGGAAGCATGGGCTGAGGATGGGCAGCTCTCCATCCGCTGCTCAGTGCAGATGTTTCCTCATCTGCCTCATTCACAGATGGAGAAATTCGGCTGCGCTCACCTCTAACAGAGCGGGGCGGATGGGGGGCAGCAAGCAGGGCTGTGCGTGGCTTCACCTTGCATAAGCCCCACATTAATCACATCCAAAGCAGTCTGCTGTGCGATTGCAGCAGCGCCCAGGAGTTAATTAGTCACCTGGCTGAGCCCAATGGGGCTGGGGTGGAGGTGTGGGATGGCCCCGGCACCGCGACGCGTTGGGTTGTTATGGATTCTGCTTTATGTGCTCGCAAAAAAAAGCCTTGTCTACACTATGGGAGGGTTTACAAGCAAATAAATCTGGCGATAGCGTGAGCTGAAAAACATCAGGACCAGGCATTTGTGCTCAGATCCAGCTTTACTGTGCTGGCCATTAAACTTCCCGTCCGCACACGGTGCTTCGGAGCTGTTTATGAGCACTTGAAGTGGCTGAAGCAGAATGAGGAGCGTTCTTGCTTTCCTGTATCCATCTTCAGAGAGGGAAAAGAGTCCAGCCATCCCCTGGGGATGTCAGGATGTTTGTGCAGTGCTTTGGGAAAGCCCTGGGGTTGCCATGGCCGGCCGTGCGCCCAGTGGATACGAGCAGCATCACACCTGCATGGACGCGGGGCGGTGGTTTCACACCCAAAGCACACATGGGTTGTTCTGCACGCAGCCACGTGTGTGTCAGAAGCCATTGGTCACTGGGAATGCAGTGGGTTCATGAATCACTGTCAGTGCCCCACTTAGCCCAGCCGGCTGGCTCCGTGCAATTACGATGCAGACACCTGAGCTGCAAGCAGCCGGGCTGGGCTCCTGCATACAGATCAACGCGGGGCTGTGGGTATTAAAAACAAAGCAAAACCCCAGAGCTTGCACCAAAGAACAGCAGGCCCTGCTGCTCTCCTCCCCATCCCATGCCTATAAGAAACCACGGCAGGTGGAGGTTCCTCCGGCCCACCCAAGTGTTTGGCCACCGGCTACCGGCAGCAGGAAAACTTTGGGATTTATTCATGGCCACCTGTCAGGGGCTGTCATTCCCCACTCTGAGCTATAGCCTGAAGTTTGCCGTTCTATAAATCAGCTCCTCTTGGACATAATAACTCTTCTTTATAGGCTCTTTCCCCTTCATAAATAAACCTCATTCCATATGTATATGCTGCGAATGGCGAGCCCTGATTTGCAGCTCTCTGCTGGCACCGGAGGCTTTTCTCCAGTAGCTCTCCAGTGACTGCGGTGGCTTTGGGGAGAGCTGGGCATGGGAGGAGATCCAGGGGGCTCCTTCCCACCCGCATTCAGGGAGAGGAGCCACCAAATGGGGGAAAACTCAGCATCTGCTGAAATTAGAAGCAATGCAGAGCTACGACGTCAGTGTCCCTCCACTGGGAGCGTGCAGGGAGTGGGGGTCAGCCCAGCCCCAGACAAAGAGATCAGTTCAGCCACAGCAGCCAAGCAGTTTCCACAGCCCACTGTCCACATGAGGAATGGAGCCGTCCCTGCTGGTCCTCAGGCTGGTATTTTCATGGCAGATTAACAGGAAGGAGGTCTAGAGGTGCAAGCTGAGTGGTTTTTTTTCCCTTAGAGAGACTGCAGAGCTGCATGCTGGTGATGGAATTCGAGTTCTCCAAGGAGCGCCCACCCCCAATCCCAGTTTTCTACCTCAACAGCACCAAACCCAAGGGTTGGGGGGACCAAGAGCCACGGAGCATGCCATGCCACGACATGCTGGGGAAAGTTCAGTCTCTTTTTGTTTGGAGTTCCTCATTTGTGCAGCAAATAGGAACTGCAAGGCTGGGGATGAAGGGCACTGCATGGGAAAGAGCTCACAGGCAGCTCCCAGCCTCTGGAATCATTCATGCCTTGTCTGCCTGTTAACAAAGCTGTTGGCTGCTGAGAATTACTCAGAAACCATAATGCAGACTGATCAATACTGCTCTCAGCCATGCCTGGAGCTGCATGATGCGCCCAGCAAAACCATCCCAAAACATGAGGTGGGATTCCCAACCCCGAACCCAACGGTGCAGGGAAATCAGTGTTGACTAAGGATGGTGAGCTTCCATTGGCTGCGCCACCGCTGCCTCCAAACCAGGTCTCCTCCTTAGCAAAATGGCCCCAGCCCTTCCCTTCCTGCTGCCGATGTGGTTTTATGGGATGCTGTTGATTTGGACCGGTGCTCACGGTGACAACCACACAATACCAGAGAACATCATGATGCTGCTCCTCATTTACATCCGTGATCACACTTAATTGAAAGCGTGGCCGATGCGATCCAAGCCCGAGGCGATTTACACCAGTGTGGCAAAAATGTACTCCATTAAATCATCTTCACAGCAGAAGGATTTCAGCCTGCCTGTCCTAGATCAAGCTGCGTCCTTGTCAGTCTTCAGCTGGAGAGGAAATAAATCCCTCTTTCCTGGCTTCTTCCTGCTCATAAACTGGCACTTGGGTGAATCCAAGCCCTGAATTTCCTTGGGCTCTCCATGGTGGGCAATGGAAATAGCCCCATAAAGAGCAACAGAGAAATTGAGGCAGGGACATGGGGAGGTCCCACGTTGCTGGAAGGGAGCTTTGAGGGTTAGGAAACGCTGCACGTTGTAAATTCCTTTTGTCACACATCAGGTTGCACAGCAAGAGCCCGAGCAGAGGGCATTGGGCACATGTGGGACAGAGAGAAATGCAGAGCATTTGTTGGGTTGCGGCACAAGAAGGGGCTTTGTGCCATCCCCCGGCGGGTTCCTCCACTCTCCTCCACCCCCAGAGCTCCATCTTGGGATGAACAAAATCCATCCACGGCCAGAAATTGATTTTCTAAATATGTGATACGCCCCCCAACCCCATGGTGGATAAATACGGTGGGGGGGGGGGGGGGGGGGGGGGGGACCAGCTTCTTTCCTTCCCCCCTCCCCTCAAAGCTTATGTAAAAATACAATGGCACTGAAACCCAATTAATTGGTGGTGCTAAGCGAACGTCTTATTTAAAAATGGCTCAGCAGTGAGACACAATCTAATCAGAACGAAGCAGGAAACGTAGCAGTTTCCAGGTGAGTAAGCAGAAATGCCGAAGTCATTGCATGAAAGGATGGGGGAAAAAAAAGCAAACGGGGCTGGAAATGACAGGGGAAGGAAAAGAGAGGAATCAGCTACATGGGCAGAGCAATAGCAACACATTGCCGTCATTATTCCTCAGCGGTGAGCGCAGCAAAAAGAATGAGGGGGAAACATGGAATTAAATCAAATATGATTACTGAACAAATAGGAAAAGAGCAGCGAGGGTGTTTTCAGTTGGTTTTTTTTTTTTTTTTTTTGCTTGGTTGGTTGGGTTCTTTTGCAGCCTGTGTTTGGGAGGGAGAAGTGCTGCAGGGATGGGAGGGGGATGTGGATGTGCCTCTGTTTGCCCACCCCAGCTCAGCCAGGCCCTGCAGGTGGGAAGCAGCAGTGGGAGCAGGTGGGAGCTGCTACCTGAAAGCATGCTTTGGTCCCATTTTCATGCAAATTCAGCAGTAATAAAGAGCAAGGAAGTGCAACAGGGCTGCTGGGGTATAACTGCTTCTGAATAGATTGCTTTTTAGGGGTGGGAATGTAGCAGAAATGCGAAGTCATGGCTTGAAGCAGTGATGGAGCACCTGGTGGGAAGGAAGGGCCAACCCAGGGGAGCTCAGCTGCATGCAATGCAATGCACTGATTGACCTGAAGGGGTGGAACCAGGATCCACCCCTTCCCATCCTTCATTTAAGGGTTGGCAGTGGAGGTGAGGGCATTTTCCTGGGGATCCCTTTGTATCTGAGGCCTTCTGAATGTAAGTAGCTTCTTTCCTTTATCTCTGTGGCTGTTGTATTTGAGCAAATCCTCACTTGCTGCATCCTGGGACCTTGCTGCTCTGCTATCATTGCTGTGCTTTCTGTCACAGTACAGGGAGAAAGCACGCTTTTTCTTTTATTTTGAGCTTCCTGATGCATCAGCTGCTCCTTTCCACCTCCAGCACTTGATGTGCTGTGCTCCCATCCCCGCATCTCAGCACATGTGTCCATGGGAGCTGTGAGCTGCAGGGACCTGTGTGGATCCTGGGAAGTATCCTCTGGGCTCTGGTTTGCATTGGTTAAGCCCACTCCCTGTGATTTTATTCTGGTTGTACTCATCCACTCAACACCGGGTTCAGGAGTGTTTTAGCTCTTATGCCACCAGCACTGTGCATCACTCAGAGCATCCCACTGATGGCTTCTCTACAAGGATGGGGCATGGGGGCCATAGAAACATCCCTGCTGCAATCAGTGCTGCAATGCATGGCTGCTTGGGTGCATGGACGCCCTGAGGTGTGGTGATGGAGCTCTCAGGGGAGGTGTTGGAGAGGAACCAGGCACCTGCAATTTCTATTTACTTTCATGTAAGGTTTGCACTGAGCCTCCTGGAAAAGCCCTTCCCCTCTGCTCTCTGCCTCCATTTTGCAGCTCAGCTGTCCCCAAAATCACCATGCAGCCGCAGTGCGCAGCTGCAGCCACGTCTCCCATTGCAGCAGAGCATGAAGGAGAAGCATGCAGCATCATCCTTCCTGCTGCCCACCTCCCTGCTTGGATAGAACAGGCTTTAAATCCTCATCCCCCCCTCCTCACAGCTCCTCTGTGCAGGAGCCCCAAGCAGAGATCCCACACTCCTCCCTGCTTTGTGAAGGTCACTCCTGCCCTGTGCTCCTCAGACGTGCTGAGTCTCCACCTCATTTCCTATGCATTGAACTTCCCAGACCTGCAGGACTCTCCGACAGCAAGGCGTGAGGATTTGACCATTATTTTTCTCTTGCTTTCCCCTTGCATCTCTCTCTCTCTCTCCACGAGAGGATTATGGGTTGCACCTATTAATTTTAGTCCTGAAGCAGCAAGTGGAACTTTGCTGAGTGTTTTACAACCTGCTTTCTCCCAAATCCCTTCTCTGTGCCCTTCCTGGGAGCGAAGCAAGGAGAAAGTGCAGGAGGGTTGTGCTGCATCTGCACCCATGGGTGAGGATGCAAAGGGAGCAATGCATCACCCTCGCTGTGTTTGCATTTGCAAAACTGCAGCACTGCAACTTGACAGCAGCAGCCAAACCTCCTACCTGTCTACTTCCACACGTGCACAAGGAGAAAGGCAAGGAAAGGCCACAGGTTGGTTTGGCTTCTGGTGCGCCTTGCCGCAGGAAGCAGGAGGCGATACCCCCCCAGATGCTACACTTGCTTTTTTGGGGGGATATCAGATATGATTTCGGCTGTGATTAAAATGTGTGGTGTGAGGTGGGGATGTCATAAAGCCAGTGGTGATAGATTGATTTCAATCCTAGACTTTTACACCCGGAGTCCTGAGCTGCTCCAGCAGCGAGCACAGCCATGCAGGGAAGGTTTTATGGAGCATAAAGGCACAGGCTGCCATAAAACTGGGGAGTGGGAGGGAAGCCAGCCCTGTTTAGGAGGCAGCGTGGGCATGAATGCGTGGTGCTATGGGGGAGATTTCCAGCAGTGCTTTGGCAAACAAAAACGGGCTCTGCCGCTGTCAAATTTGGGCCAGTTTCAGCCATAACCGAGATGCAGAGCAGTCGCCCTGGAAGTGGTGTTCAGTGGGTTTTAATTGATTTCATTCTTTTTACTATAAATAACCGAAAGACTTGAGCCTAAATGGGCAAACCATGGTATTGATGGCCTGCAACAGACACAAGATGAATTGAACCCTCCATCCGCCAGCATCCCGCTTGCAACGGGAGATGCGTCGACGCCATAAATTCCCGAGGACAGGATTGCTATGCAACAGCATAATACATCTTCTATTCAATCTTTTATACATTATGTTTTGTCCTGCAGTTCGGTCGAAATATTTATGGACTGGGAGATGCTCTTTGAAGAAGTATCGGCCCTTAGGGCTCTTCCTGCTGGCTGTGCTTGGTGGCCTTGGGTTATTCGAAGGGCTCTGCTGTCTGGGATAGCAATTGGAGGATGCAAAACTGCTAATAGTCAACATCCATTGGTTTGGGTTTGGTTTCTGACCCTGAGGATGCCTGGAGCAATCAGCTTGCCTCTCTCTGCTCCTTTGTTTCCCCTCTTCCACCCTCCTAGAAAATAGATGCGTGGTGCACAGTGCTGGGGCAGCAGCGTGCCTGCTGTGCATGGCTGGCAGGGGGTTTGCAAGCTGATTTTTGCTGGATTTCTTCAATGGGAAAAGCACCAAGGAAATGCACTTTAAATAGGTAAACAAAAAGAGGAGTTCTCCCAGATCATAATTTCCTTTCATGTGGCTCTGCCTTAAGGCTTCTGGCTGGTAGAATTAAAGAAATACAATTAAACTGAAGCTGGCTCCCCGGTGCCTCTGTGCAAACGAAGGGAAAAATACTACCAGCACACGTGGCCAGACTACCAGAAAAAGCACCCACAACTTCACTGCTTTAATTTAAGCTTCTATTCACATTGCTGTCAGCATCCAGAAACCGCTCCCATCTGCTGCTACTCGAGAGCTGTGCTGGCAGAGCTCACCTCCATCCATCCCTCATGGGCAGGTGCCAGCGAGCTAAAAATACAGCCAGAAGTGACCCTCTTTCTTGGCAGCCTCTGGGAAGCCTGAAGGCTGCAGCAAGCCAGGCTCTGGTGTGGAGTGACTCCGAATTTTTCAATGGGGAAGTGCTTTTTTGGATCGTAGCCTTTCTGGTTGGGGCAGGTCTGCCTGGTAACAGCAGTTGGCCGTGGGAGCTGGCAGTGCTGGCGGTGCATTTTGCGTCGGTGCAATTCCAGCACGACTTGTTCTGCTGGAGCATCTCAGCTGTGCATCCCATGCGTTTCAGCAGCTGCTGGTCTCTGTGGCCTTGGGCAAGCTGCACCAAGGAGAGAGAGCAGCGAGCGGAGAGCTTGGAACCCATCTCCCTGCCTTCTGGAGAGGGCTTTATCTCATTAAAACAAACGAGCAGATGACTGCTGCCTGTGTCGGCAGGGGGACCGCGCTTCATGATTACACTTTATAAACCCCAAGCTGTTTACTGCCTTAGCAGATAAGTTGAGCTTTTAAGAGGAGGAGATACAGTCTGGGGTTTGCACATTTAATTTAACTCCTTGCGTGTGCATGTGGCTGTGTGATAACACCCTGAGCCCAACTGCACGTGAGGCTGCAGCATTGCAGGGCTTCACTTCCAGGGCTGCTTTCCTCGCCACCAGATGTAATGGATGCGCAGGACGTAAAGCACATCTTAATCAATGTGAGAGATTCTGCTTAAAACCCAATGATTTTGATCTGGAGCCTGACAGCGCGGTAATTTATATGCAGCGCAGCATAACCAAAGAGCTTGTTATGCAAACACAGACCACTGATTTGACAAATCTCCTGGAAACGGAATTAATGTCTGTATTCTGTGAAAAGATGTAATTTATTTTAATATTTTAAAGAGGGAAAATTATATATGCATATGTATAAATAGAGCTAAACAGGAATAAACACGTATGCAGATATATGTATTTACAAACACACGTTGCAAGAGCGAGGGTGCATGGATGGATGGCTCCTTCGTGGCTGTGGATCATTGTGTTCTGACTGCTGTCAATGGGATTATGGTGATTTACACCCAACTCAGATGCAGTCGGGAGCAGGCAGTTAATTGGATCCGTATCGATAACCTGGCTCTTGCAAAACATGGAATAGGGGCTGACCCTGCGCTGTGTTGCTGCAGGTGTTTGTGCCACCACGCTCCACAGCGTGGCGTTGGGTTGGAAGTGGCTTCGTGGGGTTGGATTTGAAGTGACCTCACGGATGGGAAATGACCTCCAGGCCAGCAGTGCTCTGCGCGTTGGTGGGTGGCCGATAGCATTGGTGTGATGTTATCGTTGTCTTTTCTTGCAGACTGTGCTTTATTCATGGCGATGAGGTAGGAAACGCGGTCTGCGTCACTGGAGGTTGTGATGGAATGAGACATATGTGAGAAATTTCTTAATTTGATTTCAGGCTCCGTTTGCTCCCCACTTTCCTCATCCTTCCGTCTATTTGTCTTTTCCATATGGGTGCATCCGTTCCTCCGTCACTCTGTGCTTCAGAGACTCCCACTTCTGCAGGATACGATTCTTTTCCACTCATGGAGGAGGCAGAAATGCTGGCAAGGGGGGGGGAAGGAAAGTTCCTGTGGGGGTCTGAGCATGGGAATGGGGGAGAGGAGGTTCAAGAGTGGAAAAAACACCACTGCAAAGTGAGCGTGGGTCGATGGGGATGGGTTGATGGTTGGACCAAATGATCTTAGGGGACTTCTCCAACCCTAAGGATCCTGTGTTTTCATGGTTCTGTGATTCTGAGACAAAGGGAACAGAGGAAGAGGAATAAACGCAGGAGCACTCGCCATTGGGGAAAACCAAATCAATCAGCAGTCACTGATGCCACGCTTCATGACCTGAGCCCCATCTCACCCTTCTCCCCACCTCACCCCTCCCCTGACCCCATCCCTTTAACAGAGCAGCCCCCACCCTTCCTGCAGTGCAGCCCCCAATGGTTTTGCCCTCTGTGTGTGCGCAGCTTCCTGTAGGCAGTGCCATCTCCACACTGAGCAAGCAGGAGAGGCTGTAGGAAACTAATTAAGAATTCTGTCCTCCTTTCGCCTCAAAGATGCTATGCAAAACCAAAGCCTATTGAATGTTCAAGCAGAATTCTTATTAATTTTATGGGGGAGATAGGAGAATAATTGCCTGGAAACCTGGTTTAAAGAATGGAAACAGACTGTCTCTTCTTTCTTACTTAATTTGTATTGACTTCTTCATTTTTATTTTTGGGAGCTGAAATTGTGGAGTGTGACTTTCGATGCTTTAAAATGTGTATTATAACCCCACTTAAGGAGTTGCTGTGAAGTGGGCTGGATGAGTGAAGATGCAGTTCACTGAATGCAAGCAGAAGAGTAACCATAATAAGGAGGCAGATGTCAGGGCTGGTGCTGCTCTGTGGCAGTGAGGCTCTGAGCTGCTGGGAATGGCTTTTGCCAGCTCAGATCTGCAGGGCAGTTGCATCACCTCTGTGCACGCTCACCTGTGCATGCATCCCCCTCAGTTCCTTGCAGAGGGATGAAAAACTCATCACGGGGTGGGGAGAGAGGAATGCACAGCACGAAGCATGAAGGGTGGGGAGATCTGGAGAGGCTCAGCACCTTTCCCTTTGCATGCAGCCACCATCTGCACCCCAGGTCCTGTTACCCGGTGCTGCCCTGCACTGCTGACCGTGCCCAGGGCAGAGGGATGGCAGCAGGGAAGGGTTTGGGGTGCTAAACTCCCAGCCCCGCACAGGAGCCGTGCAGCAACCCCAATCCTCTGTGCTCGCTGTGCTGGGAGATTGGCAGTGACCTTTAAATGTCATTTCCAAATGCCAGTCCAAGCTAAGTGGCTACAAAACGCCGTGCCTGTTCTCGATGATGGGGAGCAATGGGCCTGAGCTGCTCAGCTCCTGTTGGCCGCAAGACAGCGAGCGCTGGAGAAGGCAAAGATGCCACGTTGACCTGCCCCATGTTGGGGTGCTCCAGTTGCATCTCCAGCCCCACATCCCCACGTGCAGAACCAGGGCTGCGCTGCAGGTTGCGGCTCGGTGCACGCAGGCGGTTTTGTTTTCTCCCCTTTGTGCATCTGCACACATCAGCCAACGCGGTAATGAGTTTCCGTGTGGGAGCTCAAGTGTGGCAAAAAAAAGTGCTTGCAGCAAACGTGGACCTCAGCCGAGCTGCTGTGTTCCTGCACTCTGCAGCCTGGCTTCCAACCCCAGCGTCCCACTGAGGACCTGGGGCTGCAGGTGATGCTCACTGGGATGGGAAGGGGCAGCAGTTTGGATCACTGGCTTTGTGTAGAGGTGGGGGTTCTCATGGTGCAGAAATAGAGGCTTCCCTGGCACAGCAATAGGGTTCCAGTGGTGCAGAAATTGGTGATCAAATGGTGCGTAAGTAGGGTTCCAACGGTGCAGAAGCTGGGGGCCTCTTGGTGCAGAAATTGGTGGTCAAATGGTGCAGAAGTTGGGGGCCTCTTGGTGCAGAAATTGGTGGTCAAACGGTGCAGAAATTGGTGATCAAATGGTGCAGAAGTTGGGGGCCTCTTGGTGCAGAAATTGGTGGACAAATGGTGCAGAAATTGGTGGTCAAACGGTGCAGGAATAAGGCTCCAGTGGTGCAGAAATTGGGGTTTCTTGTGCAGCAACTGGTAATTCAATGGTGCAGATATTAGGGCTCCAAGGTGTGGAAATGGGGGCTCTTATGCTGCAAGGAGGAGTCAAGCCCCTCTTTCTGTCCCAACCTGCGGCACACAGCATGATTTGCCCTGTTTCTTAATCACCATTGGGTTGCTCAGCACCAACCCAGGCACCCACTGCAGGGTCAACCCACCCAACGCTGTCATCAAATGGAGTAAAAGCACCCGTCCTGCAATCGCTGCCTTTGCTGGAGCTGTCAGTGCTACCCGGAGTGAGATAGCTATCCAGAGGAAGGCGAAAGGCTTTGGCTACACAAATTGTATTTCCCCAGGCAGCAGATTAATTAAAACTATCAAGTGTTCCCAGCTTTTTGAAATTAACTTTGAAAGTGTTTGGATAAAAAAATGGGGAATAAAAAAAAGAAAAAAAAAGAGAGAAGCTTGAACATTTTTTTGTTTTGTTTTGTTCTTTTTCTTCTCTCTTGAGTACAAGGAAAGAGCAGGGAATAAAAAAGGCAGATTCCCCCCCCTTGGCCCATTCACATCACAGAGAAGAGCGCAGCCTGCGGGAGCAGAGCTGTGCTTCAATGCAATGCTGTTGGTTCAGAGCAGAGCTCGGGCTGTGATGGCCTTGGTGTTGGGGTTCTGCAGGGCTGGAAGGGCTGTGTGGATTCCCTAAGGGGTTCCTCTGGTTTTCTTCCTCTCTCCATCCCTGTCTGATCTCACGGTCCCAGCTGAGGGCAGGTGATGCTGTTCAGGCACGAGGAATGGGGATGGAGAGAGGAGAAAGCCCCAGTGTCCTCGCTGTCGTTGCAACCCACAGCAGCTGGATTCCACTGTGGTCCCCACGTGTGTGCAAGGCCTTGGCTGTCAATAATGAAGCAGATTCTCCTGAGGAGGCAGAAGGTGATGCAGGCGATGCAAGGTGATGCGTGCAATGCACACAATGCGAAGGATGCAAGGGAAGCAGGTGCTGCATGCAACGCGTGCAGTGCAGGTGATGCTCTGGCAGAGCGGAATGCAGCAGCTGTGGTGTGATGCTCTGCATGGCAAGAACAAGAGGGGGCACAGAAAGCAGCGGGGTGGATTTTCAATGAGCATCTGAAGGAGGGTGTGATCTTCGGCCTGCCCGTGCTCGTGCATAACGGGAACAGCTGGGAAGAAGCACAGAGATGCACTGATGTAAACTAGAGGTGATGGAGAAATAAAACAGGGGGGAAAATCCCCACCCAACAGCCCGTGCACGAGACATTAGGGGCGATCAGGAAGAATCATGCTCAGCGCTGGATGAAGAGGCTGTGCTGAATATACAGGAGCTGGCTGCCTGCAGGGATGGCTCTGTGATCTAAGAGAGCAATCGGAGCGACGGCGCCTCGCTCTCTGCAGATGGGGGTTTATTTCTCAGCAGGTTTGGTGGTGTGGTAGGTAAATTATGCTTCGTCGTGCTTCCTCGGGTCTTATTTCATGGCCCAGTGATGATTGTGCTACTGATCTTCCAAAGGGGGTTGTTGTGGGCTGGAGGGGCCTTATAAATAAGAACGTGGAAACCTTCCAGGAGAGACAACGGCTCACAGCATGCAGTACTGTGCCAAAGCACACAGTATAGGCAGTCTGTCCTTATGGCATGTAGGGTGAAATAGAGGTGTCCTGCCCCCTTGGCTCTGGTCCCAAGCTGTGCCTCCAGCACGCACACATACACATACCCGTGTTTTGCCCCATTCCATTTCCAAGAGCTAAAATAAAACAAGCCAGGAGCAGCAGAAACAGACCTGGGATCCCAAAGGGTCCCGGATCAAACCTAATTACTCTTCAAATGACTTCTAATCAGCTCTCCCTCCCTGCTCCCTGCAGCCTTGCAGCTGAAAGGAAGAAACAAATGCTAATCGAATCACTGGGAAACCCCCCCACCCCCCAATTCTCTCCCCCTGCCCCTTCTCTGCAGGCTGCCTTGGCTCTGAGGTTGCAGTGCTGCTAATCCTGGGATGCTGGAGCAGAGGCAGTGGCTCCATCCTCATTTCTTCCCCCCCCTGCATCCCCATCCTCGTTTTCTTGTTCATGCCATTCGCTTTCACGTAGGACCACCAGCACCCTCCATCTGAAGCCACAGGTGCTGGGTTTGCCCTGGCCCAGTTTTAGCATCCTTTGGGTTGCCAAAGACACCCTCCCAGTTTGACCAGTGGAGAAAGGGCCCATGAAGTCTCTCCTCCCACACGGTGACTGCAGTCCCCGCAGTCCCATAGGAAGCTCTGAGGCCAGCTGCAGACACGTCCACCCTTTCCATTCATTAAAAAAGGAAACAAAATAACACTATTAAAATCCATCAGGTGCTTTTCATCTGCTATTTTTCTCCCCCTGCCTGCAGCAAGCACAGCAGCACCAACCTCCTGTCCTGCAGCTCCCCCATCCCGAGGCTGGGATGGAGGCAATAAGGACAGGGTGGCACAGGGACAGAGCCCATGAGGCCGGCCCTGCTCAGCACCAGTTGTAAAACACAACATTAGCACAAAGCCCACTCGGACGCTTTCTCTCGATTACCTTGGAATTATAATTACACTGGCCCTTAATATCCCCACATCTGAGTAATTACAGCCGACTTACAGCCTCTGGCCATGTCTGATATTAACTTTTAATCGCCTCGCTTCTATGCTGGGGAAGGAATGGTGGTGGTGAGTGGGGTTATGTGCTCTCAGCATCACCTGTGCCCCCCCTGCATAAGGAAAAATGCAGTGTGGGGCAGCATGCCGTGCCTCCCCAGTGCCACGCTGAGCAGCTCTGGTGCTTAAATTCAGTGCCATGGGGAGAGGAGCCAGCCCTGGGGGTGGGAGCTGAAAGCCAAGCCCCCCATCAAGGGGAGAGCAGGGTTGAAGGCACCCGGCCCCAGGCAGCACTGGAATGTAGGCAAGGAATGGGCAGCAAAAAGAGAGGGAAAAAAACCCACTCCAATATAAAAATCCCTCCCACGGGGACCCATTTCAAAGGCATTTTTAATTAACCGTGCATTTCGCTGGAGCTTTTCAGTGGAATTATTGTGCATTGAATAAACACGGGTTGATTATTAAGAACGTATTTACTGAGCCCTAAGCACCATGCAGCTCCCGTTGAACGGAGCCATCGGCTGTTTCCTTCGTGCTGGGAGCATCTCCACTGCTCCAGAATGGTGGGATGCCCCAACCGTACATCACAGAGGAGCAGGAGGTTCCCTTCTTCCATGCCCCACTTCCCAAGGAGAAGCTGTTGTTGTTCCCTTATCTCTTGGAGCTGACATTAATGGGGACCTGGGGCTTTTCCCCCCAAAACCTGATGGGTGCAAGGATGGATGTGAGTGCTGGGGGGTGTTGAGCAGCCTGGTGGGGACCACAGCGTAGGAATGATGGCAACAGGTGGAGCACACAACAAAAAAGAATCAGTTTGGATGTGATGAAGGTGAAATAGCAGAAATTAGACATATGTGAACCAGAACTCATGTTCAAACAGAAGCAAATAGCCGTAAGCCGGGCTCAGTTCCCATTGAAAGAGCATGTGAAGGGTGAACAGCAGTGATTTCTACCCCAAATCAGCCACCTCCCCATGTTCTTCAGGAGCTGCTCAGGAATGGGGTCATATCCCCCAAAAAGGGCCCAGGGTGGCTCTGGGCAGAGACCAGGAGAAGGCTTTGTGGCTCCCACTACGTCCTCTTAAAGATAAATTCATGGCTCCTGCCTGCCCGGCCCATCATTTTGTAAGGTTTATGCACAAACCACATACGAGTAGACTGGAAACATAAAATTATATAGGGCAGTTAATTGAAAAACTGCCTGCGCTGCATGCAATAATTGACATTAAGTATTGTTTGGAGCAGGAAATCACTCGATATTAAACTGCAGCAGCACTGGGAGAAGCTGCCCCACTGTGGGTCCTGCTTTGTGCCGGGGCTGCTCCAGGTTTGGGATGGAGACAAAGCCTGCAGGTCTCTGCCTTGGGAGCTGAGGTTGAATGTGCCGATCACATCACCTTGTTAGCAAGGCTATCATTTATGGGCATATTTTCAACGAGGAGCTATCAGTGTATTTATTTTGCTGCTGATGTATAGCTGAGCTGTGCGTAAGGCTTCACTCAGCCTTACCAGCTCTTCGATCTCTAGGTTTTCCCCCTGTTCGTATTTAGTTGTCTCTCAGATTATGGCTTTATAACCAAAATCCCTTTCAGCTCCCCAGGAACGCACTGGGAGCAGCAACCCCTTGGTTCTCCCCGGTTGGGATCAGTTGGGCTTTGGGAATGAGGACGAGCACAGAGCAATCACAAGGCTCCCAGCAGCTCGCTTATTTATTTGGGCAACGACAGCTGAGCTTTAAATATTTATAGTGCTTCCTAATGTCCTAAGAAGTGTATTGTAGAAAATAATTTGCAAAGAGCGAAGCTGCTGTGAGCTCACAGCAAATATCATTGTCTCTTCACTGCTAAATCTTTGATGAGAGCTGGGGAAGAAGAGGGATGTGCACATGCTGGGATTGCGCCCAGCCCCGAGGGTTTGGCCTTCAGAGCCTCCACCCATGGCACCAACCCTATGGGATGGAGGAGGATGCCATGGCTGGAGCACACCATGCTTTGGTGCAGCAGAAAGTGGGAAGTATTTAATCAGTGCCAGTTCAAACTTCAGCACCGACTTCATCACTCCATTGACCATTACGGCGTGCCGTAAAAGTTTAATGGCTTTAACCAAAAGGAAAAGGGAAAGAAAATGCCCCCGTGATCCAGTTTTCCACCCCTCTGAGTTCTTAGAATAAATCTGCAAATCGGGAACTTATCATCACTCAGAGAATGCATCCCTTGCCCTCTGGCTCCAGGGAATCCCCAGCTGTATGGCTGTTGTCACCACAGTGTCCCCAGCCCCATTGATCCCCGTTGCTCGGTGCCACACTCCGAAGCCTTTCTCCCCACAGGAGGCAGCTTGTTGGTAGGGACAGAATCAGAGCTGACATCCTGGGGAGAGGGAGGCTTTGAAGTGCAAAGTGCTGCGGGGGAGCTGGTGGGGACCAGGGCACGTGGGGGACGTCGATCCCCATTGGGGTTTGGAGAATTCAGCCTTCGCCCAATGCAGCTGCGTGACGAAGCCTGCGAGGAACGCGGGCAATTTTGCAGGGGAAATAGAAATGTATCTATAATTAATGATCCTCCAAGAACGCACGGCCCCTTATTAATGTAGCAATTTGGTGAAACATAATTTATGAGGCGCTGAGCTTAATCATTGACAAGATCCCGAGTCGGGCGCGTGGGAAGGGAGGGAAAGGGGAGTCACCGGCTGTGATTGCGCATTCAGAGGACACTTGTATCAGCCAGCACTGCTGGCAGGAACAAACCCCTCATGATACGGCTGGAGGGAACCTGATGTAAGACAGCAAATCCAGGCCAGCAGCGCGCTTGCAAACATCCTTCCTGCGTGCTCTGCGCTCAAGAGAGAACCGATAGATTTTTCCCATTGCCAAAATGCTCTTCTCCATCCATGGGGAACGGATGGAAAGCAGGAGATGCTCTTCTTGGTCCACAGAGCACAGTGGAAAGGTCTTGGGAGACTGGATGCCTCTCAAGGCTCTGCAAGTGGTCCTCCTTCTCTGCAGGACACATTTGGAGCAGCAGGTGAGATCTTGCAAGGCATCCTGAGGGTGAACCTGGAGCTAAATTCCCCCATACCGAAATAACAGTGGGCCAAGGCTCTGGAGTCAGACATTCAGGGTTTCCACATGGAGATTTGTGGTGGGAGAGTATTTCCTCACATTTTGCTGGGGGAAAACGTTTTTGCAGGGAAAATGGAAAAAGTAAAACACTGACCTGGTTCTGATTCCCCGAGCTTTTTGGTGCTTTAGTGAAAATCCTCAGCATATGTCAAGCAGAGCGGGGCAGGGGCAGCAGCCAGTGGGGAGATATTCCTTGTCAGCACTGGAAAGGGCCCAACACAAAACCAGCCCAGAACAGCAGTGAGTTTTGCAAAATCATCTTCTCATTTCCCATTCCTTCCCCAGCTCAGGCTTTGGATGCTCAGCACTTCTGCCAAGCGGTGCAAGCTGTGATGCCACATGCTCTCTGCTGAGCTACCGGAGCCCCTCTTCTCTAGCTTTTATGATTGGGAGCTATTAACAATTAAACAGCACTCTGTTATTTATCTTTTGTCTTGCAAAAGCTCTTAGAGACCCCAGGCATAAGCCAGGACCCCGGCTGCAAAAAGCAGCATCAGTGTGTCTGCATTTAGCATAGCAAGCAAGAAATCTGGTGGCAACATTTCTCTTATGACAGCCCCCTCTCCGCAGCAGCTCTCTGCCCGCTATGTGGTTTAAATTCATTTTAGCAGTGATTAAAAAACCTTCATGCATACACAGGAATCGGCACGCCGAGAGGCTTTTAGTGCTTCCCAGATGATGGCAGAGCGGTGACAGCAGCACCACGAGGTCCCTCTGTGAGCCACCAACCCCAGGATTCGCCGTGGGTTGGGATGGGACGATGGCCATCCCGTTGTGGGGAGGTGGCCACAAAACCCTTTGGGTTTGTCTCAGCGTGGGGACAGCGGAGCTGTGGGAGGACAGGCAGATAGAAGCACCACGCAGCTCTGGCCCCTTTCAGGCTCCAGCTCGATGCTTCCTCAAATCATGCTCCAGTCCGATAAGCATTTGCTTTAAAATGATAATTGCACAGTACGGGCTGGAGCACAGCAGCCGCCTCATGAATATTCATGTGCGGAGGGACCAGCAGTGCGTTGCTTTCAAAGGGAAGCCAATGGCACGGCTCTGATAGCAGCTTCGTGGGAAATGGCATCTCTGCTCGGCCAGAAGTTCGGGGTTCTCATGTCCTTTCAGCCCCCAAATCCTCACAGCGCTGAAGGAGCCCAAGCAAGCAGCGATGCTCGGGTCCCTCTGCTGCGTGGCACAACCTGTAGGGACCTGAATAGAGCTAATTGTACCCATCCTGACTGCCACTGACCCCACTGAGGTCACGGTGACATTTATGAAGAAAAAGAGCCCCGAAATCAATTATCCCAAACTCGGTGACGAGGCGGCAGCCGGCGCTCAGATTTCCAAGGGGATGCCTGCAACCGCAGCCAGCCCTGTGCTTGCAGGGTGGTTTAATTAGTGTGATTTATGTCGCCTTCCATTGATTGAGTCCCTGGAGCTTCGGGAATCCATCAGAGGGAGAACAGACGGCATCGATCGGTCGATCCGAGCCCCGAGCTGGGATAAGCGCGGCCACAGCGGTGGTTAATAGGCAAAAGTGATGCCCGAAAGTGTGCTGCGTGGAAAGCAGAAGTGGGATGGGAAGGGAGTTTGGTTGTCCCAACCCTGAAGAGAGCTCGTCCTGCACCTGAGCACAAAGAAGAGTAGAGCAATGGAAAGCACTGACCTGCAGTGAAAAAACAAACCGAGTCTCCAGCAAAGCAGAATCCTTGAGAGCGCACAGAAACAGAGAGGTTTGGCATCTTTGCATGGGCATCCACTTACACAGAGCATCACAGCCCCTTTTGCAAGCAGAGAACCTTCCTGGACTGAGCTGCTCTTGCTCTGCTCCAGAGCACTGAGCTCTTTTTCTTGCTCTTGGTTGAGTTTCTCTTCTCTCTTGATCCTAATAAAAACTAAGCGAAAGCGAAATGAAAGCAAAAAGCTTTTGCAGGGCTAGGATGGAGCAAGGCAATTAGTTTGTGCTCTTGAAAATTATTCACTAATTGTGCAAGGAATTGTGTACAAAAAGGGAGCTAATAAAAGAGATTTAATTTGATGCTGGGAAAGGAACGAGAGCGGAACGAGCAGCCGAACGCGGCTGAGTGCTAATGGGCTCTGCTCGGCGTGTCCCCGAGCAGGTACTGCTCGACAGACGTGCAATTGAATCTGGAGGCTTTGGGGACAGTGCTCAGAGCAAATTACCCGTGACGGCGTGATTGCCTTCTCCCCAAGGATGGAATCGTTGCTGGGGAGAGCATTGCGTTCAGGGCAGCGGTGCCGCGTTGCATTGGGTACGGTGAGCAATGCCCTGGTTTCGCAGATGGGGACGCTGAGGCATGAAGGTTCTGTCTCACCACGGGGTATCCCTGACCCAAAGGTCCCCAAACATCCCTCGGATGCTCTGGGAGCTGTAGAGATGTAGAGATGTGGCCCGGTGCTGCTGGCAAGAGGCCACGGTGCCGGCGGTCTCGCCCCTGGCACCAGCTCGTTCTGCAGTGTTTCCTTGGCTCTACCTGGAGAAGGGAAAGGAAAAACTTCTGTAAAGGAATGAAATGCCTGAGGGGAACCTGAAGGCCCCTTCGGCAACAAGCTGTGAGACAGAGGCTGAGCAAAAGCAGAAAGCTCAGCTTTTTGTGGGATGCACTCCAAAATGTGAGCGAGGTGCTGTTGGGAAGAGGAAGGCTCGAAGGTGCCACAGCGGTGGGTGTTGTTTGGGAAATCAATGCCAGCCCTCTGTGGGGCGTCCCCAGTACCCTTAGGCACCCAGAAGGCTTCGAGCCCCACAGGTCCCAGCCCAAAGCCAACATCTCCAATCAGCTCTTTTGGCACAAAGCAAGTCAGCTGCTCCATTCAAGATCTGTATTTCTGCTTCGTTCTAAGCAATCCCCTCCAAAGCGCTGGCACAACTCCTGGGGATTTTGTATCAGCCCTGGGAAAAAGCCTCCCTCGATGCCTCTTCTTTTTCCTCAGATACTCAGGGAAATGCTTTCAGACAGCATTGTTGGATCATGGCCACAAGGGAGCACAAATCTGGCAACGCGTCTGGATGGCACAGGACAGCAAAAAAGGGCTGCTGGAAAACAGGTGTCCGCACCCCAGGAAACAGCCTGCAAAGCCCAGAAGGGATGGAAACATCTCCCGAGAAACACGGGGAATTAAAAAGAGTTGAGATCAATAAAGATGTTTCATTTCCACTCTTTCTGATGGATAGGAGTGCGTGGGGAGGACTGCGTGATGGATGGGTGTATCTGAAGGCAGCTGGATGAACAGGGAGCCCTAAATGAGTCCGGATGCATTTGGGGGGATTGTTTTGTTTTGATGATAGCTTTGCTTTGTCTCCCTGCATGCCCACCCAGCCTTGATCCCAGATGCATCTCTGGGGCTTGCAGGGAGCAGCAGAGCTTCCCTGGGTGCTGCAGCCCCGGGGATGGGATCTGCAGGGAAGGGACGGCTGCAGCCCCGTTATCGTCCTGCCGCATCTCTTTGACAGGTCCGATGACATTTATGGCTCTGAAAGCTTCAATAAAAAGCACTTTAGCCACAGCCTAATTTCCAGTCAAATCCCACCGCCTTCCCCCCTCCTGGATGAAAATCAAGGCTCAGCTTGCTGACAGCCCATCAGGCACATCCCTGCCTGATGTGCATCTCGCACTTGGAATCCAAGGACAAAAATTTGCTAAATGGCTGGAAAATGACACAGAGAGAGAAAGAAAACTGCAGCTGGACGCTGACATCCCTACAGCAGTGACAGCATCCTGGCACTGTGCAGAGGGCAGATATTCCATGGGTCTTCCATGGATATTCCATAGATTTTCCATGGGTCTCCCAAGGGTCTTCTGTAGATATTCCATGGGTCTTCCATAGGTTTTCCGTGGATCTTCAGTGGATCTTCCTTGAGTATTTCATGGAGTTTTCCATGTGCAGGTGGTTGGATCTGTGTGGCACAGCTCTGCATACGGAGCTGGGATCTTCCAGCTCTCTCCAACCTCTGCTATAACATCATAACATCTAGGTATCATCAGAATCAAAGAGTTTGTACTTGAGTGCAGCCAATGTTTGGACAGCACTGAAATGAGATGCTATGATGTTCTGGAAATATTGCTACAGGATTTTCATCAGGTTGGGAAGAGGAGAGGGGAGGAGAGGAGAGGAGAGGAGAGGAGAGGAGAGGAGAGGAGAGGAGAGGGAAGGGAAGGGAAGGGAAGGGAAGGGAAGGGAAGGGAAGGGAATAATTATAGGAACATCTCCAGGTTTCCAAAGGGAAAAGCAGTGGTTCAGCAGTGATGCTCACACTCTCAGTGAAGGAAAGGGATTTTTAAACCCAGTCTCCCGCTGGTTTTCTAATGGCACTTCTGCTCCATTTTTCAGGGCTCTCAGATCCAGCGCTGACCTTCTGCTCCTGCGTTGCTCTGAAGGCAAAGAGCAGAGAAGAGCCCCGAACCACCCAGCTGGATCCAAGGGGAAAAGCAAAGGAAACACCAGGAGGAGTCCTCCAGATTTTCCATAAGGGAAGAGGGTCCCTGGAGCAAGCAGAGCTCAACTCCCATGCCAGCAATGCTAAGTGAATGCCAAACGCCATCGGAGCAGCACTTCATTTTCACTTTGCACAGGTCTAAGTGTCTGCAGAGCAATGGGAAATGAGGCCCCCAGGCCCCCGAGGCAGCACTCGCCCGCCTGTGTTTGCTATCCACAGCACAATGAGCCACAACACAGGATTAATCTCAGCCCTGCATTATTCAGGCTCGTTGCTCGGGAAAGTCCTGCCAGGTTGAGGTTCAGTGCATCTCATTTCTGTGCTTTGCCACTCGCCGTAGTATCAAAGGTCCTTATTTAATGGTCGCTGCAATTTTATGCCGACAAATTGCCTTTGAACTCCAGGGCTGTAAGCGAGGCTGCGGGTTTTGCTGGGTTGGAAGTTTTGAGTCCTCAGGCATAGAACTAATCAGAAAATCCTGAAATCCTCTCTTCCCCACGATTCGGTATAGCCTCCAAAGCTCCATTGTGCTCTTCCTTCCTTGGCTTTTTCCAGGAGGCTGATGAGACGGTCCAAAATGTTTGGCTTGTCTGATTCTGCTGGTTCATGGCTCACACGTGGCCGTGGTTCCCAGGCTGGATGGAGCCCTGCGGTCTGACACTGGAAGCTCTGCTAGGATGCTCATGCATTGTGTGCTCATGGCTGGGACAGGACACAGACAGAGGGAAGGATCTGCATACAGATCTCTGTACCACCACGCACATCTCCCTTGAGGGGCTTAGAGGTGGGCACAAAGGGCTGAGCATCCTTCGGGGCACCTTGGGAAGGGGAATGTAGCAGCAATGCTAAATCATGGCTTGAAGCAGTGATGGAGCACCTGGTGGGAAGGCAGGGCCAACCCAGGGGAGCTCAGCTGCATGCAATGCAATGCACTGATTGACCTGAAGGGCTGGAGCCAGGATCCACCCCTTCCCAGCCCTCATTTAAGGGTTGGCAGTAGAGGCAAAGGGATCTTGCTGGAGCTTCCTGTGCACCTGAGACCTTCTGAAGTCAAGCAGCTTCTTTCCTTTATTTCTGTGCCCACGGCTGTTGTGCACGAGCAAATCCTCACTTTGCTGCATCCTCGGGTTTTGCTGCTCTGCTGTCATTGTTGTGCTTGTCTTTGCATTACAGGGAAATAGGGCAGAATGGGGATGAATGCATGGGGTCCTCACGTCCCTTGCCCCAAATCACAACCTCTTCCCCCACAATGCAGTAGGGTCTGAACCACCACTGGGGAAACTTCATCACGTGAAGCTGTTGAAGGAATCACACCTGGATGCACTTCCCCTCTTCACACTGTTTGTTCTCCTCCTTTCTAACTGGTTCTCTGCCCCTTTTCCCTCTCTGGAGCGTGCTGGGTGAGTAGGGAAGGGGCATTGGTATGCTTCACAGAGACCCTGGAACTTCAGGGATTTATTTTAATCCAGTCCATTGATCAATTTCTCTGTTGAAATTGAATTAACTGTCTTTCATCAGCATCACATCCTGGGACTCGAACACAGGCACCGGCACACAGGAATGCAGATGAGCACCTCTGCCACCAGGGCAGTGATGCTGTGAGCCCAGCATGCAGCTCGGCCTCACTGCTTCCTACATAGAGCTGCAATCAGATGTAAGATCCTTGCGTTTCTTACTGGGGCAGGGTGGGGAATATTTGCTTGAAACTCAATTTAAAATGAAAGCAAATCAGATCTGGCTCTGTGTTTTGAAGGCAAAGTGCTTATTACTCCCCTCTCCCTGCCACTGTGGTCCCTAATGCTACGTAAATTTGACAGCACAGAAAGGAGCCGTTCCTCATATCAGTGCCTGGAAACCCCTGTTCTGCCACCACTTCTTGTGGGATAATTGAATGTAATTGGGGACAGTGACAGCTGTCAGCTCATACACAAACCTGCGCCGATGTCCTGTGGGTCAGCAGGGCTGCATCTTCGCAGTTCCCATGGCCACCCATTGGGGACGGTGCTCCCCATCCCACTGCCTGCTCTCATGCATCCTGCATCCACCACAGCCCTTCCTCCAGCACTCATAGATCCCCAACCAGACAGTGAATCTGGGCTCTGGGTAATGGCTCCTTTTTTTAATATTAGTCTTCAGCCATTAGTTCATAGCAGCTTAACGTGGAGCAAGGCGCAAGGAACGCATTGCTGTTGCATTTTAGTTCCCAGCCTAGGCCTAAAGAAGCAAGGAATGGGAGCAGAATTTGCAGAAGAGAAAGTTGCTGCATTATTTAAAAATTTGCTGATGAATAATTTAGTCAAATGAGCCCGCGAACGTTAGACAATATTGCATTACAAAATAAATCAATTACAGTGTGCGGAAGAAAACCTCCTCCTTGGCTCATTGAAAAGCACTGCAAAGGCAAACAACTTTCCCTTTATTAAAAAAAAAAAAAGAAGGTTTTAAATAAGAATCTGTTAGGATAACCGAGGCACCGCTGTGAGCGGCTCAGAGCCGCGGAGGGGAGGAAGCATCCTCCTCTCCCTCTATTAATATTCCTCTCCTGCTTCGGTGAGGTTAACCTGCAACCCTGGCGCAGGGAGCAGCTGGGTGAGCTGTCTGCAAACACATCCACGTGCTGGAGCAAAGGGAGCTGAGGTGGGAGCACCCACGGGGGCTGCATTGGGGCAGAGGATGCTATAGGATGCATGGAGTCCATGTATAGAGTCCCTTGAAGGAGCTGCTGGGAAGCTGTGTGTGTGTCTATACGTAGAGCCCCATAAATATGGGGTAGGCTGGCAGCTGAGCAGCACTGGGGGACAAAGGGAATTTCAATTTCTCCCTGCCCAAGCAGAAGTCGGGCTGCAGTTAGTTATGGCTTTATTCAAGGCTTGAAGGTTTTAAGGAGGGAGAGAATTAAGGCTCCTCGGCCGAGCGCCAGGCTGGGGCACCTGTGTGCTTAATTGAATCCTGAAAACGAGTTAAAATGTTAAGCCTTCTCCTGTCAGCAGTAATTACCTGTCGGCTTGATGGAGAAACCTCCGCACACGGCCAGTGTGCGTGCATTGGTAGAGCATGGGGTGGTGGGTGCTGCCTGAGCATGGCTTTCCTGCCAGGAGCTGGAAGGAAGGCAGGACTGGAATCAGCACGTCTGCCTTTCCCCAGAGTGAGGATAGCTGGAGCACCCCCAGCATCCCATCCAGCAGCTCCGCTACCCCTAAAAATGGAGCTGGTGATCTCAGGTGTCTTTTCCAACCTGGATGACTCTATGGGGGTGGTGGTGATGGGTTGATGGTTGGGCTTGATGACCGTGGAGGCCTTTTCCAACTTGAATGATACAATGAGAAGGATGAGGCAGGGGCAGCTGGGCAGGGAAGGGCTGCTGAAGGGATGGCATGTGGGGAAAGCCAGCTGGAAGAAGAGCACGCAACCTCCAAGCATCATCTGCTTCATCATCTCCTCCATGCTTTGGGGAAACCATGCTGCCATGCCATTTGGGTGCCTAGCACCCTGGGATGACCAGAGCTCGGAGCACCCAGCAGAGTTTGGGATGCTGGTGGTGACGTTGAGGGGTGAACCCAGCCTTCCTGCAGCAGCACAGACAAGGCTCAGGAACGGTCACCTCCAGCACACGCCTTGGCCTTTCTGGAACTGTGGGAGAAACAGGTTTCTCTCGTGTTAATTAAATCACAGAAGAGGAAATGATGGCGTGGATGAAAGCAGCGAGCACGGAGCAGCTGGGAGCCGGCGCGGGGCTGCGCTAATGACGGCTGATTTTGCATTAGCACAACTGCCTTTGGTTTGCAGACAGAAATATGCTGAAGCAGAGGCTTTTGTCAAACCAGGGCCAAAACACATCTGTGAATAATTGAACAATATTCATGTCGGAAGAGTCAGCAGTTTGTCACTGGTTTCCTCTGCGTGCTCGGAGAGGATGGGGAACGGCTTTCTGCAAGCAAAAGGAGGGGAAGGCAGCGCTGCTGGTACGTCAGCAGCGCAAGAGCGAGCAGAAGTGATGCTGAGACCTCCTGGGTCACATAGAGGTCATTTCAGCCCCACGTTTCTGCTGTCCTGTGAGTTGGCAGGGGGGAATCCATGAGGAGAGGGCTGCAGGGGCAGCTCTCCTGCCCTGCATCACTTTTCTCCCCTCCAGAGGGCAGCTGGCCCTATTGACAAGGGTCTTGAGTGGATAAAATTGCCCTGTGATGGGGTGACCTGCAGGAATTTCACTGGATGCCCATTATTGGTATTTAGGGACTGGTAGCACTGCTCTGTCCCCTGCAGCCTGTGGGGTTTTCTTATTGATCCCACATTCAGGAGAAGCAGTGCAACATCACTGCGCTGTGTGAGCAGCACCAAGCTTGCCTGCACCATCAACCCCTGAGTGCTTGCAATCTGGGAAACCAGTTTTGTAGGGAAAGCAATGGGAGGGAATCGAAAGTATTTGCAGCAAAACCCCAAAACCACAAAACATTTCATCTTTTGAAGAATTCCCACCCTCGTTTGTACAACACAGCTTGGCTTAGGAAGCACCACCAACAGAACTGTTTGATTGCTTCTCGCTGCCATGCTTTCAGCTGAAGGAAAAAGAAATCAGCTTTCCCACTGCAGCCTCTGGCACTGCTGCTCCGTGTTTGCTGCTCTCCCTCTGGCCACGCACGCTGCTTTGCTGTTACCTTCAGCTGCACAACAGAGCGTGCATCTTGCAGAGCTGTGCATGTCTGTAAACCTGCAGCAATGCAAACAGGAGTAAATCTCTGCCCTGGGGTTCAAGGCTGGTGCTTCTCCTGCAAATACGAAGTGGCTTTTTCCCCTGAACAACCCTCTTTCTGTCTCAGCTCTCCTGCCCCCTAACCCTAATATCCTAATACTAAGCCATCCTGCACTGGTAGGGATGTGCTGGGGACAGCACAAAAAGGGCTCCTGGGCTTTCAGGGGCATTATGGCAACACAAATGCCAGCAAAGTTCCTATTTAGCATTTGGAGACATCACACAGGTGTGTGTGCCATGGGAGGTGATGGCAAAATCCCATTTGCTCCCTGTGGATGCTCACCACGGCCATGCCCTCGCTCCTGCTCCCCGAAGCAAACCGTGCCATTGGCTTCCCTAGGTCTTAAAACCCAACAGCTTTGGGTTTCTCATTCTTTCCATCCTCTTGTCCACTTGGAACAAAGTTCTGAGTTCCTCCGCGACCCAACGAGGGCCAGAGCAAAGGAAAAGAAAACCGTGATTGGCACAAAACCATCTGAGCCCAAACTCGGAGGCTTTCAGGAAAATAACAAATACTGTGAGAACTGTAATAAAATGTGGAGAGCTGGCAGCTCAGAAGCCACAAATCAGCGCTCGGGCTGCTGAGCAGCAGCGTGTGGTGAAGCTGTGCTGTGCTGGAGTGGGGGGTCCATCGCCGCATCCCGCATTGCTGCTTGGACGTGGGATAAGAACAGGGGCTGCTGGAGTCGCCACCTCGGTGCTTTTTGGGAGCTCTGTGCATGGAGGTGATGGGGGGTGAGCATCCAACCCGAAGCCCCTTCGCCTGGCTCTGCTTTGCTCCCTCCCCACCAGACGAATGCTTTCCCATCTCCTTGGCTGGGAGCTGCCATATGGATTCGATTCTTTTCCTGGAACTTGCTCTGTAACACATGCGTAAAATGAGTTATTTTCACCCTGGCCCAAACGCTGCCATTCTGCCACGTTTCCCTTTGACCTATCCTGCTCCTCTGGCTTATTTATGGGCATAATTACACCGCGCTATTGATTTTCTGACAGCTGTCCTGATGGCAACTATTTTACAGAATCAAACTCATTTCTACAGCAAAGGTTTTCACGGTCCCTGGCAGCCCAACAAAGGCGACTGATGCAAGAAATCACCTTATTTCTGATACCTGCTGCTGTGGCAGAGCATCCAGGCAGGACCGGGGGCTGCCTGCAGAGCTGTGTCCCCTCTTGTCACCAAGGCAGGAGGCACATGGAGACCTATGGGCTGGCAAGAGGGATTGGCTGCCAGGCAGCTTGGGTGGGAGCTGGAGAAGCCTTATGCTGGGGGTTCTGGCTCAGATTCCCCTCCGAGCACAGGGAGCCAGGAGGGTTGTCAGGGCCTGGTGGGGATTTCTGATACACTTTTCCATTCTGGACAAGTCAAAGCAATGGCAGTTTTAATGGAATACAGAGCTAAAGAGGAGAAAAAAAAACCAAAAAAAAAAATAAAGCAACCAACTTAAATCAACTGAGTATTGAGGTTTTTGTTTTTTTTTTTCCAGAATAGGAATTCAAGTGAAAACACATTGAAGCAGCAGCATTTCCAAGTGATGTGTAAAACCACCATGAATTCTTGTGCGTGGGAGGGGAAAAAGAAAGCCCCAAACCAACTTTCTCTGTCTCTGTTCCATCCATGCTCTGTTCCAAGAAGCTCCATCCCCACGCAGGAACAGAAACCTGTGGGCTCCACAGATCCCCAAGGCAGCTCCGAGCACAGCCATCGCATCCAACGCACGGTGGGAAATAAAGGTGAGCACGGGGGGATGCATCTTGAAGCCTTGAAGTGATCCCTGGACCTGAAGAGCAAGCAGAGCCACTGTTTGGATCCAAAGAACCTTGCTGACCATCAGCAGGAGGGCAGGGCAGCCCAGGAGCAGGAAGGCTTTGATTGGACGCATCGTGGTGCTGAGTGCCTTTTGTCCATCCAAAGATGTGGAGATGCCCACGTGTGCAGGGGCAAATTGCCCTGCAAAGCCAAAACCCAAAGCTGGGGGTGGTCAGGAGGCCCCAGCTGGATTTCCAACTCACCCCACTGCCATCGCTGCGATGTGGGATGCACCAGCTGCAAGAGGTGGTTGTGATCCCCCCCAAGAAAGAAGGGCCCAGAGTAATATAGAGACTTCCCAAGTGCTGCAGTCCATCACACTCCTGTTGGAGGATGAGGAGTTGGTTTTTCTCTGTAGTTTGGGAGCGAGGGGCTGCATAATGGCGTGGGAGCTGGGGATGGGAAAACAAACCCGGTGGGGAACAACTTCTGCACTGAAGCATGAATTTAATGCATGTGCCCAGCCAAGTGAATGCACGGCTGTGCTGGAATCCTTCCTTGGGAGGCTGCTAGAGGCAATGGCCTCACGTTGTTGCACCAGTGGAGGTTCAAGCTGAGTATTAGGAGCAATTTCTTATCAGAAAGAGTGGTGAGGCAGTGGCACAGGCTGCCCAGAGAGTGGTGGGGTCACCGCCCCTGGAGGTCTGAACTGTGGGGATGTGGCATTGAGGGATGCGGGCACGGTGGGATGGATCGGGGTTGAACTTGGGGATCTGAGTGGTCTTTTCCAACCATAAAGTGCCGTTCAGACATCAGAGCACGGCCCGGGTGGGATGAGCCCCACGCTAATGGAGTGCAAAACCAGCAGCCAGAAGGGCAGCTCGGCTACAAAGCACCTCTTTCATCCCAAGGACGAAGTCGGCCAACGCACACACGGAGCAGCCCCACACCATCCATCCTCCACAGCCACGCGGGTGAGCAGCACGCCATAAATTCACAGCACAACTCAGCCCCTGGGCAGCACCGAGCAGCAACGTGCTGCTCTTTTTCCTTTTTAAACAGAAACAGGTCATAACAAGGGGCAGCCATTAGAATAATTAGCCCCGGTGAAAACAAAAGTGTTGGGGGGGACACAGCGAAGTCGGTAATTGAAGCCAAATAATGAATATTTAACTATCTAAAGTAAAGTTTAATTAAGTTATCGTATGGCGGAGGCTTTTTGCAGCATTACTGTGGCTTTCAAGCACATTAAGTTGAGCCAAATATAACTGTGCCAGGGACATAGGGAGCTCTGTTCAGCCCATGGGTTTCATTAGCATGAAGTCAAGCACTCGTGTATGGCTTTTGGGGGCTTCACCCTGGGTAGAGGAGAAGGGCTATAAGGGGAGAAGGAGAAGGGTATAAGGGCTGCAAACACCTTCCCCTGCAGCAAGAGAGGGCTGGGAGAGCCCCTGACAACCAGAGACCTCCTTCAAAATCTGATTTTTGCTGCAAACAAATAGGGCAGGGGAGAGATGCAAGCCAGGAGGAGAAGACTGAGCTGCTGCGGGGAGCTGCACTGCACCCAGATTGCTCCAAACGGGAGCAAACAGCTGCTCCCACTTCGGCATGGGAATGCAACAAGTGGCTCTAGCATCCTCATTTCTGTTAGCCCTGCTTTCACACCACGTTGAGATGCTGCCAGGTTCCTCCTGCCTTCCCTGGGTGCTGCAGGAAAACCTCTGCAAGGCCTGGACCAATGGAGACCTTTAGGGTTCACCCCGTAAACTCTTCCCTGCTCCCAACCATGACCGGAGGTGCCCCCACCTCCAGGAAGGATTCAGCACTGATTGCTCCTTGAGCACAACCCAAATTCATTAGCGCACTTCCCCTCTCTCCCAGGTTTGCCCTTTAGAGCTCTCAGCGATGGCTGTTGATGAGCATTAACTTCCCCTCCGAGCACACCTGATGAACAACAGCCTTAATGTCACCCGTTAATTGCGCAGCGCTCCAGCAGACGAGGCTCCATTAGCGGCGGTCCCGCGCCAGCTCTGTTCTGGTGGAGGGGATCCAACCCCATGCACCCCAGCCCCGCTCTCTCAAAGCTCCGCTCCGGCAATCAGCTCCAGAACTGCTGGGCCGCTGAGTGATTCCTAACAACACCCATCAGGTGCACGAACCTTCCTGTAATTGCCTGTCCTTCTCGGGGCTCTTAAAAGCTTTCCGCCGGAGGAGAACAGAAGCTCCTTGTCAGAAACAGGCTATTATACAGATGAAAAGAGCCCCCACTCCCCGCCTCTCGGTTGTGTGTGTTGCGTTTTTTTCTTCTTAATGTTTTATTTTCCACTGCCACGCTCCTCTCCCGAGCTATTATGGCAGGGGGTGAGGCACAGCTAGAAGGGCAGTGCTTGCATGCAATGTCCCCACTAGGGAGGGCATTGCTGGGCATCTTTAGGGAGGGCACAGCCTTCAGCATGAGCCTGAGTGCACACAGGATCGTGCAAATCCACGCTCTTGTTGCAGAGTTTATAAGGTCTATATTGGAAGCATCCCCAAACCCCAGCGCGACATCCTGAACTCTTGGAGGTCCGTGAGCATCGCGTGGCTCAGGATGAGCTGCAGCGCACACTGAGCTGTGCGAGGCCATGACTTGGTGCAGAGTTTGTAACGCACGTGGGATAAATTGGCAGCAGTGCTCTCAGCACATGGAGCAACACGGACTCCTGGAGGTCCATGAGCATTGCACGGCTCACGGTGCACACAGAGCCATGCAAGTCCGTGCTTTGGTTGCAGTTTGTAATGCGCGTGGCATAGAGTGGCAATGATGCTCCAACCCCAACGCAACATCCCGAAGTCCTCAGAGGGCTTCAAGTGCAGCTCAAAGATCACGGGGCGCTGCAGTGCAGCAGCACCCAGAGCCTTTGGGGGATGCATTGCAAACGTGGGATAACAGCAATTAACGTGGCTTCAAAGCCAGCCCACGGAAGGCATTTCAAACAGCTTCCCACCCGTCTGCCCGACATCAAACCGCTGCGCTGCTGACTCATAACGCTTCATTAGCGATGTGCCAGCAATTAATTCAAGCTCTTGATGATGTTCGGTCACTTTCATACGCAAGACTGTGATTTCCATCTCCTTTACGCCGGTTTGGCTTTAGCATCTCGTTGGGAGCAGGTTGCAAAGCAGGGCAGTAACTCAGCACTTTCAAGCATCCTCTGCTCGCTCTGATTTCCCACATCTTTCTTTGGAACCGGTGACTTTCGGAGGCGCAGAGCACGGCTTGGACAGGGCTGCTGGGCTGATGCAGTCTGACAGTGCTTCCACTTGGCTGCTGTGCAGATTAAGGAGAGGAAAACGGGGGTTTTCCGTTTGAACCAGTGCTCAGCCTGTACACGGGGGTCACTTAATGTGGAAAAACGTCATTCCTCCTGGAAATAGCCCATCGCTCGGCCATAGAGCAGAGGACAGTTCTGCAGAAAGCTCAGGCACGCGGCATCTCTTGGCATCCTACAGCCCCACCTCTCCTTGCCCAAAAGCTCCTGCAATCAGCCCAAATCCGTCCCATTCACCTGGATGGAGCACAGGGCTGGGATGCAGAGCCTGCTGCATGCAGCGTGGGCTGCAAACACCTTCCCCTGCAGCAAGAGAGGGCTGGGAGAGCCCCTGCCAACCAGAGACCTCCTTCAAAATCTGATTTTTGCTGCAAACAAATAGGGCAGGGGAGAGACGCAAGCCAGCCCTGATCACATGGAGCAATTTTTCCCCCTCAAACAAACCTCGGCACGGCTGGAAGCACAGCGCCGGATTGGGAAGTGACACCATCCCTTCCTACCTGCAGCGAAGATTTAAATACTCATTTTGAAAGCTCAGCTCCATTAAAGATTTATCTCCCTTCACAGCCACGGGAATTGGGGCTGCCACCGCCGCCCGCTTCGGTTGTGTCAAATGCACCGTACCAAATTGGAATTTGGGGCCTGAAAGGATTTGACAATGCCCCTTTCTTCCCCGCGCTGTCCCCAGAGGAGGTGGCACTGAATAGATGTCCTCTTTGATTCAGGGAGAGGATTTTTCTCCCTGCCCATAACTGCCTCCAGCACGGCGCTCCGTGCATTTTCCAGCACTGCCAGCACAGTGGGGGTTTTGTAGCAAAGGGGGTTTGCAGGGTGGGCGCAGAACCCCGAGCTGCTCAGCCCTGGGGGTGCATGGGATGTACAGGGTGCAGCACTGGAGAGCTTGCCCCTCTTTGCCATCCCTCCCAGCACTGGAGGACGATTCCCTCCTGCACACCTGCACCGCAGCACCGCGTTCTCTTCCAATCCCACCCGTGCCATTTATTTCCCCCCCCACACCCCCTCCCCCCATTTCTCTATTTTTGGGCTCTTTTGTTCCGCCTCCTTTCTTAACACTTTCCCCCACTTTCCCCCCGCCCCATATGTTCCTTCAGCAGGAAAAAAAGAAGTTGGGCTGAGAATCCAAAAAAGAAGAAGTACAGCAGAGCGGGGTGGCGCAGAGAGAAGGGGAAAAATAATCAAACAACAACCAGAAACAACCACCAGGATTATTTTGAAAAGGAATGGAAACAATTACAACCCTAATGGAGTGCTATAATGAAGATTAGCTTGTTGGGTTGGGTTTTTTTTTTTCCTTCCATCATGAGGAAAAGCCAACGAGAAAAGGGCACATTTTCCCATAACTCTTAAGTGGCGTTTTGTAGTGATTTTCCTGATGGCGCAGCACTCTGTGCCACCTTCCCTCCCCTGCTTGCTCCTGCACAATGCTCGGGAGCAGGGGATGTGCCTCCAGGCTGTGGTTTTGGGGATGGTTGCATGGCGAGTGCCCGGCAAGGGCTGGTTTGGGATTTGGAGGTGGAGGATAGGATGGGAGCTGCGAGCGAGGCCGCCTCAATCAGCTCCCATTCATCCCCTCGCTGTGCCCTGGGGTTCCTCTGAAAGCCTTCAATCATTTCTCTTATCTCCAGGCTGAAAAGGTGGTGCTTAAAGACAGCAGGGTCCCCTCGGTTTAACAGGGAGAAGGGTTCAGCATGAGATGGGCACAGCCAGGATGGGCATGCAGATCTGAACGGTGTGGGTCTGGAGGCTCCCAGTGCCCCCAAAGCAGCCAAACGGCTCCTCCCCATGGAGGTGCTTAAGCTGGGAAATAATTTGTAACCTCCAAAGATCATCAGTGAGAGCCTGAGCAGCAAGCTGCAGTAACGAAGGGCGGCTGCATGACGAGCACTGCCCATGGCTCTGCTCCCCCAGCCCTGAGCTCCCCCGGCACACTCCCAACATGAAATAAACTCTCCTCCCCCATGTGCCGAAGCCCCATTTATCTCTCTGTCAGGGCTCACGCACCGCCAATGGGACAACACTGCTCCAAACCCTTCCTTCCTCGTTTAATCACGCTGGAACGGTTCGCGTGGGGTTGGAGAGAATAAGAAAATAGGAGGGGGGAAACAGTTACCTTGTTCTCCTCTCTGGTCCCTTTGTTCCATCCAGAGCTATAAAACCCAATGCGATTTTTATCTTTTCATAAAGTTTTATTGAATCTGATGCCGGGAGGGCCGCAGGGGTGCCATCCAATTAAACTTCCCCCTAATCCCGCTCTTAACTGCGCCGCACCGATGGGAGATTACGAACTAATAAAGATGACAGATGAGAGGGGATAAACGGGAGCTGAGCAGGAGGAGGGAGGGCAGCAGGGCACGGGGAAAGGTCCTTAATTGTGGGAGTGCTAGCCCCGGTAACTCCAGAAATATGGCTTTCATATACTGCCAGGCTGTGGGAGCTGGTCAGCACCGGTGTTAAACAGCCCCATCCCTACCAGACCCCAAAGGGCCTCACCCATCCGTTTCCCCAGCTCCGTATTTTAACGTATACAAATGAAATGTGTAACTCAGGTTGCTAAGAGGATTCGCTCAGCAAGCGTCTGAGCTGTCAGCAAGTCTCTAAGAGAGAAGAATTCTCTAAGAGAGAAGAGCATCCACGCCTATGGGATGTGTCCATCCGACCGCTGGAGGCACAGACCAGCACCCAGCTCATGTTGGGCATTGCATCCTCCCTCTCCTCAAAGCAAGCTGCTGGCATCTCCCATGCAAAGCCATCACGGGCTTGCAGCAGAGTTGCAGATAGGACCTAACCCATCAGCTAGGCACAGCTTTGGCCGTGCAGTCTTGTTCTGGTTACAGGAAACACGGCAAATCCCACCAAAGAGCACAGGGCAAGTTTCCTGGGAGCTGCTCCTCCGCAGCCCAAGTTCCTCCCTCCCTCTCCCTAGAACGGAATGTAATTGGCCTTGATCAGGAGCTGCTGCTTTTAATTCATTTACCACTGACTCATGCCTCCGCTCCCCAGCGCCCTGTTCCAAATGCTTGGTGAGCGGCACTCCAACGCGCCGGAGCTATTTTGACACACTAAGTAAATATCAATTAATTCGCCTTAAAGAAAGGAAAAAAAAAAAAGTAAAAAAAAGCGTAATTGAAAAATCTGAGCCCAGATTTGCAGCCTTGTTTTAAGCCTTGCGTTTCTCAGATGATGGGGGGTTTTACAGCTCCCACGGCTGAGAGCTGTTAAAGAGGAACCATACAAGTCAGTGACGATGGGGAGAAATGGGTGAAGTTTTGCACTGCAGGGCTGTGCGATGGCATCACCTGGATGGGTTTGGAAAAGGTTTTCCTCCATCCAGAGCCGTGCCAGCACCTCCTGTCCTCACTGCCTTCAGTGGGAGCTGCTGAGCACGGAGCCTTTCAACGTGGTTGATCCAAGAGTGGATTGGTGCTGCTGTGACATGGAGCCATCCTCCAGCGAGGGCAGTCATTAAGGCTTAGTGTTTAAGGAATAAAACAACAACAGAAATCCACAGCCTTGGAGAACAGCTTAGTTTTGCAAATAATTACACAAGTCTAAGCAATTTGCTTTAATGCTGCAGTTAGCTGATGGAGCTCTGCTTCGGTATGAGTCTTTTCCTTTGTATGGATAGGAGGAGGTGCTCCATCAGCACTCATGGAGGGGGATGCTTGCAACAGGGCTGCCTCTGGGAGGGTCCATGCTTTTACTGCCCTCAGGAGCCAAAAGTTGGATTCAGTGACCCTCATGGTTCCCTTCCAACATGGGATATTCCATGATTCCCAAAAAGAGCTTCAAGCTGTAGCAAAATGCAACATCCACCAGCACAATGCAACACACCACTCCCCAGTTTTTCCCCTCCAGCACTGTATCCTCACTGCTTCCCAAGACCTTTGTAGCAGCAATGCTAAATCATGGCTTGAAGCAGTGATGGAGCACCTGGTGGGAAGGCAGGGCCAACCCAGAGGAGCTCAGCTGCATGCAATGCAATGCACTGAGTGACCTGAAGGGCTGGAGCCAGGATCCACCCCTTCCCAGCCCTTTTAAGGGCTGGCACTGGAGATGAGGCTGTTTCCCTGAAGATTCCTGTGCACCTGAGGCTTCTTGAAGGTAAGCAGCTTCTTTCCTTTATCTCTGTCCCCATGGTTGTTCCATTTAAGAATGCCCTCACTTGCTGCATCCTGGGACCTTGCTGCTCCGCTGTTATTGCTGCACTTTCCTATTGCGTTACACCTTTGCTGTAGGCAAGCCCTGCATTTCTCACAAAGCCTCCAAGCTCACAGGAATCCTCGCTGGTGTTCCATCCTCCAGCAGAGAGATGTTAATGAAGGGCTGTTCCCTTCAATCGCTGCTGTCTCATGAGCATTTTTCCGTATTTTCCTCAATGCCCCACATGGGACATTTCTTTCTATGATTCTGGGCTGAAAACCAACAGAATGCCTTCATGATTTCAGAGAAATTGGCTTTTTTTTCTTTTGTTGCATCCATTAAAAACAGCACCAAGGCTGGGTGCTGTGCTCAGCTCCGCTCCCTCCTTCAGTTCCCATCTAATTAGGGTTCCCCTTTGCAGCAGCCTTTAATTACAAGGGGTGAGGCAGAACGTGTGAGACACTCCATATTTTTAGACAGTGCCAAAAAAAAAAGAAAAAATAGATATCTGACACATTTCCCCCCCCCGCCTCCTTCCTCCCTTTCTGCTCTTCACAGCTGCCCTTAGCTGAGAACTTCCGCGCTTACAAGTGAGAAAGGGATGGGGGAAAGGTTAACCAAGCTGTCAGAAAGGTTTTTTCCCCTCTTTCTCAGTCTGCAAAACAGGGAAATGTGTTTACTGTTGGGCGTCGGGGAGCTAACGAGGAGCAGGCACTCCCCATCTGACACTAAGTGCCTCTGACACCGGTGGCGGCCCTTTGGTGGGAGCAAATTCACCCGGTGCCCAAACAGATTATTTCAAATGTCTGTTGCTCAAGAGCACCTCTTTGCAAATATTCTAATGTTTGAGCTGCCTCGTTTAGCCAGCCCTGCGTCTGCGGTGCGAGCTGCAGGATGGCAAATTAAGAGCACGAGAGCTTTGATTTCGGGTGTTTTCTTTCTTCGTGTTCGTATGGCAGTCAACACGACTGAGCCCAAAGGGCAATTAACGACAAGTTGTTGCTGTTTAGACAGCAATGTGGTGCTTCTCCATTAGCTGGCACCCAAAGCTCAGTCTCTAAGCAGGCAGAGCTGCTGATGGGCTCCTGGGTTAGTGGGCACAGCCACGATGGGTTGGGTTGGCTTGGTTGGACTGATGACCGGTTGGAGGTGTTTCCTGGTCTTAGTGTTTCTATGGGCAAGGTGATGATGATGATGGGCTGGTGGTTGGACTGGGTGATCCTACTGGTCGTTTCCAACCTGAATGATTCTGTGGCTTGCAATGCATTGTGCTGATGTTGGTGCCATTGGGAATGGGATGTGTGCAGGGTGTCCTGCCAGCAAACCCCACCAGGAGAATGCTGTTTCCTGCCTCCCAGGGAGAAAAACTTCACCCATCTCTTGCACATCACGCTTGGAGGTGAGAGAAGTGTCACAGAGCCAGGAGAGATGATTTGAGACAGAGCTTACAGGAAGGCAGCACTGAAAAACTCAACCTGTCAGGGCAAGCAGCGTCAGCTCAGCTCAGCATCAGTGCTGGACGGTGCTCTGCTTCCACTTCAGCGTTCCTTTTAATATCGTTAAAGGCCATCATGTGGGTGTCCAACGAGGGGACAGCCAGAGGGATCCACATGGGACCCTGGAGGATGCACACAGGTTGTGAGTGCTGGGAGAAGCCCTGTGCAGGGGGGGCAGGGAGCTCAGGCTGCGGGTTTGATCGGAAGGACAGCGGAGGTGACTTGATTGCCACGTGTGAGTACCTTCCTGGGAGCAAATACAGCTGCTGAAGTATCTTTAATCTAGTGAAGAAAGACATAACAAGAGCCGGGAGTTTGATCGTGTCTGGCTGCTGCTTCCCACTGGAAAAATAAGGCACGTGCTTCTTGCAGCCAGGCTGGCTGACACAGGGTCAGCAAAGAGATGCATCGTGTGTTTTAATGGCTTGGAATCTGCACCAGGGACCGTTGCTGGGGGCAGAGCCACCCAGCACCCACCCTGCTTCCTGTGCATGGGTGATATAAGGAGGTGGGTGATGCATAAGGCAGCTGGAGCAGGTTATTTCGTGATCCTTTTTTGTGGTTTCAGTGCCACTACAATTGCCCCTCCTAAAAGCTCTGCATTGCAGAGTGCGTAAAAATCCCTCCCTCGCGCTCACCGCGTGGCTTTGCTCACATCCTTCCAACCCCAACCACCCCACAGGCCTGCCAACCTGCTCCTGCCCTGCAGCAATCTGTGCAACCAGCAGGTCAGAGAGATGCAACGCACGCAGAGCTCCGGGGCGCAGTGCTGTGTCACGCATGAATTTGCCTGTAAGAGCCGAACGCGTTTGTTGTAAGGTGCTCACAGACGTGCTGCAGCACCAGTGGTGTTCCCTTGCACGCTGACATCTTTTTGGGACCCCTGGGGCTGATTTGTTCACGGGTGTTGCCTTCTGTGCCAGCAAACTTGCTGGTAACACATACAAGATGTCAGAACCCACAGGGAACCGAAAGTTGGATTTTTCCCTTGCTTGCAACATTTGTTTTCCATTCAAGATTGGAAGGAAGGCACGGAGGGAGAAGGAACAAACCCAAGTGACTTGGAAAGAAGCCAGCCAAAGGAGCCCCAGTTTGCTTTTGTTTGCAGAGAACCCAGGGCAAAGCGCCATTCCAGCTGGGTTGTGTCATCAGCTCTTAAATCCCTGCCCTCAGCTTCATTAGCAAGCAGTAACGAGCAGACCTGGTCACCTGGGCTGGCATAGGCATGCAGTCATGTATGAGTGCCACAGTATGGTAACACCACAATGCAGAAGTGCAACAATGCAGCACTTCTGCACAGGGCTTTCCAGGAGCAGAGGCAGCAGAAGCCATAAATGGTTCAGCAAAAGGACAGGGAAGCAGCACAGGAACCATTACCTGCTTGGAAGTCAAACAGATTAGAATGGAAATTATTTGGGTGTTTTCCCAGGGGTTGTTCAAGGCTCAGCGATTCTCTGCTCTCCGTCTCTGGGTCATTGATTGATTTGCTTCTTTGCCACCTGCATTGTGTGCTGTGCTAAGTGTGGCTGTGAGGGCTCTGGGGCAATTTGGGGTGCAGGAAGGTTCCCATGGGGTTGAGAAACCACAGGTTGATGGAGCACAGGGATGTGCCAACAGCACAGAGCAATGGCCGGGCACTGCTGTTGCTTTCCCTGTGCACGTAGGGAGACAAACGTTCCCAGATCCTCCCTGGGGAGGATGGAATGATGTACATAAATGCGTACAGAAGCGGTTGGCTCCAGGAGCTTGTCTTCTAGAGGCAGCGCTGTTGGGTTTGGCGCTGAACTCGGAGATGCAGTGAAGGTGCTGTGACGCACTCAGCGCCGGCTCTGACGTTTGGTTTTCCTGCTTTTTAAGCAGCTGGGATGGATGGGAGCCACAGGGCAAAGCGTGACCTGCACCAGGGCCTTGTTGTCATCGTGCAAAAATAACCGCTCGTGCAGCCAAGTGTTGGGGAGCGGTGAGCTGTGCTGTGCAAAGCCCAGCTTCCATACAAGGCGGAAACGTGAAGCGCCTCCTGTTCCCTTCTAAATCACAGAATCACAGAATTGTAGGGGTTGGAAGGGACCTCCAGAGATCATCGAGTCCAAATGCATCCCAGGGGAGCCTGGCCGTGCCTCATCCTGCTCTGCGACGTCCTGAGCAGTGCCAAAAGCAAAGTCTCCTTCCTGAGCCCTGCAATCCTTTGTAGGGATGTGTGGCACTAAGCTGTGAGCTGAGCACACTTTTCTCTTTATATTACCCAAAGGAATGAGCCGCTATTATGAAATCATTAAATTAATAACTTGGTAATATAGGCAGATATATAAAACAATCTGTTCCTAGAACAAAAGGAATTACCACGTTCCAAACATTCGTAATTTAATTTAACAGCGAATTAAAGCACCGTACATAATTTCCCCCCTTCCCCTCCAAAAGTCAATAGCGCTGTGTCAACTGTGTGCATTGGGGGTGGGAAGGGGCCGTGCAATGGCACTGGGATGGGTAAAAACGCTCCTGATGGGGTTTTAGGGAGAGCTGCACCCTTCAGTGCTGCTTTTCTGCCCCATTCTTCATTTATCCTGAAAGGCAGAGAAACCCAACGCGGTATTTAAACCAGCCCAGCTGCTATTTCCTTTTATTCCTGTTTATTTTACCTAATATTTTTTTTTCCCCCTCCTTTTGTTTGAAATTAATTTGTTATAATTTACGGGAGCGTGTTTTGATTGCTTTTGATTAAGTTTAACAAGCGGGGAAAAAAAAAGCCTGGCGCATGAAACATCAAAGCAAACAAATCCGTTTTCGAAGCCCGCTCGTGCATAATTAATAAATGCTGTCACTCCTCGTACAGTAAATATATCTATTATGCTGCAGTAAATGGCGTTGTGGTAATTAATACACACAACCAAAGTGTGCTCTGATGAAGGTCTGGGTGTAGATGCGCTTGTTTGTGCAACAGCCACAACTCGGAGCGGTTGTCAAGCGCTCTTACAGGGGGAAAAGTTTCTTTCTGGAGAGGGGAGTTTGCTGTCAGCGCTGGGTGAGCAAAAGCAAAATGCCATTTCTGAGGGGCTGCGTGCAACCAAGAGCTGCGTGCAACCCTGCAGTGCTGCAGCTGGGATCCCTGCAGCTGGCAGTGCAGCATTGCCTGCGATTCCTGCTTGTCCTCCCGAGCTGCAATAGCTATTAACTTTTGTTTGAACTTTCTAAGTAGGGCAGGGTCAGATTTCAGGCTGAGTTCCCTGCTAGCTACCAGCTCCTGTGCTCAGCCCCAATTAGAAGGTAGAAAGCCCAGTGTGCAATCCCCTTCTGCTTGCAAAGCCTCATTTAACGCAGCGGCGCTGGCTCAGAGCTTGGGAGCAGCCCAGGGGAGAGGTGTCAGAGAGCAGGAGGGCTCTTAGGATGCCTGGGAGGAGATGTTCCTATTAATTGCCTTCATTAAAGGAGCTGCCCTGAGCTCCAACCTCAGACTGTCACTCCTAAGGAGATTTGGAGCTGAGGCCTCATCCAGGTCCTTTATTGTGGGGGGGGGGGGGGTGGGGGTGGAAGGAAGGGAAAGAAGTCGAGGTTTAGGGTAGAAATATGCTAAAAGGGGAAAAGTGAATGGGAAAAAAAAAAAAACCCAACCAGCAAAAACAGCCCTGGCCAGTTGGTGCCACTTCTAAACGCATTAAATATTGATGGGCCCTTGCTCGTAGCTCCAAATGGGCTGTAAATTGAATGGAGGTTATTTTTGAGGTAATTAAAAACAAGGAGAGAGGGGCGGAGGGGACTGCAGATGGGAAACCGTAAAGCCGCAGCTCCCGGCGCTCATTGCCTGCTCCTGCATTTAGTGTCCCTCCTGTGCAGCACCCCGGGCACCTGCAGCCCCGTTCCCTCCATCCCTCCCGTGTGCTTGGTACCTCTGCTCTGATCTCCAAGTGATGCTGCAGCATAGCAACAGTCCTGCAGGAGAATAGAGGGTTTGCGGATGCTTTCCTGGAGCCTGGAACCCAGCCGTGCCCCTGGGCTGCTTTGGGGGCACGGAGGGTCTCACCTCATCGCAACCATCTCGTAACTGAGTGCGAATCACCATGCAGAGTTTGTTTCCAACCACAGTCCCCTCCACTGCCACGCAGAGCTGTTAGCATCCCGCTCTGCAGCACGGCTCTAACTCAGCCCCTTATTAACGTCAGCTCTGCTGCCAACCTGTTTCTGTGCAAATTAATCCTTTGGGGAGCAGGGACCTGCAGGGCTGGGGCTGTCTGTGTGCCATCTGCCTGCATCCATGCCCCAGAGATGGGACTGGAGGGGTCTCCTATCGTTCTGCTGTGAGTCATTGCCACAGTGCTGTGCTGGACCAGAGTGCAGCCTTCCTCCCTGCGCTGCTCCTCTTCCTCTGGGCCCCGCTGCCTGCGTGCAGCTCCATCCCAGCTGCTGAGCAGAGCTGTGGATAACTCCAGTTCTCCCTTTCCTGCCAGCAGAACGCGCTGCTTTTTGCCCCACTTGGCCAGCACTTCGTTTTTCATCCTTTTGTGCTGATGCAAACGCGACGAGTCGCATCCCTCCCGTCCCTCCTGCCTGAGAGCGAGCCAGAAACTCCACTCTGAGCTGCTCGAGGCGCCTGCTGCCTCCACCCCCCATAGCCCACAGGCACTATGGGGTGCCCCCTCCTCATCCCAAAGCCACCCAGCAAGCAATGTTACCAAACTCCCCCCAGTCCATGGCTCTCCTCCCACTCCTCGCATTCCCTTCTCTCAATAACTCAGCAGATGGTCAATCTCTTTCAAACAATCCAAACCAGCCCTTCGGGGTCCTCTTATGGCAGCCTTGCCTTCCAGGAGATTTATTCACAGCGTTCAGCCCAAATTTTGCAGCAGGTAGAGGAGGAAGCCATGCATGGCTTTGGGTTTTGGCAGCAGGGTGATGATTTGCAGTCCTGGGCATGGGGCAACTGCATGCGGGGCAAATTCCTGCTGTTGCACCCTTGCAGTTCAGCAAAGAGGGCTGCCCAGCTGGGCACGGGCTGCAGGGCACAGGTGGTGGCTTTATGCCTATAAATGAGTGCAATTAAAAAGAAGGAGGGACCTGGGAGGGAAGCGAGGCAGGGAGATTAACAAACAAACAAAAACCCCTAAATCCATCCGAGCGGAGGCTAGAAAACAAATTAAAGTTGTTATGGCAACTGGTGTGTGTGGGCAGCAACATGCATCTCTGAGCACATGGAATTAAAACGAGCGTCATGTTCGGCAGCTAATTAAATCCCTCCGGCCAAGTCCATGAGTGGGGACCCCTGTGCAACCCCAGGGCCAGCGGGATGCAGCTGGGCTCCCACGATTGCTTCCAGCCCCATTCCCATGCGCTTTGGCTTCCTGCATGCTCAGCTGGGGGGGGGTTGGATGGGGTGAGCGATGTGTGAGAGATGTGGAGGGGGGTACGGCCCCACGGGTGCCCCCAGCGTCACCCATCTGTGGGGAGGGTGCAGAGGCGGTGGGAGCCCCCCTTTCCATATGCGCTCTGTTTTCTCCAAATCCGACAGTGCAGGGTCACCGAGGGGACCCTGAGGCCGCACAGCCGGAGGGAAACATTGCAGCCCTTGTTCCTTGGAAGCTTCCAAAGGAGCTTCGTGCTGGGAGAAGAATTGCCAGCATTGTGTGCCCCGATGGCCAGGGTCGGGAGGCTGCAGAAAAGGACATCTTTGTGTGGGGAGGGTTGGGATTGGGGCACCCATGTGTCAGCTCCAGGGTGCCAAGCGCAACGGGGCTGCAAAGAGGGTGACCTTAACCAGCTCAGTGCCGGCCGTGCCTTCGAGGGCTGGAGAGCTGATGGAGTCGTGCCGATGCATTGAGGGGCAGTGCTGCAATCTGGCCCAGCAGCAGCACCCTATGCGTGCTGCAAAGGGCTGCGGTGTGCGTTGCAACGCGTGTTGCAACCACCTGTTGCAGCTCACCACTTAATCCTTGACATCTCGGTTGCTGCTGTTTCTGTAATGAAGATACAGATGGGGAACCAGAGGAGCCTTTGCTCGGTTTTATTTCACCCACTGAGTGTAATTAATGGATAGGAAGATGCAGCACTCGAGCTGGCACTGAGAAATAATTCCTTAGGGCAGGAAGGAGCCGCACGGCATCGTCCCACCTTGGGCAAAGCAGCAAAGCCTTGTAGCCTTCAGCAACTGTGCAGCTGTTGAGGGCACCCCAGTGAAACCCAATGGTGCCTTTTGCTGAATGAGGCCACCCAGCCCTCCACGTAATGCCTCTGATCTCTCCAAAACGTATGGCTGGGTCATCTCCTCCTTTGCTTTCTTCACATCACGCCCAGGAGCTCTTTGCACATCAAGCATGGAAATGCAGATGTAACCCAAGGCTGAAAGTGAAGCAAAGAGCTTTGGTGGATGTAATTCAGGCAGCAAAAGAGGAGAGGTTGCACTCTCAGCCCTGGAGCCCTTCTCAGTGCGGGGGGGGGGCGTCCCCGGCTCGATTTCTGCTCTGGCCCCATCCCAGCAAATTGCAGCTCTATTAACGTCAGCTTTCCAGAAAGTGTTCCCCACTCCCCAGCTTGGATGGCACCTCAGTTTTGTGCTTTTTATTTTGGGTACAAACTGAAGCTATTTTTATAAATATCACTGCAAACGCTCGCTGCGATTTCAGCGCTCCCACCGGCTGGCATTTCCTGCGAGCGGCGCAGGGAGGATTTCTCCTGCTTTAAAGAAGGCCGTGAGCAGAAAGCAAGCTCAGGGCCTCGAGCCAGCCTGCTGCTGAGCTCCATTTACGGCAGCAAGCAGCAGAGCAGAGGTGAGAACCCCAGGGAGGAAGAAGCGACCCAGCAGGGCACGAGCGCTCCATCCCCTCTGCCCTGCCCCGTCCCCAAGTGTCACCCGCTGGCTGCAGAGCTGACAGCTGGGAGCAAAGGGCTGTGAGGCTGCTGTGCAGCGCCGAGCGAGATGTTTTGGTCTCCAACTAGGTTAAATTGCTTGCTTGTATTTAGATTGCCTTCTAGCTGGTTGGGTGCAGACACAGCTGCGATGTGGAAGCTTCCACCCAATTAACAGAAGATTCATCCTAATGGATTAATCTGTTACAATCAGATGGTTTGCTGTGACTTGGGCACAAAGCTTGGAGAAGTGCTTGGCGTTGCTGGAGCCGCGAGATGCACGCAGCAGGAGCAGCAGAATGCATTGCACAGCACGGTGCAAAGCCTCCATGCTAAAGAGCCCTTCCGTGCAGCAAAGCACAGAGCACCTCTCGCTGCTCAGCGGTGCCAAGCTGCACTCTGACCCCAGAGCCACAGCTAAAGGCAAACATTTCCCTGCTCCGTTATCTAAGGAAAGGGCTCTCGCTGCAAAAAGCTCCACCAGCTTTCTTCAATTATTGTTTCATGCAACATCCAGGAAAAAAAAAAAAAAAAAAAGAAAAAAAAAAAGAAATAATAGTGTTTTCAGCACTTTCTCATATCAAGGAAGTAATTGAGTCAAAATGAAGAAGAAATTATCTATGAAGTTAATTATCTAGCAGACATGTTTTACACTCAGTCATTTTTCACCACCACGCAGTAACTGGAAGCACAGGCATTTCTCTTTCCTGTAATTAATGTACTCAGAATACATTGCAGAAAGTATCTGGGGTTATTTTTCGGTTGGAGGATCTCGGGGGGGGGGGGGGGGAAGGCGAAGCTTTTGGAGAGGGCTGCAAACATGGAAGCAGAATGGCCTCAGTGCTCACTGGGTTGTTTCCAACCTTTGGATTTCCACAACTGCAGCGCGCTCCTGGCAGCCCTGTTTGCACTGTGGTGAGAATTAGGGCCGTGTTTCCCAAAGGCAGGAGCAGCTGCTGTCACCAATCCAACGTTTCCAAGCATCCTGCAGAGCCAGGGGGACACGCAGCCTCTTCGACGCCTTCCCTGCCCATGGCTGGTTTCCACCAAGGGAACTTTCCAGTGCTGATGAAGGGATCCTTTCAGCTCCGTCCCTGTGTGTAAGGGAGCTCTGAGCACACGGCATGGCTCTCGTCCTGGGTCAGAGAAACCTTGCATCCATCCCAAAGCTCCCAGATCCTTCTGGTTTGCTACCGAAGCCAGGGGACGTCCTGCAGGTCCGAAGGTGCATCAGCTGCTACACGACCTGCTGTCGCCAAGGTGCGGGCAGCTCTTTGCATTTCACCACCTTCAGGCCCAGAAAATAAAAAGTGTGCCTGCTGCAGGCCAGCAGAGCAGGCCAGCAAACGCCAGCAGGGATGTCAGTATGCATCAAAGAGCTTTGCTCTTACAATGGAAAAGATCATCTCTCTAGGAAGGATGAACCCCCTCCGCTCGGCTCTATCTGGGTGCTGGATGGGCACCTTGTTCTTGGACTCCAAGCAACTGAAATCTGCTTTAAAATAAAATCCCCTATCACTTTTGTAAGGTCTTGCAGCTGTGGTGTTACATATCTGTCCATCCATCCATCCATCCATCCATCCCTCCACCATTTATCCATCCCTCCACCCATTTATCCACCCTTTTATCCCTCCATCCATCCATCCACCCATCCACCCATCCATCCCTCCATCCATCCACCCATCCATCCACCCATCCACCCATCCACCCATCCATCCCTCCATCCATCCATCCACCCATCCATCCATCCACCCATCCACCCATTCATCCACCCATCCATCCATCCACCCATCCATCCATCCATCCACCCATCCATCCATCCATCCATCCATCCCTCCATCCCTCCACCCATCCCTCCATCCACCCATCCATCCCTCCATCCCTCCATCCCTCCATCCATCCCTTCCTCCATCCATTCCCTCATCCCCCCAAGCTCAGGCCCACCAGCCCTACTCTTTGCCCCACATCCCAGGCTGCCATTCCTGTGCTGAGGAAACAACTTCTGATCAGGACATGGAGAAGAAAAGCCCTTACGAAGCCCTGGGGATTGCCTACCTTGAGCCAAGCAGAGCTCTGACCCCTGGCAGCACACAACTGTGTTTCTCCCCCTGCTTTTCTCCTTGATTTAATTCATTGTTCATTCACTGCTGTAATTATGTTAGGAAGCTGTAACACAGGACACCAGAGTCCCTCAGAGGCTGCTAATTGTGGCTGGAACGAGGCCATTGGGGAGGGAACCAAGAGAACAGCGCCTGCTGCTGCAGCTGGGAGACGGTGGGTTTGTAGATCTCAGGATTTCCAAAGTCCTGCACTTCTACGTTTCCGGGTTCCTAAATAGTTGCTGGATTTCCAAATGCCTGGATTTCCAAATTTCTGTGTTTCTGGATTCCTCAGCTCAAGCACTTGCTCTGCACACCCTGCGCCCGTGGCTGCCTCGCGTGTGCAAGGTGTTATTTTTGTGCCTTGACAATTAAATACAGCGCAGTGAGGGGGAAAAAGAAAAGGGAAAAAAAAGAAAGGTGTTCCTTATGAAGTGAAGCAGCTCAGCAAAGTTAACGAGGCAAAAGTGTCTGTGGTGGGAAAGCTGGAGGTGTCAAGAGAGCCCCAGGGTGACAGCTCGCTTAATGGAGGATGAAGAAACGGGAGGAGGACGGTGAGCGTCGAATTAACTGCAGAGGGCAGAGGTGCTTTCCCATTCATTTCCGAGCATCTCTCCTGGTGGAAAAGTCCCTCAGTGCTGCTGGGTGTGGAAGATGGGATGAAATCCATGCGGCCAAACCCTAAAGCACTCACAGAGGACTCGCATGCAGGTTGCAGGAGGACGAACAGCCCTTCATCCTTTTGTATTTTCCTTTCTCCAAGGAGGTCGGTCGGCTCCTCAGCGTGGGCTTTGCAGCTGGATTCCCCTCCTCCTTGTTGAGCCAAGGCTGCAGAATCACAGTCCCCATGCGTGAGCGAGGTGTGGACATTGGTGCTAGGTTTGCAATGCAGACAGCAACACTTTGGGCCCCTCAGAGCCTGCACAGCCCCCAGTGCCTCCTCACAGTGCTCCACAACTGGGGGCTGCAGACCATGAGCCCGCATGGAGCCTTCACTGCTGCTCCTCGTGGCGTCTTCATCCCATCACTGCATAAATCTCACAGATTTCATAGATCCCGTGGGTTCCATAAATCTCATAGGTTACACAGATCTCACGGATCCCATAGGTGCGTAGATCTCATAGATCCCACAGATCCCACAGATCTCATAGGTCCCATTGATCCCATAGATCCCATAGAACTCATAG
>NW_024885089.1:3030-30153 GCF_019232065.1 Centrocercus urophasianus | reverse complement strand
TAGGTCCCATAAGTCCCATAGATCCCATAGAACTCATAGGTCCCATAGATCCCATAAATCCCACAGATCCCATAGATCTCATGGGTCCCACAAATCCCACAGATCTCGTTGGTCCCATAGGTCCCATAGAACTCATAGGGCCCATAGATCCCATAGAACTCATAGGGCCCATAGGTCCCATAGAACTCATAGGGCCCATAGGTCCCATAGATCCCACAGGTGCATAGATCTCACAGATCCATAGATGCCAGAAGCGCACAGACCCCATAGGTCTCATGGGTCCCAAAACTGCACAGATCCCATCGATCACGTAGGTCACATCGATCCCACAGACCCCATGGATGCATAGATCCCATAGATCCCATACAGGTGAGCATCCCACAGCGGCACAACGTCTGCCCCTTGGACCCAGCGCAGCGCAGCTACCCGAGCAGCCCCAAGCTCTGCTCTGCTTTCCCTCTGGGCGCTCCACCAAAACCCCACGATGCTCACAACCACACGCTGGATGCTCCCTGATGCCAATGGAGAACCCAAGAGCTGCAGGGAGCGGGGAGATAGGAACATCAGAGTGACATATGGGGTCGGGATAGGGAAACATTTGGCACATGGGGGCATCAGAAGGGAGATTTCCTTCCAAGCTTTCTCAGCAGCGGAGAAGCAGAGAAGCCTGGGGTGTTTCCAGCCATGAGGAGCTCAGGGCCATTCCCTGCATGCATCACCACGCTGTTCCTCCCGCAGAAATACCCAAACCAGGGCACATTTTGGCTGGGCTCACCCCCAACCCCACCCCCAAGCCAAGACATTCTGATGTTTCCCCGGTGCCAAACTGCTTAGCACATCTGGCTCTCTATTTCAGAGCTGTCATTTTCCTGGCTGTTAGAGGAGAGAATATGTTAAAGAGCAGCCTGGGTTTGCAGCACAGCTCCGGCGAGAGACGTGACATGTTTATTTTCCCCGTGCCAACTTGCACATCAAACGTGTTTTCGTTCCCTGCTTTGCAGTAGGGAATATTCGCCCCTCCTTTTGCGGCGGGGTCTGGGCAGCCTTGGAGCCCCGCTGCCTGCAGGTTGGTGCTGCTGCTGCTCCGTGGCGCCAAGATGGGAAAAGGACTTCTGATGGAGGAAGGGGGGAGGAGGAACACGAGGTTTTGTGTGACCCAAATTTCAACCTTTCTTTTGGGCTTTAAGGCGCTGGGGGGAGGAAAAAAAAGGAGCACAAAGGGAAGAGGTGCTTTCAGAAACAAAGCTATTTCACATTTAAAAAAAAAAACCAAAAAACGTGTCAGCTCCTTTGAAACGTTTGCTTGTTTGCTCATCTCCCAGAGCCAAACAGCCAGGGAGTTCGTCTGCAGCTCTGCAAGACGTTGGGACTGACCCAAATCTGTGCCTTTCTGTAGCTGAGCATCCCCCCAGCACAGCACCAGGGCTTGGGATGCTCTATGGGACACGAGCCCCTCCTCCCCTAGGGGTGGTGCTTTGTTTTCCCTCTTGGTTCTTTCTTCTTCTTTTTATTATTATTATCATCATTATTATTAATTTCCATTATAGACATCGCTTAAAAAAAATAAACTTTACAATAATACATTTTGTAGCCGCCGCCCGTTTGAGCGCTTCCTTCTTAAAAAAGAAAGAGGAAAGGAAATTTTAGGAAGCCACGCCATAGATGTACATGGTTATGTATCTACATACGTATCTGTAGGTATAGGTGAGTGCTATATACATATGCTATATATGTATATATAAAAGAGAACTGAGTAACATACATGGGATTCCAACCGCTGCTGGGCTTGGATCCCATTCCAACCAAATCCGATGGAATGAAGATGGGAAACAAGGATTAAAGGGGAAGACAAAGGAAAATAATACAAAGGAAAATCTCTCCCCTCCGAGTGGCAGATAGAAAACATCAGGACAGCCTCACACCGTTTGAATATTGGTTTCTTTTCTGATTTTAAAGCTCTCACCAACCACGGGAAAGGAAAAGGAAACGATCCCGGGGACGACGTGGAGCGGCGGAGCGCAGCCTGTGCCCGAAGGAGCCCCATTGGCAGCGCCGTGCCGCGGCGATGAGCAAACGTCCCACGTCCCCAGCGGGTCCCTGCAGCACGCTGGGTTGGTGGCCCTGCAGGCAGCCCCTGTCCCAGAGCTCCGCTCGGTGCCTTTTTCCCATCCCCGGTGCCGTTGATCGCGTCGGTTCCCCTTTGTGGGTGCCCAGGTGGGTCGTGCCGGGCGAGCGCTCGAGCGTAGAAACCCCAACGCACCATGAAACGAACAGAAAGGCCAAAAAAAAAAAAACCAACCCAAAACAACAACAAAAAAAAAGGAAAAATAAAAAGAAAACCATCGAAGTTTCCCAGCACTGTGAGGGTCCTTCTGGCCTTGGGCATCGCTGGTGTTCCGCTTGCAGTCTGGAGCCCGAGGTGAGCCCAGCGCTCCCGCTGAGATGCGGCAATCTTCCCTATAGCAGCAGCTTCAGCAGCATGATGGGCACAGCTGGAAGGATGCGGGCCGCCCGGTGCCGGCTGCCGGCTGCCTTCTGGTCCACAAAGGTCTTCTGGTCTGGCATCGTGTCCGTGGTGAGCTGGGTCTGGGATGGGGGACAGCGGGGATCAGCAGCGCGCTCAGAATATTGGGGGGAAGCATTCAGTTTTGGGATACATCACTTTTTTTTTTACTTTTTTTTTTGGCTCATTAAGCAATGAAAACAAGTCCATGGGTCCCCATCCATCTGCTGGTGACAGGTCCCCACCCAACCGAAGCTCCCAGCACCAGACCTCCTTCCCAACCTTCCCCCTGCCCCAAATTACCTCTGAGTAGCACAGGCTCTGCTCTTTGGACTTGTTAAGCTTCTGTCCGTGCTCCTGGAGGAGAGAAAGGAGATTCAGGGCACGCTCGTGCACACAGGGCTGCACCCCAGGTGGCTCGGGATCTTTGCTACACACTTCATTGCTTTCTTTTTTTGCAACCAAAAGTTGCAAGCATGCATTCAGCCCCAGGCCCACGCCCTGCTGCAAATCCTCCCATGTAGAAGGCAATGTCCCCATCCTGCTCCCACCCCAGAGCAAAGCAGCAAGGCAGCAAAATGCAAGAAAACGCACCTATTCCAGCTTGCCCAAAATAACATGGAGCATAATTGGTTTTCATCCTGACCAAGCCAAGGGCGTAAGTGGGGCTCAGAGCAGGTCCTGAGCACGGAGTGGAGCACAGATCCTCCTGTTCTTGCACCTCAGCCCCCAGTGCTCCCAGTTTCCTTCCCCCAGCACCCAGGGGGCAGGGAAATGGAGCCGCCGATCGTCTCACAGAGCCATTAAGCATAAAACTGCAGAGCTGATAACTCAAGCACGACGGATCTAACCGGAGGCTGCCCACGGGTGACGCTGTGTGGGTGAAGGCGATGCTGACCGTGTGCACAGCATTCACCAGGCACAGCAGTGGCTCTGCTGCAGAGCCCCTCGGAGAAGGACTGTGGTGGCCACGCACGTGGGGTACCAACAGCCCATCCAGACCGCATCCGGTGCTGAGCTGAGCTGGTGGGCTCGGTGATGATGGGTTGACAGTTGACTTGATGACTAGAGGTCTTTTCTAACCTGAACGATTCTGTGATCCTCTGGGCATGGCGGTGATGGGTTGATGGTTGGACTTGCTGATCCCAGCAGTTTTTTCCGGCCTTAATGATTCTACAATTCCCTGCATCAGCGCAACCGGTCAGCTGCAGAGTTCCTACCTGAATGGAGGTGCAGGTGGTGATGATGCTCGTGTCATACATGGTGTTGCTGTCGTTGATGTCATCAGGCAAGGCAGGGCTTTTCTCCATCTTGGGAGGCACTGTGATGGGAGGTGAGGGGTTCTTGGGGGAAAGGTTGACGTCAGTGCCGTTGCCAAAGGCTTGGATGGCGTTTCCTGAGGGCAGGAGAAGGTGTTGACATGTGGACTTAGGAATGGGATGGGATGGGATGGAGTGGGATGGGGTGGAATGGGATGGGATGGGGATGGAGATGGGATGGGGATGGGGATGGAGATGAGATAGGATGGGGTGGGATGGGGTGGGATGGGATGGGATGGGGTGGGAGGGGGATGGGGATGGGATAAGACAGGAGGGGGTAGGGTGGGGTGGGATGGATGGGGGAGAGCCTTACGGAGACAGGGGTTCTCAGTGAAGTCCCTCAGGAACTTCTCACACTCTTCCTCCAGGTTACCACTGCCCTTGCAGGAGCACCAGGGCGAGATGGTGATGCTGGTGGTGCTGGCGTCCACGTAGTTGGGCGTCATATCAAAACCTGCACCGGATGAGGAAGAGGAAATAAGATGAAGGCTCAGGGAGGGGTTGTGGCTGGAGGGAGCTCTCTCCCACCCGTCACAGCACTCACCAATGAGCCCTGTGTAGGAGCCCAGGCACGCCTGGTAGTTGTCCCCAGGGCAGCTGGTCAGTGACTGGAAGGAGGCCTGGCAGTTGGCGTGGAAATCAGCCAGTCGGGACCTGGGGGCAGAGTGCAGAGAGAGGAAACAGGATTTCACGCTTCTGCAATGAGGGAGCAAAATCTTAAGAGTGAAAAATAAAAATAAACGGGATAGAAGAGAGATAGAGGAGAGCTGGAGGCTCAGCAGTTGCACGAAGCCTTGAGCACGGGACACTCATCTCCATCCGTTGCTGCTTCCCATTCCCCTCCCCTCACCACGCTGCCAACATCCCATCAACGTCGCCGTCTCATCATGCTGCTCCCAGCATCATTACATGACTGTAAAATCTGACTACTTGTTTTCATCTCCCATTAAAACGTGAAAGCTTAGAGTGCAATTAAAGGTTGAGAGACATATTTTTTTTCCCCCTTTTGGGACTGAGACAGGGGAAAAAACAAAGCAGAAAACCCAGGAGTGGGATGGGCCCCCGTGCCTACTGCCCTATGTGCCTACTGCCCTCCTCCACTTGTGGAAGTGCAGACATCAGGGAGGATGGAAACGTGGTTCTATCTGGGTGTATCGGTCCCCCAGCATTGCTGACAGAACCAAATCCACACCAGAAGAAATGAAATAAAATCCCGCAGTGCGCGTTCAGCCTCAGCACAACGCTTGGGATGGATGAACGGCGTGAGGGCCGAAGAGGAGGGGAAGGATGGAGGAGAGGATGGACGGACGGTGTGGGCAGACAGATGGACGCAGAGCTTTCCCCACAGATTCGGACCCCAAATGAATGGACGTGAAGCTGAGCTGTGGCCCACGTTGGATCTCAATCACAAGGGGGAACTGCTGATTTGCTGGCACCGGAGATGAGACCTCGCGTTTCACAAGAGAAAATCTCCTCCGTTCCTTTCCTCGCACGTCATATAGAAAGAAGGAGGCATACATTATTTCCTTCCTTCCTTTCCCTTCCTTCTTAATTAAATGTCATCTTTGTCCAAGCAGTGATTGAATCATCCCGCGCTACCTGCCTGGAGCCATAAGAACTGATGGAAGCGAAGGCTGGAAATTGTGTTGTTTTTTAAATAGGAATGATTTGTTTTCGGGAGGTTTTTGATCAAATTAAATGGAGGAACAAATGAAGCGGTGATTGAACGAGGCAGAAGGGCTCTGCAGAAACACCTTGCGTTTATCCAACGCTTCTCAGCACCGTGGGTCTCAAGTGCACTAAGGGGAAGGAGGGGGCAGATTCAGCCCCATTGCCTCATGGCACACGGGGAGTGCTGACAAATAGCAGCAACGCACCTGTAGTGGAAATGCTGGGTCGTGGCTTGAAGCAGTGATGGAGCACCTGGTGGGAAGGCAGGGCCAACCCAGGGGAGCTCAGCTGCATGCAATGCAATGCACTGAGTGACCCGAAGGGCTGGAGCCAGGATTCACCCCTTCCCTGCCCTCATTTGAGCAAATCCTCGCTTGCTGTAGCCTGGGACCTCACTGTTCTGCTATCATTGCTGTGCTTTCTATCGTGCTACTGCACCTCTGAGCCTTGCAGGTGGGGATGTCTGCTCACCTGCATAGGAAAGGCTGGGGTCTTGCTCCCATTTTCAACATGGAGAAGAAGGGAAAGCCCACATGGGCTTTGCACTGCAGCAAATCTCTATCCCTACTCCCTACCATAGGATTTTGGCCTCCCCCTCTGCTCTGCAGGAGATAAGATTTTCCAACATCACTCCTCTCCCCAAATCAGAGGCGAAGGCACGTCAGTTCTCTTAAAGAACTGTGGCAAGTTCATCACGGAGTGCCACAAAAATTTGTCATGCTGATCCCTGGGGCCATGCTCCTGGCTTGTAGCATCCTCTAAGGCAAATGTTATTCTTTTCATAATACATGACAAGCCAGCTGGTAATCTTTCCAGAATATCCAAGCCAGATGTCACTCTTTCCGTTGTATACAATGAGTTTGGAGTCGGTGGATGAGGCTCTAACTGCCAGGAATAAACCTTGCTGGAAGCAGCCCATGGCTTCTCAGATTTCTGCTTTTAAGTGCCCAGGCGAAAGGGAGATGGAGCCGAAGCCAAGTGCATCTGAGCAGAAACAGAGGCATTTGTGCCAAGTGCTGCCTTGTTACGCGGGGTGGCAGGTGGGCTCTGCCAGCCCCTGCCTCGAAGCGCTGGGGGTCAGCACAGGAGGCAGCGAGCGCAGCCACGAGGGCACGAAGGAGAGGAGAAGGGAGAAGCAAAAACCGTAGTTTTCTACAGTTGTGCATCCTCAAGCCAGCCTGAGCACTGATTTCATAGTTTGGGCTTCCCAAGCTGTTTCCCTTTGATGCAGCTGCAAAACGTTTGATCGCTGGGGTAGGAGGACGTGGGTGATGCCAAGGGTTTGCTGCTACTTTTCCCTGCCCAACTCCAGCTGACCCTCATACATCCCCCCCAAAAATACAAACCCCTCCAAGCCAACCCTTCATTTTTTCATCTTCAGATTCTTTCCAGCCCTTCTGCAAGACCCCTGCATCCATCCTGGAGCATCAGGTCATGGCCAGGACTCGTGGTGCCTCATCCCCTCGTTGTGCCCCGCTGCAGGGATCCCATCCGTCCCACTGCTCTCTGCCTGCGTTGCTGTGTGCAGGAATCCAGCACGACACCTCCCTCTGATATTCAAAGATACCTGCACAGCGGAGGGCTTTGATGGTTGGTTTTCTTTCTGCTTGTTGGCACATCGCAATTTCTAAGCAGAAAATTCCCCGCAACAGATGCAAGGTGCCTAATTGGGTGCTAATTGTTCCCATCACCGCATGCCTGTACGAAACCCGAGCCCTGCGCTGGTGATAACTCACTATCCATCAAAGCAAACGGTATCAGGCTCTTGAATATTTCATGCAGAAAATGTCCGAGATTACTCAAGATGTGTTTTTCACAGGCAATTTACAGGGACCAAGGAAAAATGGCTTTAATAGACACCCGCACGGAGATGTGCAGCAGGAACAATGTCTCACAGATGCTCGCAAGGCTACAAGATGCAAAGCCCAGCAGAACACGAAAAAAGCCCAGTTCCCCTCCACCCACCCTGCTCACTTCTCCAACAGGAGAACCCCAAACTACAGAGCAGGAAAAGCTGAGCTGACAAGAGAAAAAGAGAATTGAGGATGGATGGAGAGACACAGGGCTGAGCTGGGAGCCGCTAAGCAAGAAGTTTGTTCATCCAGATGTATTTTTGGGACGCTGCGTTTTGATTCATCACAGATAAGAGCAGTTCAATGATTATTTTTTTTTTTATCCCCTTGCCTATGCTCAAACCCTATCATTACCCGGCAAGAGAAGGGAAGAATTAAACACACGCATCATTTGATTTTAATTGAAGGACTGTTCTATTTCATTGAACTGCTAACTAAGCCGAACAGGAGATTGTGTTTACATAAGCAAACCCTGAGTCAGTATAGACTTGCTGTCACATTAAGTCAATACTTATGAAGGCTCTCTATTTAATTATTCAGTGTGAATTGACTTATTTTGTTAAGAGTGTGCTTAGCCTTGAGCGAGGCGGCCACCAAGCCTGGATTGCTGCTGGCTGCCTCCACACACGGGTGCCCACAGGGTGCACCTCATCCTCATCCCTGCTCTCCATCCTCCCTGTTCCTTCCTTTGGTGAGAAGCCAAAGCCACCAATCCTCGCACACTTGATATTTAAGATGAATTTGGAGATTTTCCCCGTATTGCAGCTCGCCACTGGGACCCCACTGACCATGCCATGCCCTACACAAGATCCCATTTGGACCCCATTGACCATTCCGTGTCCTGCTCAAGACCCTTTTGGGACCCCACTGGTGTTGACCGTTCCTTGCCCCACTCGAGACCCCACTGAGACCCCCTGACCACATCATATCCTACACAAGACCCTATTGGGGTCCTGTTGTCCATGCCCTTGGGGCCCCATTGGCCACACCGTCTCCCACTTGGGACCTTATTGACCACACTGTGTCCCACTCAAGACCCTACTGACCCCTCATATCCCACACAAGACCCCATTGGGACCCCCTTGACCATTCCACATCCTGCTCAAGACCCTGATGGGACCCCAGTGATGTTATGTCCCACTCAAGACCCCATTGACTGTGTCGTATCCTACACAAGACCCCATTGAGGTCCCACTGTCCATGCCCTTGGGATCTCATTGACCACACCGTGTCCCACTCAAGACCCTACTGACCCCTCATATCCCACACAAGACACCATTGGGACCCCCTTGACCATTCCACATCTTGCTCAAGACCCTGTTGGGACCCCTCAGCACTGCTCCCCTGTGTCACTCCCAGAATGGCTGATAAATTCTCCCCCTCCTCCCCAGACGGATGCAGACAGCTGAGCCACGCTCCTGAGCTGCTCATTACACGCTAATGAGAAAGTTGAGCTGCTGCTCTGCTGTTTATCAAGGAAACATCCATTATGGATGGCACTTTGTGCTAAACAAAGGGCGCGAAGGTTTGAAGGAACGCGTGCTGTTCCCGTTGGATCAATATGGAGCCAAACCTCCCCGAGAAAGAAATGCTTCCCCTCCCCGGGGCTTTGCACAGCTTCCAAAACACAGCCAAAACGGGATCATTTCCAGCCCAGCTCTGCAAAAACAAACCCCACTGCCTCTCCTAGGGGCACTGCTGCCTCCATCCCTCATCCCCAGCCACAAGAACTGCTGGAAAGCACTGAAAAATGGAGAAAACTGAGGCAACTGAACACCACCACTCTGCCTTTGGATGCAGAGGAGCTACAGTGGAGGCAGGGAAATTCTTCAACACCAGCATCAGTGAAGCATATAAGACCAGATTATTTGTGTTCCCGACTTGCTGATGCAAGATGAAAAATACAGCAAACTGCAGCTGCTGAAATCAGCTCTTTTCTCCCCTCTCCTTCCCTTTCCCCTTAGCTGAGGTTAGTGTTTTGCAAAAGGTTTTTATATTCTGGGAGCTAAAACCTGTCCGTTGCAATCAGACACAAAGCTCGGGGAGTTTGTCAGGCTCCTCCGCCGTGCTGGGAAAAGCTTCTTGGCACAAAGAGCTGTGCAAATTGCAGCGAGCTGGGCTTGATTGCACCCTGGGAGCTGAGCTTGGGGACCGGGCATCCCGTGGGGAGGGGTTGGTGGCCCCAGGGCTGCCCCTGTAACAGAGCATCCCCCGCGCAGAGTGCTGTACAGAGAGGGCTCCAGGCTGAAATAGCAGCAGGGCACGCTGTGTCCCCATCCCGAACACCACCAGTGGCGAAACCCTCTGTCATCTGTGAGGCAACGTCAATCGGGAAACAAATCCTTTCCTTTTTACTCCTGCAGAGAGTTCAGCTCAGGTGGTTTGGCCCGGATAGGTCACAGCTTTAAAGTGCTCTCACAGCTGCAAACACATTGAGGTCATGCGAGCTGCTGGAGCGCGTCAGCATCCCTCAGGGGAGAGCATCAGCATCCCTGGCTGCCCCGAAGGCTCTTAACCCCTCCTGCACCCCAGTGCTCCATGCAAGCTACTTACAGCCAGGAGCAAAGCAACCCACACTCCTCAGCCCCCCCCCGCAGGGTTAGCAGGGATGGGGTGGGACCTCAGTGCAAACCCAGGTCAGACTGCACACACACAGGGGTCCCATCACGGGGAGGAAAACGGCTCAGAGGAAAGCAAAGCTCTGCACACCAAACCCCAGAAATAAATGCTGGGTTTATCCACCAGCCGGGCACTGCCAAAAAAATGCATTCCCCTACGGAGCAAAACAGCCCCAGAGCTGCTGACGCGGGTTATTCACCTCCGCGGCACCGAACTCCTGAGCAAGCGTCTCCCGCTGATGGAGAGGTGCTGCCGTTAATTTGGCTGCGGCTCACACAGCCCTGCTATCTTTTATTCACACCCATTGGCGCATTGTATTACTTTTTGATAGAAAGCCACATTCCCACGCTTTGAACGCAGCCAGAGGAAGACGCGGAGCGCTCTTATTTATTTTGCCACCGGGCTGCGGGAACCTCCATCACCCTGATGGCACCGAGACCCTCCTTCTCGCAGGAAACTTCTTGGCTGATCCGGGGCTTGGAGGGCGGCAGGAGGATTTTTGCTGTATGAATTATGAGTTTTATAATAGAGAAGAAGCCTCACCTGCCCCCGACTTCGCTCTACCGCACGGAAAACGGCGCGTATGGCAGCAGTGAGGTTCTGCTGGGGTGCAGACAGCACAGCGATGGGATTCGGTTGGTGTGGGCACTGAAGCTCTGTGCCTTTGGCACTCATTTCAAGGCAATGTCAATTAGCCGGCCTCATAGCTTGGGGAGATGGAGCAAAGCACCCTCCGACCCCTGGGCTCACCTACAAGGACTGTTCCCCTCTGCTTTCTTCCTATCTTAAAGCCCAAAGGCATCTCTGGCTCACAGGCTTTGCTGCCTCCTCCTACTCCATGCATTTTGGAGATGTTACTGTACTACTAATCACAAAAAAAATAAGTGTGGCATCGATGAGGAAGCACCCATCTTCAAAAAGAGTTAAATTCACAACATCCTGCTGTCTTTTACATCATGGAAGAGTCAAGCATATGGAAGTCGTAGACAAAACACACTGAATAAAGCTCAGATTGCAAAAGCCCCACGGACTTCCCTAGAGCAAAGGCTCCCTTACCAGAGAAACTCTGGCCTTTCAAGTGCACGCAGAGTGAAAACAAGAGCAAGCAGCACTGCATGTGGAGCAAAAACAAGAATGGGAGGCATTTCACCTGGAGTGTAATAAGGGGGAGGAGCAACCAAATATTGGGCTGGTGAAAGAAGGGTGAATTACAACAAAGCCTTCTTCTCCACGCGCTCCAGGCCACCTCCCAGCCCAACACCTCTTCACCAGCAACCACAGCCACGACCCTCCCTCATCGTGCACCAAACCGGCGCTCAGGAGGAGACCCAGGAGGATGCAAAGAGCCACGCAAGGAAAACGCCTCCAACCCAACCGCAGCCCCGTCCCACGGCCCCGTTACCGGCACAGGTGGTCGGCGCGGCACACGTTGCGCAGATCCAAGCAGTTGGGTTTCTCCTTGTCCTCGTAGGAGCAGGAAGGGACGATGGTTTGCCGCCGACGCTCGGCGCACGCCTGGTCCTTGCAGGAGCAGAAGAGGAGGCGGTAGGTGAACTCGCTGGGCACGCGGTCGAAGAACTGGCGCAGGGCTTTGTGGCATTTCCGCCGGGTGCAGTGCTCGGTGGGCGAGATCTCCCTGCTGCAGGTGGAGATGTATCCCGAGCGCAGGCGCTTGCAGTTGTCGTTCAGGTTGCACGCTTTGGCCGCGTCGAGGCAGTGGTTGCTTTTGGAATTGGTGGCGGGGTCCATTCCTGCCAAGAGGGGAGAAGAGGTGAGAAGGGGGCGACGGCAGTGTGGGGTTCGGAGGTGGGGAGGGTTTGGATGCTGCAGATCCGCTCAGTTTTCACCCAGTTGGAGCTCTTCCTCCAACGTGGGAAGGGTCGTCCTCTAGCACAAAAAGGGTTCATCCGCACCCAATGCACAAAGGGATGCAGTCAGGCAGCCCTCAGTTCGTAGCTCACACAGTGACTTTGCAGCAGTTGTTTTGGGTTTTTTTTCTCTAGTTAATTATTCCAAGAATAATTATTAATTATCCAGGCTGCTCTAAAGCAGAACCATTTGCTGAGCTGCACAGGGGCCAAGCAATCCCCACCAGGACCCCCAAATCCAGGTCACCCCACGAGCCCCGGGGGGGAAGGATGAGGTCAGAGCTGCCACCAGCACTAAGCTGCATCCCACACCATTGGGAATCCCAACCGTCAGCAAACACGGAGGAGAGGAGGGCAGGAGAGGAGCTGAACCACCGAGCAGGAACAAGAGCTGGTTTTTTCTTTATTTTTGTCAAAATGATGAATTGCCCTTGGCAGGCCAGGTGCTATTTTAAAGTCACCTGACTGCACCAGCAATTTCTCCCCTAATTTCCTCTCCTTGCGCAGCCCAGCCAATTCTGTGGACTCTTCCATTGTCTCCTGCTTCCCGCTGGCAAAGACAAATGACAGCACGGAGGAGAGTTCCCTACCAGGCGTATTTGTAGGGCCCTGCTAATTAGCAAACAGCAATCGGGTGCAATGGAGAGTGCTGCTCCCCTCCTTGCTTTGCTTCCCATGGAGCGATGCCCACAGCCCTGGAAGCATTTTGGGACAGCACAGGACCAGATCGGTCTCCGTTCCAGAGGTCTTAATAAACTCGGTGTGAGCATCCCAACCAGTGTGGGCATCCCAACTTGATGCGGGCATCTCAACACGGATGATCACAAGCACCTGCCTGCATTAACAGATCCCAATTAAAAGTCAAAGCACGACACCCTTCCCTTCGTTTTGCCCCATGCAAACTCCCAGTTCCTGCACCCCATAGGTAAACCCGTATGCACCCCCACCAGCATCCCTGAGCTGCTCTCAGGATGCCACCAAGTGTCACCTGTGTGATGAATGCCCCACATGGGAGCAGGGCGAGGAGCTCAACACGACATGCGTAAAGTGAGTCCTTATGATATATGATTTATAAGCAGATCTGCCTTGAAAAATAGTGCGAGAAGCAGGAAGGTTGTCTGAGCTAAGAGAGACGTTTTAGTCGGAGAGGAGAGGAATAAAGCTGTGAGAAGGGGAGGAAGGAGCAAAGATGAGACACAGAGGGCTTTGCAGGCCCAGAGCGGGGTTGGGGCCGGAATTTGACTGCAGGAGCCCGCCAACCCTGCCGTGCAATGGGTTCCCTCCAACTGAGGATGGAGGAAGCTCATGATGCTGATGCCAGCACAACAGAAAGGGGAAAAGGATTTGAAGAGGATGGGGGAAGCGTGGCCCTCCTTTCTGCTTCAGGTCAGCTCCTGCTCAGCTCTGGGATTCACGGAGCACCCGTGGGCTCTGTGCAAAGCGCCGATTTACTGCCTAATCCTCCCGAGCAGCTGCTGCCCTGCCCCGGATCTGCAGGGACCTGGCTGCATGCTAATGGAGCGGCTGCTCTGGAGCGCAGCGATTCTGGGGAGCTCATTAATAAAGCACAAGCATGAAAATTTCATGAGGCAGAAAGGGAAGAAGGGCCGCGGAGCGCTGGGGGACGCGGTGCCACCGGCCGACCCCTGGGCATAGAATGGAGATGGGGGAAGGAGGAAGAGGGGTGAGGAAGGCAGCGCTGCTCCGTGATGCCCATTGCTTTTGTGGGACGACCCCAAAGCTTCCAAGCAAAGTTCTGATCCCGAATGGCAGCTGCGTGAAGCAGAGCCGTGCAAACCCTGGCGCCGATCCGCGCTCCCCGCGCAGCCCTGGGCAATGCACTTGATCCTGCTGCTCCAATTCCCCCTTCATGCCAGCAACCAGAGCTGAGGTTTTTCCCTCCTTCCCCGCTCCTGCTTTGCATGCAGGGCTGCCGCTTCTGCAGGGCGCTCTGCGAGCATCCTCACCTGCTGCTCTGCCTCGCGGGACCCCCAGCCTCCCGCTCCCCCCCTTATGCCCACACAGAGCATCGCTCCCTGCTTCCCCAGCCCCTTCCTTCCAGCAGGGTAATGTAATCCCCCGCTATCCCCATAGGCAATTAGCAGCGTGCGGCTCAGCCTTGTTATCCAGAAACAACAAGAGCAGCTCATTTGCTTCGAGCACACGGGCTGCAGGTCGGGGCTCCTGGCTGCCCTCACCCCCAGCCTTGCTTAAATCCTGCATGGGAGGGGGATGGAGAAGGGCTGGGATGGGAGCAGCAAGCCCACCCCCACGGCCATGGTGGAACATCCCATTCCCCTTCCCCAAAAGGCACAGAGGTTTTCCTTCTGCCCTCGCTTTGCTTTTATGAATAAATCAGCCCGTGAGCATTTAATCCCCCGCTCCAGACGCTCCGCTTCTCATACTTTCCAGCAGCTAAAATATTTCCTTGATGGTAATGTAATCCAAAAAGGCGTGCGGGAGATGGGAGGAAGTGGCATCGCCTCCTGATCCAGTGCTGAGCACCCAAACCCTTCAGGCGATGGCAAAAAGGGTCCTCCAAGGCGTGGAGGGGTGCCAGGGATCATGCAGGGTCCTCAAAGCCCCCACCTGGCTCTGAAGAAAAGGGTTCAGAGGAGAAGGAGAAGCCACGGAGCTGCTGACCTAAATTTGAAAGAGGGTTGTCATGGAAATAGATGGCAAAAAGGAAATTCCTAATGGACCCGTGTGGGGTTTGGGCTCCCAAGAGCTCCGAGAGGCTCTGAGCAGCATCTCTGGGGCTGAGACAGCAAGCATCGCCCCTCAGCACCAGCTCTGCCAGCAGAGAGATGCCCAAAGCGTGAGGGAGATGCAAATGGGGGAGTGGGGAGGGCTGGAGATGCCGTGGACCCAACCACGGCTTCTGGTCTCATTGCCACGGAGCTCAGCTGCAAGATGCATTCATGGGTGAGGGAGGATAAAGCAGGGGCTGGATGGATTACCTGAGAAAATTGAAGCGAGTCTGAATATATCAGAGAGACGAGAGGTGATCGGCTCGTAGGGGGAAGCTTCGTAAAACTCTTCTCCTGGAGTGGGGCGGGGAGGAAGAGAAAAGGGAGAGAAAGCAAATGAAAGACCCCAAAAAGCAAACGAAAGACCCCAAAAAGCAAACGAAAGAGAAGGAGCTCAGCCACTCCGAGCATCTCCCTCCTGCGAGGAAGGGCAGAGCAAATAAAGGGGCCTGGGGGCTCTGCAGGGGTGGGGGGCCCTTGTGGGGCTGCTCAGGTCAGCTTGGTGCCAGCAGCTGCCTGGTGTCTGGGTTTGGGTTTGGCAGAGGCTCAGTGCATCCCTTCTGTTCAGAGCGGAAGGTCGGCGCTCCTGCTGCAGGATGGAGGTTTGGGGCCTGCACTCGGTGCTGGATGAGTAATTCTTTTCCATTTTTTTTTTTTGTATGGGGAAAAAAAAATATTAAAAACAAAAAAAAAAAAGCATAAAAAAAGCATTTCCTTACTCAAAGCAAAGCACTGCCGTGAAATGCTTTCCACCCTGCTCTTGGTGCAGCCCCACATGAGGATGTCAGGAGAGCCGCCCGCAGCTCCAGCCAGAGGAAACGCTCTCCTCCGACCCCATCGGCCACAAGGTTTAAAGAATAATCACATACACAAATATGCCTACCAAAAAGAAATCGATGGCCAGGCTGGGAAAGCCCGGCCTGAGGTTGACCTGCAGCCCAGAGCATTGATTTCCATGGGGCCTTTGGGCAGAGTCCTGCCCCCTGTGGTGACGCTGGGCGCTGCTATGGGGCAGGGGACGATTCTGCTGTCACTGCTGGTGGGGAAGCAGTGCGCTCTGAGCTCCGTTCTGCTGGGTTTCCCAACGCCCCGATGACAAATTGCACCTTTATTAAAGTGCATTTAGGAAACGCTGTAACCTCTCGCTATATTGCTTTGCCGATGCAATAAATAATTAAATACCAGCTGAACCCTGCTGCTCGCTAGGAAAATTAGCCAGCATTAGAAGGGCAGTGGACTTTTCTTGAGCTCACCGAGATGCAATTAACCTCCAGGAGTGGAAGCAGCACTCCTTAATGGCAGCGGCTGCCCGAGGGCTGGGATGCAGCACGCTTCTGAGAGGCACGAGGTTGGGCTCTGCCTGGGGCTCCATGCAGTTTTACACCCCCTGCTCCGCGCACGCAGCCCCCACCTCTCCTCCAGAAACGGGACGTCTCCCATTTTCCCATCCCCATCGAGACCCCTCCGTTCCCTCTGACTCTCCTGAAGGAAGGCTGCTAACGAGGAGCAGGGAGAAATTAGCAGCAATTCTTGCTCTGGGCCATTTTTGGGGTTGCCCAGCTCGGAGGGATGCTCTGCCCTCAACCAGGACGGGCTGCTCCTGTGCCAAAGTGCGTTCTGCCCCCCAAAATCGGAAGGAAGTGGCTCAGAACCACCCAGCACCCGACGGCAGGGCAAAGCACGGCGATCACAGAGGGGTGAGGGCTGAGCCCCACTGCCTCCAGGCAGCAGATAACGCTGCCTTCTGTGAACAAACCAGCGCTGCTCTGGCAAAATCCAATTTCAATTACCTGCGCTGCTCCGGTCTCTGATTTATGCCTCCAATGGGCTGCAATCAGGACTGCCTCCGAAGGCTGCAATATCCCTCTGCTTCCACCCCTTCTGAGTGAGGTTAGAGGGGGATGGGGGCAACCATGGGGATCAAATCCTTCCCCCAGGGGGGCCCATGGACCCCGCAGTGCTGCGAGGACCTCAGTCTCAGCACTGGGCTCACTGAGAAGGGTGAGCAGCAGAGGAAGGGGAAATGATCTCAGGAAACCCTCACCTGCCCTTCACCTCTGCAGAACTCAGGGTGCTTTAAAATGGAAACGGCAGACACGGGGATTGCCCAAATCCATGGGAAAAAGCCCCATTTCCTCCATCATTTACAGCAAGAGAGATCTGGAGCAGCTGCCCTCATTCCAGGCAGCAGAGAAGGGCCCCCAACCTCTTGCAGGCTGGAATGAGGGAAAAGCATCCTCACATCCTCCCCCACCAGCATCCTCCGAGCGCTCTCCCCATGCAACCGCATGCAAATCCAACGTCCCATACCTTCGGCCAGCCCGAGGTGTATACTCCAGTAGATCTGAAGGCACTGAAGCTCCTTTTTCATGCCCCTCTTGCAATGGCAGTCGTACAGCGGGCTCTCCTGCAGCACCTCCAGGGCCGCCTGGCACTCCTTGTTGGCCAGCATGGTGTTGCGGTCTCGTCCCGCCAGGCACTGCCGCAGGGTTCGGTACCTGGAGCTGCAGCTGCCCTCGGATGCACACAGCTCACTGGCACGCACGCAGTCCACCGGCACCCGCCAGCCCTGCGGGTCCTGCCCGGGGGGGGACGGGGGGGCGGCCAGAGAGCGGAGGGTCTCATCTGAGCATGGGGAGATGAGGGGAGAGATGAGGGCAAAGAGAGGTGAGGGGGAGCTGGGAGGGGAGGGCTTCGTACCCGGTGCCCCTTCTCCAACCCCATCCATCGGCCTCCGTCCCGGTGCAGGAGGACGGGCTGATCCTTGTCCTCACACCTGAGGGATTTGGGAGCCTCTTTTGTGGGTGCTTCCCATCACACTCAGACTTTTGGAAACCATGCGCTGCTCCGGAAACGGAGCGCATCCCATCGCTTTCTCCCCAATTCTGAGCATCCTTCCATTTCTTCCCAACGCCGCTGTGTCCTCTGCAGACAGCAGCCTCAGGAGGGGGGGGGAGGATGGGAAGGGGGTCTGCAAAAGGGGTCTGCGAAACACGGCCATATGTGACGGATGGGCTGGAGGGAGCAGCGGGGCTCTGTGCAACCTCTGTGCCCCTACAGCAAGGCCATGCCATAGCCATGGGAGCGGGGTGAGCGCGTTGCACGAGGACGTGGGGCCTCTCTGCTCGTATCGAAAGCCAACGGCAGCGAAACGCAGCGTGCTCCCAGCCCCGGTGATGGGGAGGCAACGCGCCGTGCTTGACCTCTGCAGAGTCAAGGGAAGCAGCGAGTGGATCTGACCCCCCCCTCCCCCCTTTCGTGCTGCGTGCTGCTGTTTTTAGTTCGCAGCTCGGCGTTTGCAGCCCTGCCATGGGATTTTTAGGGCATCTGACTCACGGTTCTGAGCGCTCGGGTTTGGCAGGGCTGTGGCTTGGCGTGGTGCAAGCTGTGCCCCCAGCAAGGCCCCCCGCCTGCCGACGGGATGTGGCCGTGCTCCAGCCCCATCCTTGCGCGGCCACTGCCTCCATTGGCCACCCTCCCTGTGCCCTCCCCTCACTAAAAGCCATTCCCTGTGCTCCCAGCTGGATTTTGTTCTTTTGGTTTTGTTTTTTGCTTTCCAAATTATTCTCACTGTCTCGGCCCCAGGAAGGGCCACGATCTGCTCACAGAGGCACAAGGATGGGCTGCAATGGCATCGTGCGTCTCCAAAGCCACAACGGAGACAGGGAGGAGAATGCAGAGCTTCCACCATTCCTGAGCCCACCTGCAACCTCGGGATGGACGCAGTGGGACCTGGAGGGTCCCCATGGAGGGACGCCCCGCCTGGTGCCCCGCTGTGCCCTGCTTTGGGAACAGCCAACATCAGCCTCCAGCTCCAAGCCCCCGAGCTCGGCCGGGTACTGCGTGGGGACAGTGACACCTACAGGCATGTGACAAGGGCCACCTGTGTCCACTCGGCCACGCGGGTTGCTCCACGTCCCCAGCAGCCTGCCACAGAGCCAATGCAAGGCCATGGGGGGGGATAAGGGGCACTGAGGTCTACGTGGCTCTTGGAGCAAGGTGGGGGGTGGGCACGGGCAGCGCCGCCCTGTGAGAGCACATCTGCTGCCCGCCATCCGGCCGTGGAATGATGCCATCCTGCTGGGCTCCATCCGACGTCCCCGAGAGAAATCCCACGTTACATCCAATGCAGGGCGGTCACGATTATATTCCACAGGGGAGGTGGGCAGGATCTGCACACCGAAGGGGGAGAAGGTGGCATCCCAAATGCTCCCTGAGGCAGAAACGCAGCGAGGTGGGCAGACACACGAGCTCTTGGCCATGAGACGGGTGAGGTTGTGGCGCTCTGATCAACGCGGGGCCGGCACCGCATCCTCGCAGATGGGGAAACTGCAGCTTGACACTGAGCTGGGACACGCTGCTGCTGCTTCAGGACGTGCAGAGCCATCCCACAGCTCAGCTTCTCCGGTTGCACGTCCTTCCAGCTCCTGTGCAAACCCACAGCTCAGCTGCACGTTTTTCTGCTGATGCCACGAAGCCTCTTTGCACGCCCTTGGTGTGAAGCCTCTCCTCCGGCCGCGCTCCCACCTCTTTGCTCCTCATGCTGGGATGATGCGGGAAAGACGACAGCATTGCTCCGGTGCAAAAGGCGCTGGGGCATCACGGAGCATCCTCACAAGGGTCGGTGGCACCCTGGGCAGCGAGGTGCTGGGGTGGGCATCCAGAGGTTCCAGGCGAGGAGCTCAGCAGTAAATCCACCCACTGACCGCACGCTGCGCTCCCAAGGCCCCAGGGCACAACCCCAGCAGCTTCCAATCGCCATCCCCTTTTGGCAGCGCCTAAAACCCACTCATAAACCCACTGGATCAGAAGACACGGAGGCTTCTTTTTTATCCCCTTGCGCTTCACCTCCCGCCGCCTCACGGCACCACCGCCAAGCAGGGCAAAACCCCCGAACCTCCCCCGAGCTGCGAGGTCGGGATGGAGGAGCACGCACTCGCTAAACTCACATCAATAAAACATCAGCAGAGAATTTCAACCTAATCCCATCCGTCCCTGGGGTGCCGCTCGAGCACCACGCGGGGTTTGCAGGCGGATGCACGAGGCTCCAGCATTCAGCAAGCAGCGCGACCGCCCCGCTGTGCTCTGCAGCCTCTTTTCTCCCCTCTTTGCGATGCGCGTTTCCTTTTGGCGGCTGTGCCAGAGACCTCCGGGCGCAGGCAGCGTTAGGAGGTGAATGTTTATCCTCACAACTTGGCGATAAATAAAAGGCGCTGCTGAGGAGCACGCAGCCTCGCTCCTGTTATCGCCAACCAAAAGGGATTTTTTTTGCCTCTCCGGGAAGAAAAGAAGCTGACGCTGAGAGCTGGGCTCCCTCCTGCCCACCCCAAGGCATGGGGATGGAGGCAGAGGGTCCGGCTTTCAGATACCCCGACGCCTCAAGGATGCACCCAGTGCTCCCCATCCCGAAGGTGCCCATCCTTTGGAAGCTCCTCATCCGACATCTCCGACTGAGCCCAAGGAGCATCCAAACCGCCGCCCCCCAGCAGCCCCCCATCTCACCCCACCTCTCACTGTGTGGCTGGGAAGCCTCACGCTCCCCCCGCCCAACAGCCTTACAAGGGAAGGACGCCCCAGATCAGGGCTCTGATTTCTCCCACCCCACACAGCAGCACGGGACCCGCAGCCCCCCGGCAGCATGGCTCTCCTTCCCCGCCTCACAACGGGGACGGCGCATCCCCGCAGCCGCGCATCCCCGGCGATGCCGAGCACCGCACACCCAAGGGCTCCCCGCACACACGGGGGGCTCCGCCGGGAGCTCTGTGAGCCGAAATCCACCTCTCCCATCCCTTCACCCCGCCGGCGCTCCCGCGCTCCGTTACAGCAGGGCGATGGGATGGCGGTTGAGTGCTGGAGCGCAGCTGGAGCGCAGCGCGCAACCAAACCGCGTTCCTACAGATTTCAGGACAAAAACGCACTCTCCTGATTCCCTCTTCCTGATTTTCTCCCTTCTCACCCCTCGGCCTCTGACTTTTCTCCCTTCCCTCCTCTTTCTTTTCGCTGTGCCGTCCTCGGCTCCGCGTCGGGCTGCCCTACAGCCCCTCCTGGCACAGCCGGAGCTCCGAACAACGCGCACACGGACGAAAGCAGAGCGCACGGATTGCAGCAGCGGGGACGGCAATTCCCTGCGCTCTCACACATGCAATCGGCTCAACTTTCCCGAGCGACTCTGAACGCTGCGCTTGGAAGGCATTGCAAGGAACGGGGGGAACGAAGGCAAAGGGGGGAAAGCAGAACCCAAAACAACGCTGCGGGGAGAGGGGACGGGAGGCTGCCGCGCGCCGATGGCTGATCCCGCTGCTCGCTGGGGCACGGCCCTGCGAAGCCGGGCTTTATCCCCGCCTTAAGTTGGATGGAGATGGGGAAAATCGAGCTGCCCTCGGCTGAATTCCTGCTCCCGGTGCAGGCGCAGAGCGCGGAGGGGAGGAATCGCACCGCTGCCCTCCGTCCCCGGTGCCACTCACCTACAAAGAGGACGATGCAGAAGGCGTTGGCCAAAATCATGTTAGTACATCCACGAGTTCCTCCACGTGCGTTAAAAACAACCCACCCAACACCCCCCCCCCACCCACCCGCCCCCCCCGCGGGGGGGGGAAAGGGGGAGGAAAAAAAAAGGAAGAAAACGAAGACAATTCCCAACGCGATCCTCCAGGTAGATCCCAAATCCGGGTGAGGAGCGCTGCGGAGGAGCGCGGTGTGCGCTGAGCCCGTTGCGGGGCCGCTCAGCCCCGTCCCGCCGCCTCCCGCATCCCCATCGCCTCCCGCAGCCCCCGGCCCCGCTGCTCTCGCCGAGCGCCGGCGGCGGAGGAGAAGGGGCAGAGCCGGCGGTGCCGCCCGTCCCTCCCTCCCTCCCGCCCCGGCCCGGCCCTCCCCGCCGCTCTCCGCCCCTCCGCGGGGTTCGGGCGCAGCGCAGCGCGGGGGGAGCGCGGCCGCGGACGCCCTTCCGTCGCCCTTCTGTAGGGCTGGGGACGGGGCTGCGCCCAGAGCGCGGCTGGGGGACGCCCGGCTCTCCTTCCCCCATCCCTGCACCGCCGTGTCCCTCCAACCTTTCCTCCCTCCATCCCTCCATCCCCACTCCTTGTGATCCTCCATCCCCGTCCCTCCACCCCCCATCCCTCCATCCCTGTATCGCTCCATCCCTCAATCCCCGCGTCCCAGTGTTACTCTGGCCCCATATCTCCTCATGGATGTGACCCCCATCTCCCCCCGTTCCCCATCTCCCTCCCCAGCCCCCATCCCTGCACCAAGGGGGTGGGGATGGGGGGACCTGGTGGGTCATGGGGTCTGATGGGATCGGGGTGGGATGGGGATGGGGATGGGGATGGGGATGGGGATGGGGATGGGGATGGGGATGGGGTGGGATGGGAGTGAGGATAGGATGGGGATAAGAATCAGTATGGGGATGGGGACGGGAATGAGGGTGGAATGGGGATGGGATGGGATGGGGTGGGATGGGGTGGGATGGGATGGGATGGGGTGGAATGGGGATGGGATGGGATGGGATGGGATGGGATGGGGTTGAGATGGAGATGGAGATGATGGAGATGGGGGTGGGGTTGGGAGCACCTCTCTGCCTCTACCTGGAGCTGACAAGGGATCTCCCCACACAGCCTTGCCCCTGACAGCGAAGTGCTGGCACAGCTCACCGTGCTGGGTGAAGATGCAGAAGGGAAGACGAGGATGGCACGAACAACAGATCAGAGCAATAATCGTTAGCGAGGCTTCCTGTTTAACATCCCTTCCTATTCTTCTCCTGTTCTTTGCTCTCCTTTGCTTGTCTTTGCTTTTTTTTTTAATTAAAAAAAATAAAAAGAAAGCCAAACACCAAAAAAGCGCACAGCAGCTTAGCAGGATGTGACTGCGCTTCACGGAGCCTAAATGCAGCCAGCAGTGCCAAGCAGTGTCCTTAACTGCCTGGCATCACTTTGATTTTGTCAGCTCTGGTCTCACCGTGTTCTCACACTTGTCTTCCTGCTGCAGGGTTACCCCCAGCGCCAGTCCTGAGGAGACAAAACCACGTCTCTCTTCGTTCCGTCCTTGTCCCCGTATCCCTGCCCTAAATCCCCGAGCTGAAGGATGGCTGCTTTGTGTGGGGTTTGATGCAGGGACCTGTGGGGTTTAATCTCACCCCTCTCCTTGCCAGGGAGGATTTCAGGCCCTCGGAGCCCCTCCAGCCAAGGGGGGCCCTGAGTGTGAAGCTGCGACTGGGGGGTCGGGCCGGGAGGCACCGTGCTGTAGAGGGAGATGCGACACAAGGAGGCTTTTGGGGATGCGGGATGCAGGAGGGAGGCTGAGGCTTCAGGGAGGGCTGATTTGGGATCAGAGGAGCGTGCACCAATGCAGCCCTGCACACAGTTGTGTATGGAAAGCAAACGAGCTCATTATGCCGCAGCACAGAGCAAACGGAACGACAGCACAACGTCACCAAAAGGCCCCATCCTGGTGTCCCCTCCCACGGCCAGGAAAGCCATCGAGTCACATCCACGCGTTGCTTCCTGCATGCCATGGGCTGCACCATGTGCTCTGCTCCTTTTCTGCTCCAAAGCTCCAGGATTTTTCCCATTCAGGGCAGGGGATGCAGACCCAGAAGTGCACGGATCACCTTCGCCATCCGAAAGGCTGCAACCGACCATCAGAGCACGAAACTGCCCTCGGCCTTCCGCTGGGGCAGCACTTGGTCTCCATCTTCCTGCCCGCATCGGGGTGCCCTCCAAGAACAGATCCCAGGGCTGCACCGCAGCGTGGCACCGTCACCCCTCTCTCCCTTTGGGAATCTCATCTCCTTAGGGATCCTGTTTGCAGGGCTGCTGACAGCAGCTGCTCGTAGCCACTGGCTATGGGAGTCCTTGCTGCACCCCGACGCTGATGCACCCCGACAGCTCCACGCACACGCGGGCTATTTTTTCCCTCGCTGCTGTTTCCAGAGCTGATCCTCCCTCTTTAACCTCTGCCAGGGAAAACTTATCCCTCCCTCGTCCCCCTATTTGGGCGCAGAGCTGCAGGGGTTCGGGAGCAACGCACGGCGAAGCCGTCCGCAAAATCCGAGCCCACGTGGACCAGGGGACCCCGCAAAGCTGGTTTCTGTGTGCCCATGGCGTTTTGCTCCCTCTGTGCCAGGATGGAGGGGAGGGTGGCAGGAAAAAGAAATGGGGCTTTGCAGACAGATGTGGGGGAGAGCAGGAGGGGGGGGGGAGGTTGCAGCGTCGCAGCATCAGGCAGCGATGACATCAGGCTTCACTAAAAGCTCCCCCCCACACACACTGGTGCTGGGGAATGAGATTTCCAGCTCCTCGTCGGATGCAGGGAGGGGTCATTGCCATGGATTGCGTTGGGGCAGGGAGGGCTTGAGTGGATCTGACATAATCGAATGAAGCTTCCCGTGCCTTCGCTGTTAGCAGGACGGGGCCCTGTGGCAGGAAGCAGCCTCGCGTTCCTACAGATCAAGGCGAGGGTGGGGAGGGGGGCAGAGGGGCTCCGATGGGGTGGGGGGGCTCTGAGTGACCTCACTGCACCATGCAATGTGCTGGGGGGGGGGGGGATGAGCAAAGCAGGAGGTGTCCAGGCAGCGGGAATGATGCACTGCAAACCCCCTGCAATTGGGTTCAGCCTCACAGCCCCCCTGTGGAGCAGCAGCATCACGAGAGATGCCCACAGCCGTGCAGCGATCCCTGCCACGTCCCCACATCCCCCCATTCCTTTTCTTGTCTGCCTTGCACTCTGAGCCCTGCTTGCTGTGTCAGCACCGTATTTATAGCTGCTCTGCTCCCGGCCCGACGGCGGCTCATCCCTTCCCCATCTGATCCCTACCTGGCCCTGCAGGCAGCACCCACCTCCATCCTTCCCCCCTGGAACAGCACCACATCTCTAACAAAACGCTCAGGGCAACGTTTCTCGCTGAGCAGCTCCACTTTCTGCACCCCCACCCCGAGCTGGGGGGGCACGCAGTGTTTGAGGGGTGCAAATCTTGCTGCCAATCCTTGCAGAGAGCGACGGGAATGCTGCGAATCATCAAAGTGAGCTGCAGATCCTGCCAGCACAGAGCGAGCATCCCGTGGGAAAGGCATTGCAAAACCCCATCACAAAACCCAGCCCTGTGCCTGCCAGGAAACTTCCCCCCTTCTCTCCCCCCCTCCCTCAGACCCCAACCCCTCAAATCCCTCCTCGTTTTTTGTTTATAAGCCAAATGCCAATGGCAAAATACGAATCAGCTGTGAAGGCAGAGAGCTTTCCCCTCTGAGATGTTCAGAGCCAGACGTGCATCCCCCCCTGCGCTGCTCTGCATCCCAAGCTCCAGCTGCAAAGCACGCCCCCATGCATGCGCTGCAGGAACGCTTTGCTCTCAGGCACCCCCGCTGCACGCTGCATGCTGCATGCCCTGCCTTTGCTCTGGAGGAATGCAGCAGGCCGGATTTGGGAAGCCAGGCAAACTGTTGCATGGAGTTTGATGTGGAGCAGACCAGCTCAGCAAAGCGCTGATCCCCACAGCCTGCTTTTGAGGCGGTGTTTGGCTGCTGCAGCATCCCTTGCAGCGCTGCAATGGGAGCGCTGAGATCTGCTGAGCCCTGACGGAGCTCCCCAAGGCTGCAAGCACAAATCGGATGCGTCCAGCTTGGAAACCAGGCAGCTCCCAGTTTCTCCCATGCATCCTGTATCTTCATGAGGCCAATTAGCTCAGGGCCTCTCATTAGCACTACTCGACGTGCCGGGAGCTGCAAGGACCAAACCTGGAAGCTGGGGTGGCTCCTCCAAATCCCTCTGCAATGGGCTGAGTGGGGGGCATCCCCCTCTTTGCAGCTTGATTTCCCTTCCCAGCTTGAAGGGAGCTCCTTCTTCTCTCCCTAAATGAGCCCTGCCTGCTTTCACCCCCTGACCCGGTGCTTTTTGGCCCCTGCTGTCCCCTCAGCCCCCCATGCAAGGGCAGCAGCAGAGCCCCGGATGGGCAGAGCAGCGGTGGGAGATGTGGATGCAGTCGACTTGCTCTGGGTAATATCTCCTGATTATTTGGCTGCCGCATGCTGAGGCTGCGGAGTAATCGAATTAGGCAAATATTATGGGGAAGAAATGGGCAGATAAGTAGCTTAAAGTGATCGAAATGACCTGGAGGTGGCCATGCAAATGGTCTGGATAATATCCTGTAATAACCCCAGCCAGGCAGCTGCTGGGAGATGGGATTCCAGTAACAGGGCGGCTGGGGGGGCTGATGGGAGCGAGCTGGGGGGGCAGAGCAGGATGCCCCCCATTCCCCTCCATGGCAGCAGCATCCAGGCTGAGATGCATTGGGTTGTGCTGCAAGGTCAGGGTCAGGGTTGGGGTCAGGTTGGGGTCAGGTTGGGGTCAGGTTGGGGTCAGGGTTGGGGTCAGGGTTGGGGTCAGGTTGGGGTCAGGTTGGGGTCAGGGTTGGGGTCAGGGTTGGGGTCCTTCTCTTTGCCCCCCAGGGATGATAAATAGAGTCAGGTTCAGCCCAACACCCCTCGTGCCATGGTACCTCCATGGAAGAGAGGATGAGATGGGGACAGGACACACTGATGCAGAATTGATGTGGGATTGATGTGGGATGGATGGGGGGCTGATACGGGATTGCTACGCGATCCATATGGGATCGATAGGAGGTTGATGTGAGATCGATACAGGATTGATACGGGATCGATACGGGATCGATGCGGGACGCCTGGGAGCTGCAGAGCCCTGCGCCATCCCAAAGCAATGCAGGATCACAGCGGGTGAAAATGGGGTGAAAAGCCTCCAAGTTCACCCCAATGGGGCTGAGGGCTGTGCAGAAGGCAGCTCCCAGCCCTTCCCATCCCCTCCTGTCCCCCCGTACAGGTCGGGGAGCAGCAGCCACAACAGCAGAGGATAAAAATAAGGGCTGTGGTGCCAGATGAGGAAAGCAGCAAAGCTGTCAGCATTGAGCCTTCCTGGGAAGGATGGAGGGGAATGGAAGGGGAATGGGGATGGGAAAGGAGCTCACTGGGGGGACCCTGAGTTCCTGCTCCGGGTTTCTGCATGCGGGAGTAATGAGAGTTAATGATTGCAGTGGGGTCAGGTGGTGTTTTCCCATCAGAGGAAGCAGAACATGATGGATACCCGAAGCCACGCGCGCTATAAAAGCACCACCCCAAATTGAGTTCCCCCATAGCAAAGGCATAAATGATGTATAATCCACTCCGCTCGGGGAAGCGGCTCCTGAAAGAGATTGAGTCTGACAGCCCAATAAATGTCAGCTCTGACGGCCCTGGCTCCGAGATGAATCCTCCAAACTTTAATTGGAGACACGATGCTCCATTACCCAGCGCAGCAAACCCCACCTCCCCGTTTCTCCATTGATAATATTAACGGCCCTACGGCTCTCATTGATGGCAGCTGGGTGGGGGGTGGGGGGCTGGGGGGGAGCGGGGGGAACCCCAAGACTCAGAGCACGCTTAGTGAGGCTGCCTGCATCCTTGGGGAGGGGGAGGAAGAGGAGAGAGGGGAGGAGGAGGAGGAGGAGGAGAGGGAGGAGGGAGAAGAAGATGAGGAGGATGAGGGGGGAGAGGAGGATGA
>NW_024885089.1:0-3020 GCF_019232065.1 Centrocercus urophasianus | reverse complement strand
AGGAGGATGAGGGGGGAGAGGAGGATGAGGAGGAATAGGAGGGAGAGAAGGGTGAGGAAGGAGAGGAGGAGACAGAGGAGGGAGAGGAAGATGAGGAGGATGAGGGTGATCTGCCCATCAGAACCATGTGATCTTTGGCACCAAAGCACCTTGGGATGTGGGAGATGTTGGCATCAGCTGGCTGAGATAAGATGGAAATCATCCCATAGCGATGAGGTGAGCTGGGGCTGCCTGGGGCTCTTCCACACCCGACCCCAAATATTCCCAATCGCGGGTACAGCAATAAGGAAGAAGCACACAGAGAAATCCAAGGCAGCTCCTTCTCATCATCCGCCACCCTCGGACCGTCTGGCAAGAGGAGCACGGGAGGAACTTCCAGCTGAGGAGCAGTGGATGCCTTCATTTCCAAACAGCTGCTCTGATTCATTGCGCAGAGGAGCCGCGCTTCTCCTTTCGGTGCCGATGAGCCGGGTCACATTGCAAGCGCTGCTCCCAGCTGCACGGCCACGCCGGTGCTTTTGCACAGCAAGGGATGCACCACCGTGCTGGTGCTTTGCACGGCAGGGAAGTGCGACCACACCGGTGCTTTTGCACAGCAGAAATACACAGCAGGGATGCACGACCACACCGGTGCTTTTTTGCACAGCAGAAATACACAGCAAGGATGCACAATCACACTGGTGCTTTTTTGCACAGCAGAAATACACAGCAAGGATGCACAACCACACTGGTGCTTTTTTGCACAGCAGAAATACACAGCAAGGATGCACAACCACACCGGTGCTTTTGCACAGCAGATGCTTCGGCCACATCAGTGCTTTTGCACAGCAGAGCTGCACAACCGTGCTGGTGCTTTGCATGGCAGGGATGCACAGCCACACCGGTGCTTTTGCACAGGAGGGATGCATAACTGTGCTGGTGCTTTGCAGGAGAGGGGTGAATGGGCACAGCGGTGCCTTTGCACTGCAGGGATGGACAGCAGGGATGCACCACCACACCGGTGCTTTTGCACTGCAGGGATGCACAGCCATGCAGAGCAGCGGGGAGGCTGAAGGGACACGGTGACATCCTGGCCCCCAGCATGGTTTGCAAGGACACCACGTGTCCCCCAGCTGGCTGTGCAGCAGTGCTCAGGAGCCACTGTGCAGCTGGAGGCTGCAGGCTGCACGGTGCAGGCACAAAGCATCCAGCAGCAGCAAACAGAGAGAGGAACCCTGGCTTTTTGAGGCCATTAATGAACCCGCAGCACTTTCCGAAAGAGCCCCCGTGCTCACTGCAAAGCTCTGGCCCCGCTCCAGCCACAGTAATTACATTCTGCCTCTAAGATCTCCCCTGAATTTGCGATCAGGACTGGAGAGAGCATCAGCAGGGCAAGGATGGGGGAACATCAAGTGGGGGCTGGGGGGTGGGGGGGGTTGCTGGGGGGGGATTGGGGGCGCTGGGAGGTTTGGGGATGCTGAAGGGCTGTCGGGATACCGGGCGAGGAGTTGGGATGCTGAGAGCTGAGAGCTGTCAGGATGCCGTCCCTTCTCCTTGTCCCCGAAGCTCCCTGCCCTGAGCCTCTATCCGGCCTTCACCCCACAGCTCAGGATGCTCCATAGGGATAAATCCTCCCGGAAAGAGGTGAGGGACCCCAATCCTATGGGGGGAAGGGGGGGGGATACGACAGTGTCCCCCACAGCCAGCGCTGCTCAGCATGCGGAGCCGTGCCTGCGGTGACAGGTTGATGCAAGATGACTTCTATAAAGCGCGTGGAACCCGAGTCAGCAGTAATGAGACGCTGGTGAAATCTTGCACCGATCTGTGTCAGCCCCCTAATCGCCGGCGACAGCCGGGCTCTGCGGCTGCTTGGGGATGATAATATTAATGTCAGGAAGCATCAAGAGAAGGATGTGCCTTTCAAAGGGGGGATTACGCTCCTCGCGGAAGAAAAGGAAACAGCCCTCAGCTTTGCTGCTGGATCCCGGGGGTTGGCAGGAGATGGGGGGGGGGGTGTTGCACCAGCAGGGTGTGTGAGTGCATGGGCAGGGGGAGCGGAGAGGGGCTGCTGCACGCGCGGCGGCGTGCATTGCGCTGCCTGCTGCTGGTTCGCCTTGCATCCCATCCCCTGCTCCTGCCCACCATCCTGCATCCCCCCCCTCCCGCCTTCCCGGGGCTCAGAACCAAACACAGGTGCGGCACGGATGCTCCCTTTGTAGCTCAAGCTGCTCTTCTCCCCCCTCTCCCGGTGCTGCTGCCAATCCAGAGTTTATTAGCATGCAATCTGCTCTCATCTGGGACGCTGCTGAGGGGGGAGCTGACAAGCGAGTGCAAACAAACAAACAAAGCAACTACAAAGCAAAGGAGCAGGGATGCTGTGGATCCTGACAAGGAGCAGCTCTGCAAGATCCCAATTTTCTGGAGGCTTGACGTGGATTCCCTTTAGGAGCTGCTTTGGGGCTGGGTGTGCAGGGGCACAGCAGCCACATCTCAGCTCGGAGCAGCTGGGGCTGATGAGGTGGGGGTAAATGAAGGGGAGGGGGCTGCAGTGGGGCTCTGCTGGGGAGGCATGGCACGGCAGTTTTGTTATGCAGAGGGGAAAAGCTCTGGTTTTGTTCTTCTGCTGGGTTAAGAGGAAGTGCTGTGCAGGTTGCAATGCTGTGCAGGTTGCAATGCTATGCAGGTTGCAATGCTGTGCAGGTTGCAGTGAAATGCTGTGCAGGTACAATGCTGTGCAGGTTGCAATGCTGTACAGGTTGCAATGCTGTGCAGGTTGCAATGCAATGCTGTGTAGGTACAATGCTGTGCAGGTTGCAATGCTATGCAGATACAATGCTGTATAAGTTGCAATGCTGTGCAGGTTGCAATGCAAGGCTGTGCAGGTGCAATGCTGTGCAGGTGCAATGCTGTGCAGGTGCAATGCTGTGTAAGGTGCAATGCTGTGCAGGTTGCAATGCTGTGCAGGTTGCAATGCTATGCAGATACAATGCTGTGTAAGTTGCAATGCTGTGCAGGTTGCAATGCAATGCTGTGCAGGTGCA
>NW_024885088.1:9789234-9931164 GCF_019232065.1 Centrocercus urophasianus | reverse complement strand
ACTGCTGGCTCATATTCAGCCAACTGTCCATCAGCACACCAAGGTCCTTTCTGACAGGCGGCTTTCCAGCCACTCCTCCCTAAGCCTGGGGTTGCCTGGGGTTGTTGTGACCAAAATGCCGGACCTGACACTTGATTCTATTGAAACTCATACAGTTTACCTTGGCTCATCGCTCCCTCTGGCAGAACAACACTCCCTACCAACTTGGTGTTATCGGCAAACTTACTGAAGGTGCACTCATCCCCTCATCAAGATCATTAATAAGGACGTTAAACAGAAGCGGCCCTAGAACAGAGCCCTGGGGGACAATGCTCGTGACTGGCCTCCAACTGGATTTAACTCCACTGACCACAACTCTTTGAGTTGGGCCATCCAGCCAGTGTTTCATCCAGCAGAGCGAATGCCCATCCAAACCATGGGCAGCCAGCTTCTCCACGAGGATGATGTGGGGGGCAGTGTCAAAGACTTTACTGAAGATCACATCAACAGCCTCACCTTCATCCACTAAGCAGGTCACCCTGTCATGGAACAAAATCAGGTTTGTCAGACAGGATCTTCCATTCATAGACCCATACTGTCTGGGCCTGATCCCATGGCTGACCTTTAATTGATCCATGGTGGCTCCCAAGATTATCCGTTTCACAACCTTCCATGGCACCAAGGTGAGACTGATAGGTCCGCAGCTACCAGAATCATCTTCCTGGCCCTTTCTGAAGATGGTCTTCATATCTGCCAGTCTCCAGTCCACCCAGACATTCCCAGTTAGGCAGGACTGTTGAAGGATGATGGAGTGTGGTTTGGCAACCACATCCACCAACTCCCTTAGCACTCCAGGATACAATCCATCTGGCACCAAGGAGTTGTGAGTGTCCACATTTCAGAGCAGTGTCCAGCTTTTTCCTTTTCCTTGAACTAGGTCATTATTGGAAAGATTGTTGGTCTTTTTTTTTTTTTAAAAAAAAAAAAAAAAAGGATGATATTTTATTTCTATTCAGTGTGTAAGCAACCAGAAATGTTTTACTAGTGAAAAGATAGAACACATTATTTGGAACTTACATTTCTCTAATACTGCTGATTTAAAGGTGACTTTAACATTCCTCAGCAGTAGCTCTTTGTGAATAATAAATCTATTTTCTCTAACAGCAGTGAATGCTTTGTCTTAGACATGTTTTAGTAACTAGATTGAGAAGTGATTTGTAATCATCCTTGTTCCACTTCCACTGAATTTTCTAAGATGCAATCTATTAAATTAAAAAAAAAGTATTTTATGTCAAGAAGCAGCTTCTTCGGGGATCTAAGATTAAAGTGGGTTCCACTATAAATCTTGGTACACACAGTGCATAAAATAACTAATACAGGAAGAAAAATAAAAGAAAAAACACTTTTAACCTGTAGTACATCAAATTATTCAGACTATGTACATATTAAGTGAAAGTCTAGAAATCAGGATTTATGTGATTGACACTGCCTAGATCTAGACATAGGAGTAATGAAAAAACATTACTGAAAACATATGATGAGCCATCTGATGAACTAGCAAGACAATTAGATGACATTTCAGTTTTCAACAGTCTTGACCCCAGAATAGGACAGTTATGTGAGAAAGTCTCTGTGCTATGCAGATTAAACGCAGATATTTGTGCAACCAAGGTGTTTCAAAGGTAGCATTAACCCATTTCAGGCTAATACAGTCCTTACAGGTGCTGTTCTGAGGTCTAGAAGAAATGCACACCTCAGTGCCAAGTTCTTATCTTTAGGAGAAAAGGGACTAAATCAATTTAAAAGGAAACATTTTGCTTATATTCTCTCATATGGAACCATGTAATAGTTTCAGCAGCTACCAGAAAGCTGTGGTGAACAAATTAAAGGATTAAAAATATCAAAACATCTCTTGTTAGTTGGTTATACTTCACGCAAAAGTTTTGTCAGAATTAAGAGGTTTCTGAAGACAAGCTTTCCAAGCTTTCATATGATAAACATTTTTCTGACTTCACCAAAATGAAGCAATTAACTACTGTGATAAGACACAGTATCACAAACTGATTTAACTCTTCATAGGACTGCACCCAAGCAAGGGTTACGATAAGAAGAAAAGCTTTGGTTTTTAAATATCAGTCTCTCAACATTCACAGAGATAAACCATAGGATGTGCACAACTGTTTGGATAAGAATGTCATACATGTATGAAAGATCTTTCTGTCTGCTGTGACAAGCCATCACTCCCACAATAACAAAGTTTCCATAAAGAATTCTTTCGCTTTTTTTTTTTTCTCTTCCCCCCCCCCCTTTTATTTTTATTTACGCTGAAGAAAAAAAGATAGGATTAGCTCTAGGTGTATATAATGTTCTTGCAGGCAAGGATTGAGATAGGAAATTGGCACTGAATAACTGTGCAGTTGAAACTGTGTATAAAAGCAAAAAAATCCTACTATTTCACTGATGCTCCCAACAAATTGACCTTGGCAGTGAGAGTTATCACACTGCGAGTCTAGACAAATCCAGACATTCAGATTTGTGTTAAAAATTTAGTACTTCCTTCCCACCACATTGTTTTTTGCAGGGATAATTATAAGTGGCTGTACTTAAAATTTACAGCACACATTGAGTAGATGCTCGACAGATTAGTAGTAAAGAATTTCAAAGTATTTTCTTACTTCCATGTAAGTTTTTTTTAATTGATTGTGAAGATGAGATTTACATAATTTCAGGAGTTCGGATAAAATCATAAACCTTCAGGCTTGGAAAAGACCTCCAAGATCATCTAGTCCAAATGTGCACCTACCATCAATATTGCCTTCAGAACCATGTTCCTTAGTACCACAGCTACATGTTTCTTGAATGCTTCCAGGGATGACTCCAGATGACTCTACCTCCTTCCTCGACAGCCTGCTCCAGTGCCACTCTTCTGGAGAAGTTTTTCCTAATATACAGTCTGAACCTCCCTTGTCATTGTGGTCATTTCCTCTCATCCTATTGAGAGTTACCTGGGAGAGGAGGCCAGCACCTACCTCACCACAACCTCCTTTGTTGTATTGAGCTATAAGGACTCCCCTGAGCTTCATTTTCTCCAAATTAAAATAAAAAAACCCACAACAAAACCTTTGTCCCCTCCGCAGCTTCTCATAAGAGAAGCTTTCCTGAACTGTTAACCACTAGAATTCCTAACTCTGAAAAAGATTTTTGAACCAATTTGTCTTTCTACAAAGATGACAATGTTTGCTTGGTCAGAAAAAGGAACTCTGAAGATTGCCATATGTATGTCGTGACCTACAAAAACAAAATTATCAGACTACATTGACCAGAACACAGCTTGGAGACTACTGTCAATACTCCTAAAGCAGGGCTTCAGAAGAATAATTTCAACATTATAACCAGGCAGCAATGTTGTACCAGCATAGACAGGCCTTAACAGGACTTCTTGAATATTCGGATACTACTGAGGATTGGTCACTTCAAGTAGTCTTTTCTCAGATAAACTGAATTCATTTTTGCATCATCACCTTCACCATTGCGTCCAGTCTCCCCCTAGTCCACATGACACCTACCACCAAACCTACTGTGGAGAGCTAGGCATGTGGAAGTGTCAGCATGACCGCAGAACTTGGGACACAACACATTAGATACTACTAGTGCAATTGGCAAGTATAGAGTCCTACACGTGGGAAGGCATAATTGTACAGGTCAGTACAGTGTAGGGTCTGACTTGCTGGAACAGAGCTCTGCAGAGAAGGACCTTTGCGTCTTGATGGGCCTCAGAGGTTGAAGGAGTTTCTCCTCTCCCTCTCCTGTGCCCTAGTGAGGCTACATCTGAAGTACGGTGTTCAGTTCTGGGCTCTCCAGTTGAAGAAAGACAGAACTGCTGGTGAGAGTCCTGCGCAGAGCTACAAAGATGAGGAGGGGACAGGAGCATCCCCTTATGAGGAAACCTGGGACTGTTTAGCCTGGAGAAGACTGATTGGGAATCTTATCAGTGCTTATAAATATCTAATGGATGGGAGTCAAGTGGATCGAGCAAGTTCTTTTTAGTGGTTCCCATCAACAGAATAGGGGCAATTGGCACAGACTGGATGAAAGTTCCATATTGACATCAGAAATAACTTTTTAACTTTGAGGGTAACAGTGCACTGGAACAAGTCATCCAGAGAGACTGTGAAGCTTCCTTCTCTGGAGATATTCAAAATCTGCCTAAATGTTTCTCTGTGCAAATTACTCAAGGGAATCTGCTAATCTGCTTTAGCAGGGGGATGGGACTAGATGATCTCCAGAGGTGCCTTCCAACACTTGTGATTCCATGCATCTGATTCTATTCTTTCACATCTCTATTGGCTACTCTTTTTATTACATCTAATAAACTGAGTTCAATAAATAGGTAGGCAACAACCTTGCCTCTTTATTTTTGGAGGTAGGATGGAGAACTTCAGATTTATGTGTAGCTGTCTTGAACTTGACTCCTACAGATTCTTGTCAGTTTAGTGCTTGCTCTAGGGCACTCGAGCAGCTGGCCTAAGCTGACAGTTTCTTCTACTATAGGTGCACATGGACACTTACAGTTCAAGGTTCCCATTTATAGCTCAAGTAATGTCCAACTGCTGTTTGGCTAAATCTAACAGTATGCAATAAGATAGCTTTGAACAATTATTTAATCTTATGTTTCTCCAAGAGCAGTTTGAAGTTTAAATTGGTATGTATTAAGTCAAGATTCCATTCCTTTTTGTTTTGTACTGTAGTGCTCATGAATAATGAAGTGGTTTTCTAGAACTGCCCTTTGCACAGATCTAGATAGACCAGCTGGAAGAGCAATAAAGGTTTATCACAGTTCTGCCCTTATTGACCCCTTCCTTTCTATGTGCATCAGAAAGGACTCACGGCTGCCTTAGTGCTCTTTCCTTCAGGATAGCTCACAATGCAGGTAGATCACACTCAATAACAAGACTGTTCTCACTTCACTGCATAGACCAACATTCAGTGTGCAAAGCCCTTCAAAAGAAGACTCAGCACTCTATGGTGGGTGACACAGAGTAAGCATGATTGGCAGTAGTGAAGAATAAAATCTCATTTTATCTCCATAACAGACTTCTACCACATGCTCTGCCTAATCCTACTTAATTATCTGTTCTTAGTGAAAAATCCTGCATGTAATCAAGATGGATTTATTCATTTGGACATTTTTAATGAGATAGAGAAGATGCTCTTAAGTTTTTTTCCTACTTTCTTCTTTAATCAATTATTCTTTTCATTCTGATGCGGTCTTCACAAGATAGTATGGTCTTCAAAAGAAACATTATTGCTAGTGATATTTAATTTCTGCTTGCCTTGCTGCTGGTCACAGAACAGGTACAGTCACTTGAAATTTGCCATGCTTCAGAACTCTGATGAAACAGAGCACATTGTACTAAAAAGAGAAAAATAATCACTATTTCTCATTTGTTGTGGAGTAGTTTTACCTCCAGTGCTTCAGTGGCACAAATGAACCAACTAATACTAGATTTTCCATGCTTAAGTTACTGAAAACTTTTTAACAGGTCTGGAAAACTTAACTGAAAGCCTAATAGATTACATCAGCTGGCTTCCCTTGATGAACTAGGTGAGTAATCTCTGAACCATATAGTCCTGATCAAGGGATGGTATGTGATGGCTCACTACCTACTTGAATTCCCTCTGCTGGATCCATCCATGGAACCATCCAGGTGTCTTCTGGAACAGGATATTTCCTTTCCTGTAAGGGACTCTTCTCTGGGTGCGTGACAATCATTTTCTGGGATGTCTAACTGTGATACGTTACTGGGATGAGTACCTTCTGCAATTCTTCTTTTAATATGGAGATAATGACAGGCAGCTTCTCTGACTAAGGTAGGTGACCCAACACACCACTCTTTGTGATTTGGTCACCCCTGTTTACAAATGTGGGTTAAATTTTTCACCCACCCTTGGATTGGCAAAGTTGTTTTAACAATAACCTCTGCAGTCTGAGTTATTAGTTCTACTGTCTGCAGTGCAGAATAGGTAGCCAATAACTGCTTCTCAGACATACTGTATCTTTCTTCTGCTCCATGCCAAACCTGTCACCAGAATCTGACTGGGGCTTAAACAGAAATCTGATGCTGCCACAACCCTCAGCTGAACCCGTCTTGAGTTGCATGCACATCCAGTTCAGCTGGAAGGGCTGGATTGAATGTGCCCAGTGGGCATGTTTAACAGCTAGTGTTGAAAGGCTTCTTGTTCCATTCTACCCCAATCCCACCCTTGGCCTTATTTTTGTTAGTTGATATAAAGTTTCTATATGGCAGTTGCTCTGAGTGGGGTATAAAGGACTGCCAGTATCCTAATATACCTACAAACTCCTGCAACTGCTTTGATGTCATGGGAACCAGGAATGCTTGGTCCTTATCTGTGATCACACTGGGTAAGACCTTGGTCAGAAAACACACAGGAATTTAACTGATAACCCTGGTACATGTACTTTCCATGGGTTTATAGCACACTTTTTCTTGTAAATGGGCAATTAGTGAAGTTACTGCCTTCTCTAGTGCCTTCACCAAGTCAGACACTAACACTAGATTGTCAGTGTAGTGGTACATTTTGACAGCAGACGGTATCTTCTAACTTGCCAAGTCCCACGCCACCAGATTATGACAAAATGTAGGCAAATAGAGGTACCCCTGAGGCATGACTTGCAAAGTCCTCTGTCTGCCCTCCCAGGTGAACGCAAACTGGTCTTGGGATACCTTACCAATTGGTATGCTGAAAAATGCATTTGCTAGAACACAGTGATACATTTTTATTTCTTCACTTAATGTATCCAAGGCAGAAGTGATATTGGGTACAGCTGCATGGATTTGTGATATGACTATATTTAGTTGTCTGTAGTCTGCCATCACTCATCACGTATCATCTGACCTCCTGATTGGCCACACGGCAGAGTTATATGAGCTGTGTGTAGGTCTCCACTCTCTCCAGCTCCTGTGCAGTCTTGGCATTTCTTCTTGTCCACCCAGGCATCTACACCATTTTGTATTTGTGAACTGACACAGCTGTGGCAAACAAATGGGCTAAGTTTGCAAGTAGCCTCTTAAAATTTCCTGCGCTGCCCAGTTGCTAATACATCTTTCTCTTAGCCTGAACTCTCCCACATTGGTCTGTAGAGTGAGACCCCACAGAATGTCTATCTCCAATGTACATTCTGGAAGGGGGGTGATAGCCACTCTGCACTTCCAGGTGGGAGATGTCGTACCCCCAGTTTCAACCACATTTGAGTTATACGGATCACCTGACCCCTGAACTCATCTATCATTGCCTTAGTGCCTTAAAATTTATTTGAGTCACCATATATAATGGATGTTTTCACTCTGATATCCACTAGTGCCATAACCTGCTGAATATTCTTCCGAGATTTCTGCTCCACCACCATAACATTAGCTCAGTAATCCCCAACACTTCTCCCTCAGATGGCTCAGCCATGGCTGCCCAGCCCACCTTACGGAGTTTTACACTTTTTCTGATGGGACTATGAAATCCTCTAGATTTTATGTTTCTTGGAATCCGTTCCATGATTGGAGTATCTGTTTGTCAGTTATTGCCTCCATAATTATAATAAGACCTTAGTAGGCCATCTGTCAACCTTTTGAAATTGAACTCCTACCTTAATCAGGCCATTGAATATTTGCTTTCTTGAGACCCTAATGGGACCGGATTGGAATCCTTTAGGGACTGGTAACGGATGGATCTCTAACCATAGGCACTCATCTCTGCCAGATCTGGCACCAGTTGGGCAACCTGTTGTATTACGGCCTCCACAGCTGCTGGGGCTTTCAGGATACCAAAGTACCATACTGGTATGGTGGGGCTTGTTGCAGGATTGTAGTTCTCATTCCTGCTGAAAACATCATCCGACCAGGACTTTCAAGGGCATCCTCATAAATTGCCTTTTTCATACCTAATTCTCTAATACAGTTTTGTAAGTCTTCCATAGATGATCATAAATCTGTGTGTAAAGGTATTTATTTTTATTTGGCCAAGTTACTTGGCATGAAAAAAATCAGCCACTGAATTAACAAATTATTTTCTTCATTACATTGGGCTGCTGCGTATAGACTTTGCCTGACGACAGAGTGAGTAGAAATGGATGCCAGTTTTGAAATTTCTGGTCCATTTACTATGATGTTTTCTGCCCCCATGTGCTGTGACCAGAGCAACCACATGAGTACACTTTCTCCCAGTTTTTATCTAAACTGCAGCACTAGATCCAGAAGTTTGGCTGCTGTGTATGGCTGTGTCATGTAGTCTGGGCGGGGGGGTTACTGGTCAGGGGACATCCCATTGGTCAATCTTGCACCTTCTTTGCTTTCTTGCATCACGATAGGACAGATCTCAAATGGATCTGGCTCAAATGGAGCCTCAAGATTTGACCTTCTATTTTTTTCCGCTACTAGATCTAGGTGGTACAGGCTCACTTGTACAGGAGCCTTGGTAATTTCTGATGATATGTTCCTGAGTTTTCTCAGGGGGATGGTGAATTTAGTTTTTCCCCAGTTGGTATGGTGACTTGTTTGAATCTTTTGACTCATACACGTAATAATTGAATTTCATTTTCCAGAATGAGACTCGATATATCTAATTGATTCAAGGCCACTGGAAGTGGCCATTCCACAGTGGACACAGCCAGCTGTCATTTTTTTGTATCCAGTATATCTTTACTTGAGGCCATGAAAATACTCTGCCATGCAGGCCAAGGACTCATAAAAATTGCTTCCATCCCACATGGTGCCCCATTTTCCATTCACTGTGGCAATCCCATAACATGGGGATCCTAGAAATACCAGCTAGTCACCTTGGAAAAGAGGCTGAGTCTTACCTCACTACAACCTCCTTTCAGGTATTTGTAGAGAGTGATAAGGTCTCCCTCAAGCCTTCTCTTCTCCAGACAAACCAATCTCAGTTCTCAGTATAAGTACTCCTTATAAGGCTTGTGTTCCAGACCATTGTCTGGACACACTCCAGGGCCTTAATGCCTTTCTTGGCACTTGCTCATATTTAAGTTCATGTAGTTGGTGATTGTCCAGCCCACCAATCCATCATGAGGAAGTCTACAGATTCCACCAATATAATATAGTCCTACTTAGTATGCCTTCAAGTACTGCATCTAGGTAACTGTTGGGAAATATTAAATAGGACAAGCCCTAAAACGGAAACCAGTGTAACTCCCCTATTGTCTGTTCAACAACATGATGTAACCTCATTTACTATAACCCTTTCAGCATGACCTGTCAGCCAGCTGTTCACTGATCACACTGTCTTTACCAGTAACGCTGGACATTTTGTCCAGTACAATACTTTGAGACACAGTATTAGAAAACTTAAATGAAATCCTAAAAGTTTACATCAGCTGGCTTCCCTTCGTCAACTAGGTGAAGAAGTTTATCGTAAGAGGAAATAAAATTTGTTAAACAGGACTTTCCCTTCATGAACCTGCATTGGTCATGACAGCATTGTCTTCTACATGCTTTTCAGTAGCTCCCAGAATAACCTTCTCCATAATTTTACTGGGCACTGAAGTGAAATTAGTCTGTAATTATCAGGGTGTCTTTTCTAACTCTTTTTGAAAATGGGGATGGTGTTTGCCAGCCTTCCACTGACTCAGAGGTCTCAAAATTCCAATCCACTGAAAAATGATGACATTTGGCTGCACAGATTTTCTCCCTCCAACAGTGAACAACATCTGTGCAGTCCTCCCATGTCCTCAAAGCTTGCTTCTGGTGCCATATGCTTTCTTTTTCCCCATAAGCTCAAGAAAGTCCTTGCTCTGCTAAGCTGGCCTTTTATTACACCTGCCTGACTTGTGACATTTTGGAATTGCCTATTCCTGTGTGGTGATGCTTAAAAAGCGACCACCACTGATGGACCCTGAATGACTGCTATTGCAGAATTATGCAGTAATGCGAGTTGAACAGCTGAAGCTCCAAGACCTGAAGGAAAGGGAAAGACTGGCAGCTGTAGTTTTCCTCTTCTCCCATTTCCCACCCCCCAGACTTCCCCTCTTAACTAAAACAAAAGCTAAGCCTCTAGTATCCTTGTCAGAACATCAGGCTGTTTCCCCCATTTATATCTGTGCATCCTGATTACTATTTTAGAGAGTTTCGGATGTAGCGCTGCAAGAGAAGAGATCTGGAACATCTGATCCTGTCAAAACGCCTAAGAACCAGAATCTGCATAAGGAAAACCTTATGGTTTACACATTGCTTATACTTGCTGCTTTTTTCCTCTGAGCAGAAAAAAAAGGAAAGTTATTCCATGGTGGCCAATCTGTCAATTTAAAGTACTATGTGGCGTTAAAGCACTATTTTAGATATTAGGTGAACTTCAAATTTTTATAGCAGTATGTGAGTTACTGTGCAACCCACTGCTGGCCAAATCATTCTTACCACTCACAGCTGGCCTTAGTTTATACTTTTAAATTCCAGTGATGATATCAGTTCACCCAGTCACCAACACTTCTTACAGTACCTTCCTGTTCTTCATTACATAAGGTCTCAGCTCTTCTCAGTGAATGAGGAATAATGAAATTACATTAAATTCTTACCTTCTTTTGTCAGGAAAGAAGAAGCTTAAAACAATACTAACGTATCTTTTTTCCTTCACTCACTTTAACTCACTTTTCATGTATCCTTAAAAAGAATCTCCCAGTGGAAAGCAAGGACTTTGAATGTTACCATGTCTCAAAATAGCTGTAAATCTGTATGAAACCAAGAGCTGAAAGCTGTCAGAATTTTGTGGGGCTGCTGATTGCATTTTACACTGCTCTGTGAGCTTTATGCCAAACTCAACTGTTAAGACTGGATTCTGGAACAGGGAAATGGCTTGGCCATTATGTTGTTGCATAATTTGCAACAACAACAACAACCACCTCTGTTTCTTAGTAAGCCACCAAATTCAGAAGAGCTGATTAGGAAACATGCTCTTTTCAAGCCACACAAGGGCCAAAAAATCTTGGATCTCCCTCATAAACAGAGTAGCCTTGATTACCTAACCTTTGTTTCTCAGCCTGCTGGATTTACTCACAAATATCAAGCTTGTGTCAAAGTAACCAGAATGTACCGAAGTTCACCTCTTCCACTCTTGATCACACTGAAGACTGGAAACAAAACCTCAGAACATCTAGCCACAGAATGTTATGGCTTGCCTCCCTCATGGGCTTTAGAATTCACCTGTATTTCATTCTCTGCTTTTCAGATCCCTTAGTCGCGTGGTCCCTACAGTCGTACACTGTAATGAAAGAGGCTGAAGCAAATACAAGATAAACATAAAAAAGAACAGTTAGCGAGAATTCACTGTGAAATTCAGCTCAGCATAATCATTTGTTTATACTTGTACTCACAGACACTAAACTTTTGGCATTTCATTTTCAAAAATATTCACAGAATTCAAAATAAAGATGGATATCTGTGGGGAAAGGTGATGGCAGACAACCAGCTCTAAATTATCACCACCACTACCACCAAAGTGCCCTCACAGCCTAGAAAGACAACTGTATTCTAGGCTGCATCAAAGGAAGCATGGCCAGCAGGGAGACAATCCTGCACCTCTTGTCTGCACTGGTGAAACCTCACCTAGAGTACTACATCCAGATGTGAAGTCCTCAGTAGAGGAGAGACATGGAGCACACCCAGAGGAGAGCCACAAAAAATTATCCAAGGGATGGAACACCCCCTCCTTTCCCCTCCCATGAGGACAAGCTGAGCAAGCTGGGGCTCTCTCAGCATGGAGAAGAGGGGAAGTGACAGAGGCCTTTCAATATCTAAAGGGGGAAATGGTGGCGAGAGAAAGAAGGGGACAGACTCTTTATCAGGGTCTGCTGTGACAGGACAAGGGGAAATCATAGAATGGTGTGGGTTGCAAGGGATGTTTAAGATCATCTAGTTCTGACCTCCCTGCTATGGGCCAAGACATCTCCCACTAGACCAGGTGGCTCAAAGCCTCTTCCAGTCTGGCCTTGAATGTTTCCAGAGAGGGGGCATCCACAATCTCACTGGGCAACCAGTTACAGTGTCCTGCCACCCTCACAGTAAAGAATTTTTTCCTAATCTGTAGTCTAAAGCTACACTCTTCCAGTTTAAAACCATTTCCCCTTGTCCTGTTGCTACGTCTTTCTAAAACGTCCCTCTCAGGCTTTCCTGTAGGCCCCCATCAGGTACTGGAAGGCAGCTATAAGGTCACCCCGGAGCCTTCTGTTCTCCAAGCAGAGAAGCCTCAACTCTCTCAGCCTATCCTTGTAGGGGAGGTGCTTCAGTCAGTACAGTCTTTATATAATTCAGAATTGCTATTTCTTGTTGAAAGCTGTCACCGTACCTAGGTAATTGTTGCATTTACATCTGTCCTTGTAAGACTGCATTGATCGCAGACTTTATGCATGCATACTGTTGGTTTGCAAGAACAAACACTAACAGGGTTTGGTCATGTATTAAGATTGAATGACTTACTACACTCTGTTTGGCACAGTTAATCTAGTCTAGTTGCACTTAGCCTAAAGGTGCAACTGGTTTTTCCATGCCATTCTGCATATCTGATGAGGGTGCACTTGATCACACTGTCCACATTACCTACAAAGATATTAAATAACACCGGTCCCAGCACCAATCCTTGAGGAGCTGGGATCCACTTGGATGTCAAGCCATTGCCCACAACTCTCTGAGCGTGGCCATCCTGCCAATTGCTTATCCAGTGAGTGGTCCATCCATCAAATCCATTTTTCTCCAATTTAGTGTCCAGGATGTCATGCGGGACAGGGTCAAATGCTTTGCACAGGTCTAGGCAGTTGGCGTCAGTTGCTCTTCCTTTATCCACTGACGCCATAACCATAACTCCATCATAAAAGGCCACCAAGTCTGTCAGACATGACTTGCCCTTGGCAAACCCATGTTGGTTACCACCAATCAATTTGCCTTTATTTTTCCTGTGCCTTAGTAGGGCCTATGGCAGGATCTGTTCATGGAACAGAGGTGAGACTGACCAGCCTGCAGCTCCCTGATCTTCTTTTTGTCCCTTCTTGAAAATGGGAGTTATGTTTCCTCTTTTCCAATTAGCGGGAACTCACCAGGTTGTCATGACCTTCCAAATATGTTGGATAGCAGCTTGGCAACTTTATCTGCCTGTTCCCCCAGAACCTGTGGGTAGATCTCATGGGGTCCCATGGACTTGTGCCCTTCAGGCTCTTCAGCTGGTCTTGAATCTGATCTTCACTTACAGTGGGCAGATCTTTCTTCTCTGAGTTCTTACCTTTGCTTTCTGCAGCTTGGGTGGTGTGGCTGGAGCCCTTGCCTGTGAAGGCTGAGTCAAAGTCGTCATTGAGCCCCTCAGCTTTCTCCATGACCCTCATAACCAAGTCTCCAGTTCCCTTCTGGAGAGCGCCCACATCTCCCATGGCCTTCTTTTCATCACTGATATACTATTGAAATTCTTCTTGTTCCCCTTAATGTCCCTGGCTAGATTTAATTCTATCTGGGTTTCAGCTTTCCTAACCTGATCCCCAGCTGCTCGGACAACTTCTCTGTGGTCCTCCCAGGTAACCTGTTCCTTCTTCCACCCCCTATAGACTTTTTTTTTGCATTTAACTATGTCACGGAAATGATTTCAAACTAAACAAGGGGAGATTTAGATTCAATATAAAGCAGAAGATTTTCACAGTAAGGGTGGTGAGGTGCTGGAACAAGTTGCCTTGTGATATGGTGGATGCCCCATCCCTGCAGGCATTCAACGTTAGGCTGGAGCAGGCTATGAGCATCCTCATCTGTCTGTAGATGTCCCTGTTCTCTTGCAGGGACTAGATGACCTTTAGAAATCCCTTCCAACTCAAACGATTCTATGAATCTATGATTCTATCTTACATTTGGCTTTGGTTAGCAAAATTCCACTTTAACTTTCCAGCAGTAAGTACCAGATTTGCATAGTTTTGTGATCTTTACATTGGTTTCAATACTCAGTGTTATTTCTGCTGCGGTCTTGATATGTCAACTGTTGCTAGCATCTTACATTTCAATTCTGGGGGAAATCAACCACTCAGTGAAAAAATTCCATGTATGATCACTCAGTCTGTTGTTCTGGACAGAGACTTTAATCCAAAGCAAGCAATAGAGTCTCCGATTTCTGAACGTGCTTAAGCATTTTCACAGCATTTTTATTATCACCCTAGGAATAACAGGTAGCAATTGTAATGTAATCTAAGCCAACTTGCCTTCAGTGATAGTAAGTGTACATTGAGTACCTCGAGTACTGTGTCCAGTTTTGGGCCCCTCACTGCAAGAAAGACATTGAGGCCCTGGAACGTGTTCAAAGGAGGGCAACAAAGCTGGTGAGGGGTCTGGAACACAGGCCATATGAGGAGAGGCTGAAGGAGCTGGGAATGTTCAGTCTGGAGAAGAGGAGGCTCAGGGGAGACCTCATTGCTCTCTATAACTTCCTGAAGGAAGGTTGCAGTGAGCTGGGAGTCGGCCTCTTCTCTCGTGTCATTAGTGATAGGACCAGAGGGAATGGTTTCAAGCTCCAGCAGGGGAGATTCAGGCTGGACATTAGGAAGTATTACTTTTCAGAAAGGGTGTTCAGGCAGTGGAATGGACTGCCCAGGAAGGTGGTGGAGTCACCGACCCTGGGAGTGTTCAAGGAAAGACTGGATGTTGTGAGGGACATGGTTTAGTGGGAGCTATTGGTAATAGGTGAATGGTTGGACTGGGTGATCTTTTAGGTCTTTTCCAACCTTGGTGATTCTATGATTCTATGATTCTACACGCTTTTCATGAACCCAAGCTGACTAGGCCTTATCTCCTGGTTGTCCCGCACACGCCATAGGACTGCAGTGAAGACAATCTGCTCAGTGACCTTCTCTAGTACTGAGGTCATGCTGATAGGCCCATAGTTCCCTGGATCCTCATTCATGTAGATGTGTGTCACATTAGCAAATCTACAGTCATCTTGGACCTCCATAGTTGACCAGAAGTGCTAATAAATGATGGAAAGTGGTTCAGCAATCACTTTTGCCAGCTCCCTCAATACCCTTGGGTGGATCCCATTTGGTCCCATGCATTTGTGACAGTCCAGGTGGAGTAGCACATTGCTAACAGTTTCCTCCTGAATTGTGGGTAGGTTATTCAGCTCCCCATCCCTGTCTTTCATCTCAGGGGGCTGAGTACCCTGAGGATAACTGGCCTGACTATTAAAGACAGAAGTAAAGAAGGCTCTGAGAAAGACAACCTTTTCCTTGCTCTCAGTGAAAACCTTCTCCATCATGTACTGTGAAGCCAGGAGATTCTCCCTGGCCTTCCTCTTTGCTGTTAGTATATTTGTAAAACAATTTTTTACTATCTTTAACAATGGTGGCCAGGTTAATTTCTTACTGGACTTTTGCTTTTCTAATTTTCCCTCTAGACAAATCCGTGTTTGCATTGAAATTTGCATTTCATTTCAATAAAAATTGGGTACATGCTTTTGAGAGTATTCCTTCACCTTCATTCTGATACACTGTGCACCCAAATGTAATATCCACTGCCCATTTATAGCTTTTGAAGGAGGTAATTATAAAAAGATTGAGCTCTTCAAACAAGTATGTATCTCTTCTCTCCTCTGAGCACTCAACAAGAAAATGCAAGCAATAGTCTTTCACTTCTCTCAACATACTTACTGCCTGTTAACACATTGGCTACATTTGTCAAATTACCTTGGTACAAGAATGTATTATTTCCCTTTAAAAGCTTAATCACACATACCTTTTCAGAAAATCACATAGAATCACAGTTTTGCTGAAACTGGCAGAGTTCTCTGGAGAGGTACATATCGCATTACACTGAAAAATATTTTGTATACTATCTCTTAGGTTCTTCATAACTTGAAGACGACTTTACTACCAAAGTCCAAAGGCACTTTGCTGTCTTTTTTGGAATGAATATGGTTTGGAATTATTCAAACAGTTGGCTGGTAATTGAAGAAGGTTGTATAATGACTTATGCAGGCCAACATTTAAAATATCAGGATGTTATGCCTATTTACCTCTGCTGAGAGGGGTAAATCCAATTCTCAACAGCCTCCTTAGCTCTTCGAGGCGTCCTAATATCCTAACCAGTCTCCCATCAGCGAGATGGGACCAGCCTTTATAGAAATGGTTGGAACAGAACTGTCTTCCAACACAATCATTTAGCTGGCCTAATTACAAATTTTTATAAATTTATCCTGAAAATATGACATTTTCTCCCACAAATAACAGTTTTCTCCTGAAAAAATTGCATTCTCTCCCAGAAATACAAGCTTTGTAGAAAAATATAACATTTCCTGAGAGAAACACCAGTTTTCTCCCATCAATATGATGTTTTCTCCCACTAATACCGGTTTTCTCCAAAAATATGACATTTCCTGCCTGAAATACCAGTTTTCTCACCCAAACTATGACATTTTCTCCCAGAAATTCCACTTTTCTTCTTAAAAATATCACTTTTTCCTCTCAGAAATACCAGTTTTCTCCCCCAAAATATGACACTTTCTCCCAAAAATACCACTATTTCCGAAAAGATACGTCATTTTCTTCCAGAAATATCAGTTCTTTCCACATAAATACGATACTTTCACCCAGAAATATTAACTCTCTCCCAAAAATATCACATTTTCTGCCTGAAACACCAGTTTTTCCCCCAAAATATAACAGAAGGGAGGGACATTTCTGTGTAAGAAAAAAAACAGATGGAATGAAGCATAGTGTGCTGAAACTGAGAAGGAAGGAAGGCATGGCCGGGTTGAAAGCCAAAAGGAAGAAGTCTTGCTGAGCCAAAAAGCAGAAGGAAAGGGTCTTGCTGGGGTAAAATACAGAGGAATGGAGGGTTGCTATTCCAAAAGCCAGAAGGAGGGTTGCCAGACTGGGTTTTGATGTGCCTCAACCCTGAAGGAAGGGGGCAATTAGTAAGATAAGTGATGAATGCATTGAGGAGTGCTAGCAGTTGAACTGCAAGAGAGAAAACAAAGTGAAGACCAAATCGCTCCTTACCGGACTGTGGAGAGAAACCTCCCTCACCAGAGGGAAACAGCCAGCTGGTCACACTTTCTCGTCTGCAAGTGACCGGTGTGAATAGTGGTTCTCTGCAAATGCTGCTTTCTGCTGAGAAGGGTGGAGTCGGGCAATTCTGTAGCCAAAAAAGTGCAACTTCAACCGGCTGCCTTCCTCCGAGGATGGGATTTTTCTTTGCAGCTGAGACAGGAGAAATTATGCTTTCAGCTCGTTTTCTCTCTGAAAGCATGACTCCTAGCACTACTTCAACACACCTTCCCCTTTATTTAGTGAGAGTTCATTTCTTTTCTTTCTCCATTGTAACACTCTTAGTTTCTCTGATGATAGAAAAAAAGGAATGAAAATTTGCTGGAAGACAGATGATGAGTACGTTGAGGAGGGCTAGGCATTGCGCTGTCAGAGAGAAAACAAGCTGAAGTCCATATTGCTCCTTTGGAGTTACTTGGAGCGCACTCAGTCGGTTCCGTAGCCGTAAAAGTGCAAGGAGTGCAGCAAATCAGAAAGAAGCTGCCTTGCTGGACTGAAACTCAGAAGGAAGGGGTCTTGCTGGTCCATACCCAGAAAACAGCAGGTGTACTGTGCCACAAAGCAAAAGAATGCTGCTTGCTGGGTCCAAAACTAGAAGAAACCGGGAGTGCAGGGCCACAGACCTAATAGAATGGGTCTTGCTAGGCTGAAACGTAAAAGTAGAGCTTGTTGTGTCAATACCAATGCTGGGCCACAAACTGGAAGGAAGGAGGTTTGCTGGGCCAAAATACTTAGAAAAAGGGATTGATGTCCAGAAAACCATATGGAAGAGGTGTTGCTGGCTCTAACCCAGAAGGAAAGTGGCTTGCTGGGCCAAAATCCAGAAGGAAGTGGACTTGCTGGCCAGAAATGCAAAACAGCTGGGACTTGCTGGCCCAAAACCCATAAGGAAAGGGGCTTTGCTGTGTAGGAGGTGGGCATGCTGGACCAAAACCCAGGAGACAGAAGGGACATGCTGGGCATCAACCCATAAGGAAGGGGGATTCTAAGCCCAAAGCCAGAAGGAATATTTCTTGATATGCAGAAACCCAGACAGATGGGGGCTTGCAGGGCTCCATGCCAGTGGGTTAGCTGGAGGGAAATCCAGAGGAAAGGGGGCCTGTTGATCAAAACCCAGAAGGAGGGCTTGCTAGGCAGAAACCTGTAAGGGAGAGTTCTTTCTGTGCCAAAAACCAGAAGGAAGGAAGCTTGCGGGTTTGAAATCCAAAAGGCTGCTGTCCGTCTGGGTCAAAATGCAGAAGGAAGGGTGCTTGCTGTGCTGAAATTGAGAAGGAAGGGCGCCTGCCGGGGTGAAAAGCAGAAGAACTGGAGCTTGTGGTGCACTTACACAGGAGTTGTAGCTGAGCTGAAAACCAGGAGTAGAGCATGCTGTGTCCAAACCCAGACGGAAGAGGGCAGTGCTGGGCCAGAAACCAGAAGGAAGGAGGCTGGCTGGGCTGAAACGCAGAAGTAAGGGGCTTGCTTGACCAAAACCCAGAAAGAGGTCTTCCAGGACAGAAACCTAGAAGGTAGGGGGCATTCTTAGCCTAAAGCCGGAGAGAACAGTACTTGACATGTTGAAACCCAGATGCACGGGTGCATGCTGGGCCCCATGCCAGATGGAAGTGGAATAGCTGGTGCGAAATGCTGAAGGAAAGGTGCTTGCTGCGCCAAAACCCGGAAGTGACCTGACTCAGCATCAGCTGGTTCAAGCTGGAGAAAAGCCTTATCTCTGTGTGGGAAGAGTTGGAGACACTTCAGCAAGAAATTAGCAGCTGAATAGAGCAATGTTTACAGCAACTCCTGCAGGGCATTCTTCACTCTTGCATTAGAAATGGGATAAAGGAAAGAATAATCCAAGCAGGTCTGGGAAATCCTGCAGGGAACTTGAGGCACAGCTACAGACACTACAGACAACAATGTGATATTTCTCCAGTGCATGGAGTAACAATGCCCTATTTTCATTTTCTGAGAATCACTAATGAGGGAGGAGGAGGTATTCTCACACGGTGAAGTGAAGTTATAAAAAACAGCAGGGTGTATGGAGACAGTAGGGCAGCAAAAGTGGGGCATCAGCGACATTAGGATCTTTGGAGAGTTAAAAGAAAGTATCTGGGTGCTGGGCTGGTGTCTAGCTAGGGTATCTGGAGCAGATGCCCAAACAGAAAGGCAATTTTACCTTGTTCAGTTATGAGGAAGCATAGTATTACATATTTTAGAACTGTTGTAATAATTATTTACCCTTTATTAGTGAGCTTTAGCTTCTAATCATTTAAGATCCAGGGCCTTACATAGTTGGTTGCCTTCACCTTCTGTCCCTTGATGGAAATCAAATATCTAGACCTCCTATCCCTCAACTTAGAGTCACGACAAGCTAACATTTTAAACATTTTATCTTCATTTCTTTTTCTCTGTGATGGTTTGGGGACTGTAATTCATCCATCCTACACAATGTGATAATTTCAGGAGAGATTCTCACTGAGAGATAGGCATCACGAGCACAGGACAAAGATGTGGTTCCTGCCTCAGTCAGTTTACAACATAAGCCTCCAATGTAATGTACCAAGTGTTTTTTTCTAAGGTGGAAAAAGCACTCTTTTATAAGGTCATCCTGCTTTTATATTTTACTTGCACTATTATTCTTGTGCTACTATCAATTAAATGCAAAGAAAAATAAAAAATATCACTGTATAAATCATAAAAAGGCCCTTTTTATGGGCTAAGGACAAAAGCTTGTTTCACGAGAACTGTGTTTTTGCTTATATGAAACAATCCCTCGTCAGTCTGCCCTTCCAACAACAGCACCATGGCTCCAGACAAATTAACTTACACACCACTGTTATGGATGGTAGCATGTTGTACAATGGAAGGTCACATCTGAGAGCCCTGCTTTGATTACTCACCATATGGGAAAGGTTTCATTTTTGCATGACTGAGTTATGGAAGTGAGAGGCATTAAGAATCCTCTGCTGGTATACAGTGCTGGACTACAGAGAGAAAAAAGAATATAAAGGAGTTAGTATACTATTTCTATGTCACAGCATCACCTTTGGTAGTTCTATTGCTGGATCTGCAATGGCACACAACAATGTATTTACGTACTGGGACTAAAGGACTTCTCCTCCACCCTTCTATTAAGACTAATTGTCAAAACACTGGTTCTTGGGAGATTTGGTAATACTATGAAGCTGCACATCTTGCTCCCTACAAGGGACTGACTGCCTGCTGAAGTTTGAGTTTGATATCTGTGGCCTGTGCCAGGAATAGATCCTACGGAGATGATGTGTGATTGAGCTTGCTTCTATCCATTGTTCATGGCAATTTCAAGGAGAACAGGCCACTCCTGTGGAGGTGATTTCAGGAACAAGTGATCACTTTTCTACTACTAAATGTGGGGGCTACTAAAAATTTAATATATGTATATATATTTTTTTAATTAAGGCCTTTCAGAGTGGTAGCATGGATAGCATAGCTGTATTTTGGTCTTGTGCCACCATGGGTCGGAAAAGAATCTGTATTTTCAAGGACTAAATAGGTCACTGATATTAAGGATCAAAACTGGATAAAAGCTGGGTTAGAGCAACTCCTGCTGAAGTACGCAATCAGCACTGTGCTCTCAAGGTAGGTCCTATCAAGTTGTGTTATGCTGGCCAATACTGCACAGATTCTTAGGATAAGAATAACATATACTTTGGCCTGATTTGCTAGAGGAGGGGTGGAAGAGGCAAAGCCCAAGGGAGAATTGTTTCTCTTCTTGTTGTGAAAAACAGCAGTAGGATTTGCTTCCTGTCCCCAGCAACCCCTCTTAAGGACAGCTTCTTTAGGCTAAAGATGATTCCCTGTCCACAGACAGAGCAAGCAGCTAGTTGCAGCCCCCCACATCTCACTGTTTGGAAGAGGTAGATTGAGCATTAGAAAACTTCTAGCACTAAAGTATAGGCCTTTACTAAACTTCCTTACAAAATGGTTGCAGATTGTTCACAATGAGATGTTGAGGCAGAGCCTAATATAAGCTAGAGTGAGAATATCTGCCAGATATTCTATTTTTCAGAACATTCTGACCAGGTGGGTAAACACTGATACTACCTACGGTGGATAGGCAGGATAGCAAAAGCCTAGTATACACTATTCTCCTGCCCCCTTGAAAAAAGGGGAACTTCTGGTGGCCCAAGTACATTGTCCTTCTGTCCTCTTGATGAATAGAAAACAACCTGTGGGCCTAGTAAATGTCCTCCTGTCCCCTTTGAAAAATGAAAAATGACAGGTGAGTGATAAACCTTATATGTAAACACACCTTAGCAACTGTGTCTAGTACGCTATGTGCCTGAAATGCTCAGCCAATGAATAACAGGAGAGATACACTTAGTAGGAAGGATATAAAGGAGTATAGATTTCACTAATTAAGCGCACAATTTCTTTTTTGCCACAAGGTGGCGTGCGCCCACTTTTACAGTAACGAATAAACTTCGTCACTTCACAAAGATCTGTGTCTGATTGGAAATTATTGATTTTGAGCGTTTCTCACACTGTTGGCATGAGGCAACATGACTCTTGTGCTCCAGAATGAACAAGCAGCTAATCATCCTCCTCCCCTGGCTGCACATGCTAAGGTGCTGCAGCTGCATGCCTGGGTATATGTGCAATTCTTTCTGTATCCAGCTCTTACACAGCAATAGGATTGAACCCTAGGGCTATTTGGCAAGCTCTTCAATTGCAGCCTGCTTGTCCTTTCAGCTTTGTTTTCTATGCTAGATTTTGCTGAGGTCCTATTGTCTGAACAGCTTTGGCTAGCACAAAACAACCCGCAGCATTGTGCCTTTGTATTTCACCTTTCTCTTGCAGTCATTTATTTCTAGAGCTCACAATGAACCTCAGGATAACCGACCTACCTGAATACAAAGGGAGCAGGAGATAGAAGTTTCCTGGTTGTTCTGGCAGAAAATGATTTGTTGTCAGCATTCCTTTTAGAAATAACTTGAAGTGTCATAGATAAGCACCCAACAGTTCATTGCCCCAAACACCCACATAAATGAAAAAGGAAGAGGAAGACTGAGAAAGCACCTGTCTGCACAGCTGTCATCCCTGCTGTTCTCCTGTCACTACACTGGCAGAGTGGCAGAGCACAACATAGCAAACCCCAATTTTCCAGCTTACCAATAGGCCTGCTGGCAAAAATGTCCCTCTCCGTCCCAGGAGGCCAACTTTGGAGATCCCTCATGCAGCTTTTCTGCAGGAAGAACTTTCTTCTTAAACTTCAAGAGCCCTGTGGAAGTAACAAGAGGTAACAGCGGCTAACAGTTATTGAATGTATGAAGCCAGACAGATTGAGTTCTGGATGGGGCCCCAAAAGATAAAGAGTACGTAAGAGCAAAGCTGTTAGTAAATTAGTTTCCAGTTCAAGAGAGGCAGTGTTCAGGACGAAGCTCTTAAGAACAGGATCCCAGTCAGACTGCTACAGAGACCTTGGCACAGCTTCACTGCTTGGACCAGACTTTACACGATCCTTAGGACCCTTTCCCATACACACATCACCTGTGCTCCTGCGCTGCAGCCCACACTGTTCTCAGCAATGCTGCCACAGATATTTGAAAGCTGTATCTAAAATCATCAAAGGATTTGGAGAAGAAGATAGCTTTTTGCATTCCTCTTGCAATTCAGGATCACAAATGCAGAAATTCAGATCACTGCACAAAACAGAGCTACACTATTGGCCTGTCAAAAATCGCCTGGGAACTGCATTGTAGGATTTCAGTCTGTAAGAGACACTTTCTAGTAACAAGCAATATGTAGTGTCTATTGCATGTAACATGCCAATGGGGAGAAAGATTTCCTCAAAACTGTAACTGGTCTAGAAATGCCCTACCTAATTTGGCAGAAAGGAAGAGTTATTTGGAAATATTTGCATAACTAGCTTTTGGTAAGCTTTTTTGAAACTGTTTTACATTATTCATAATAGTGAGACTAATGCTATGAACTCTGGATTCCCAGAAATTAACGAATTTGATGATGGAGTAGAGGTAAGCCTACAAAAAGCTTTCTCATCTTTCTCTTCATTTGAAATCTCATTCCCAAATACAGTTGTTTTGTCTCCATAATGTGTTTCTGTACTTCTGCAGCCATATTAGTAACGTGTGGCACTGCTTTTGAGTTGGTTTTGGTTTTATGATCCTTGTTTAGAGTTATTACTTTGTATTAGTTACACTTGTGAACCCTTTTTAGGTAGCCCATGGACCTCCTGATGTGCATGGACAACAGATGAGAAATTACTGCAATAATCTTATTCAGTGAAAGGCACCTATTCAGATACTGTGTGAATAGTACGAATTGCAGGAAATGCCACCTTTTCCTTGTACTAATTGAAGGTCCCAGATTCACATTATTTACCTGTGGGGCCACTTCCATATACGTCTCCATATATTAGTCAGGTAGGAATGGGGCTTGAAAAGCAATGCTCAACATGAAGGAATTAGATGCCATGTTGCACAAGGTATATCAAATGTAATTTTTGCAGTTTTGGCTGAGGAAAATCTTCCTAAAGATTTAAGAACTCACTACTATTTCACTGGAAATGCAGTCATTAAGTTGCCAAATATTATTGGAGAGTAGGAAACAAATTACTTTGACTACAGTATGTACTACCAAAGGCTGGGTAATTGCTTCAGAGAATATATCCCCCATAGGTATAGTTCCTTTTTTCCCCAATATTTACTCAAACAAACCTCTTCCTTATTAAAGTTCATATTTTATTAATCTTGAATAAAAATTCATTTAATTGAATTAGAATAAGCTTTAAGCTATTGCTTTCTGTCTTGTAAAACAACACATAAGAAAATAAATGTGAAATTTTGGGTTTCATTTTGCTCATTTCTGAGGGGAGTCAGTGAACAAAACGCCCTGGGAATCTGACTTCAAGGACAAGGAAGGTGAGCAGAGCTGGCAGATCTTTAAGAAAGCTTTCCTTACAGCACAAGAGTTCTCTATCCCTAGGCATAGGAAATCAGGAAAGGAAGGCAAGAGACTGACATGGCTAAACCAAGACCTCCTGGTCAAACAGAAGATCAAAAAGAAAATACACAGGCAGTGGAAGCAGGGACAAGTAACCTGGAAGAAGTACAGGGATGCTGCTAGGCTGTGCAGAATCAGGAAGGCCAAAGCCCAGCTGGAACTGGACTTGGCAAGGGGTATAAAGAAAAATAAGAAAGGTTTCTACAGCGAGAAAGGAAAGTCAAAGAGGGTGTATCCTCACTAGTGAGCAACACAGGCAAGCTAGTAACAATAAACAAGGAAAAGGCTGAGGCATTCAGGTTCACAACTGCCTGTGGAACCTGCTCAAGGATAAATCCACGGGTCATAATGAGATGTATCCTAGAGTTCTTGAAGGAATTTGCTGACATAGCCGCTCTTGTTATTTGAAAAGTCCTGGAGGTCAGGTGAAGACCACAGTGATTGGAAAAAGGCAACATCACATCCATTTTTAAGAAGTGAAGAAAGGATGACTCAGGGAACTACCAACTAATTAGCCTCACCTCTGTGCCAGAAAAGACCACAAAGCAGATCCTCCTGGAAGCTATGTGTATGGGAACTTTTGAATGACAGCCTGAACCTCTGATTGACCACCTGAGGCAAGCACTGACACAGCCATGGGAGAACAGGTGAAGGCAATTCACCTGTGTGACTGGAAAGGGTGGAGACTGGCTCCATCTCTCCTAGACCCCATTTAAGAGCTGACTTCCACTAAGGAAGGATCTCTTTCTGGAGATTGCTTGCTTGCTTGCTTTTTTTTTTTTTTTTTTTTTTTTTTTTTTTTTTTTTTTTTTTGTGTGTGTGAGGCTAGGATCCAGGTGAGTATTTTAATTTTTATAATCCCTTTCCACTGCGATAATCCTTCTAGTTATGCTGCCTGTAGAATACCAGCCTAACTACACCACTCTGCTAATGGTATATTACTTGAATGCACACTGTGCTAAGGCACATAGAAGAGAGGGAGGTGATACAGGATAGCCAGCATGACTTCATTAATGTCAGGTCCTGCCTGACCAATCTAATGACCATTTATCATGGTGTTGCTCTGTCAGTGGACAATGGAAAAGCCACTGATGTCATCTGTCTTGACTTCAGTACTGTCTCTGACATGCTCCCATATCACTTTCTCCAAATTTGAAAGATATAGATTTTTTGTAATGGACCTTTTGATGGATGAGCAACTGGTTGCAAGATTGCACCCAAAGAATGATGGTCAATGGCTCACTGATCAGATGAAGGTTGGTGTCCCTCAGGGAACTGTACAGGAATAGGTGCTGTTTAATGTCTTCATCAATTACCTCAACAGTGGGATTGAGTTCTCCCTCAGCAAGATTGCAGATTATGTCAAATTGTGTGATGATGTCAACATGCCTGAGGGATGGGATGTCATCCAGAATGATCCAGACAGCTTTGAGCAGTGGGTCTGGGTGAACCTCATGAGGTAATCCCCACTATCAATACAAGCTGGAGTATAAAAGAATAGAGCACAGCCCTGCTGAAAAGGACTTGGGGGCACTGGGGGATGGCAGGCTGGACTTGAGCCAGCAATGTGCCCTAGCAGCCTGGTTAAAGCCAATCATATTCTGGATTGCATCAAAAAAAGTGTGGTCAGCAAGTCAAGAGAGGTGATCCTGTGTCCTCAGTACAGGAGAGATATTGACCTGTTGGAGTGTATCCAGAGGAGGGCCACAAAAACTGTTCAAGGGATGGAACATCTCCCCTACAAGGACAGGCTGAAAGAACCGGGGCTGTTCAGCCTGGAGAAGAAAAAGCTCTGGGGAGACTTGATAGCAGCCTTTCAGTACCTAAAGGGGGCTACAAGGAAGAAGGGTCTACTGTAATATATGACAAGGGAAATTGTCCATAACTAAAAAGAAGGAAGATTTTTGATTGGATGTAAGGAAAAAGCTTTTGAAAACAAATGTGAGGCACTGGAACAGGTTGCCCAGAGGTGTGAATGCCCAGTCCCTGAAGATAATGAAGATCAGGCTGTACCATGCTTTGAGTAACCCAATCTATCTGTCTAGATGTCCCTGTTCATTGCAGGGGAATGTGACTAGGTGATCTAAAAGGGTCCCTTCCAACTCTAACAATTCTATAATTCTATATGAAGTCATAGGTAGGAGATACATTGTTGGTTCTTTCTTCTTTCCCTATTTTTCTCTGCTTGCTGCTATGAACAGTTCATGCTGGCTTGCTACATCTGCTCAGATGACAATATTTGCATTCTCAGCAAAGTAACTGATGATCTACTTTGCCTGCTTTTGCTACTAGTGGCTGGCCATTCCTCCCTTCAATTCAAGAAAAATCAGAAAAGGTCAATGAAGCCAGAATTTGCTCATGTAAAGCAAAACCCCTTCTGAAGCCCTAGCATGAACAGTGACACCCATCTGGATTGCACTGCAAAAGCTGCAGCTGTGACTGCACCTGGAAAAATCTCACCACAGGCCCCCAGTCAGAAACAAAGCCGGAACCATGTTTGTTCCTTTTAAAGTAGGCAGTAGCTTATAACAAGGTGAACTGTTGGGCAATGACAGGGCTAAATGGATGCATGCAAACAAAAATACACTTTTTGGCTCCTTATGTAGCTGATATGCAGGGAGACTCTAGCTGAGCTTGGAGACTCCAGGTGAGCCCTTTCTCTTGTATTTCTAACAGTAGACTGTCTCTTGCAGAGAGCCTGAAGTCCTATCCTTTTCTCTGAAGTTTCTCATAAGCACCTATAAGAAAGCAGTGTGTAGCAAGCAAGCCATCTAGAACAATGGCCCTGTTTGTACATCAGTCAAGACCACTGCTATTATTTTGGAAGAAACGTCTGCAACACAGTAAACAAGCCACTAGTTCTTAATCTATTTTCTTAGGATATGCATGCTCCCTGACAATACAGATTACTGTTTCAGGACTACTGTTATAAATACATATCATTTCAGTAATTTGGTTTTATAACAAGTTTCACATAGGAAAACATATCTAGCCCTGTAATCCAGTTCTGAATTTTCTTAACTCCTTCAGTTATTCCTGAGTTATTCAGTTATTCCTGAACTTAATTTGGAACAATTTTCAGGAAAGATCTCAGAAACCAGTACTTGATTATGTTAACTGTATTTCTTGAACTTCAAGGACAAGCAACACCCCGCCAGTCAATAGTAGATATTTGCTATTACAGTTGTATTCACAATTGTAATAGAAGCAGATTTGGATTAAGACAGGCCCAAACCCATTTCCAGAAATGAGGAGCTACTGTGAGAGTACACAAAAGCTCAACATATGCTGCTTTCTATCTGCTGCCATGTAGGGAAATCAGAGCATGACAGGCACCTGAATCTGAAGGGGGGGGGGGGGAAGGGCAGCTCAAATCTGCATCTCTGGAAGATGGTTTCCATTCTGAAACAGTTTAATATTTCATTAACTTCTTTCTGCCCCGCCACGGTGAATCCAAAGAGATGACTATAGGAATCTAGATGTAAGTCATGACAATATTGCTAAGGCTATATTCAAGATAGTAACAAAAAAGCTGAGTGGACTGTGTAATCCTGGCAATATATTCTTTTTTGCTCAAGTACTTGCTCTAATTGAGTAAGGTGCTGACACCTACAAACCCAAGAAAAGCATGGAACCTGTAGCACTACCAGCACTGGCTCTTAAATTTCCTCACAGAGTCCATCAGCTATTGGCCAAAAATGTTGACTCACTGTAGCTCATACTGCTCGAGAGGATGAGGAGGAGTACTCCCAGCATGGGATTGGACCTCTTCTGTTCATAATGTGGTGCTCCAGACATGCAGAGTTCTAAAACAAAACCACTTGTACTGCAAGGGTGGCTAAACTAGTACAGGTTGCTAAGAGAAGTCATGGAGTCTATGCTCTTGGAGATGTTTAAAACCATCTGTTCTGATCATGATCCCGAGCAGCCTGCTCCAGCTAATCCTGATCTGAAAGGGGAGCCTGAGCTGTCTGATCTTCAGAGGTGCCTTCTAATCCCATTGATTCTGAGCTCATAGCATACTTATTCTTCACTGACCTTTCTTTTGTGCTACTGATGGAAGAAGTACCTCAATTGCATTTCAGGAATTTTCATGCAGGCACACAAGTTAAGTTACAGAAGGAGAGCTGTCCCACGGAAGGATGTAGATACTGCGACACCGAGAGCTGCATGTTATTATTTTTAGGCATTTCTTCCCCTTAGACAACACACAAAGAAAACTTAGGTGCTCCAATTCCCTGTGCAATAGATAGGGAAAGCAAGATATCTCAAGATATGATTCACAAAAGCAGAAAAGAAAACTGCCTCTAGAGCCACTGGAGGTGCCAAGGAGAAGGATGAAGGTTAAGCCCTTCTTAGACAATAAATCATCCTTTTCTGGATGACAGAGTGCCATTTCTTAGTAGCTACTGGAGTGGGGTTGGAGCTCCATCCCACTGCCTACTGCTAGTTGCTTATAAAAACGCAGCAGGAAGAATCATTGCCTATGTAGATAATGGTCCAAAGGTTTGTGCAACAACCCAAAATACACACCATCCAGAGTTGGTTTCCCTAGTCTCATTTGGGAATTTGGGGTATACATTTCTTCCTAGTTGACTGTAAATGCTGTGATATGGAACAGAAGTCTCAACTGCATAAGCTGCTCCACTATGAAGAAATTATTCATCCACACAACTGAAGGAAAATATTAGTTGTATAAGAAAGCAGTACCAAGCACAGGTAGGATTATCACAGGCTGGGTAGAGGTTTTGCCTGGCCACTTCTGAAATGAGTTTTCCTGACAGAGAGATCTTGCGGGGAAGGGAGAAATGAGGAATACTCAGATGTGGGCTACTGAGTTTCTCAAGTGGTTTGCTCAAACTTCCCCTCTCTTTTGTTCCACAGTGGCCTGGTGGATACGCATCAGCAAGCCTTATGAAAAGGAAAAAAGATTCAGGGAAGGGACAGTACTGAATATCAGTTCAAGGAGACTGCAAATGTATTATAGATAACTCCTTCCTCACTCACCTGTCTAGCAAAATTCTTTACAGTTTTGGATCTAGTCATACTCCTCTTTTCTCTACTGGCCTCTGTCCCACTCTGCCAAGTCAGGGAAACTTCCCTACAGTCTGTCCCCATGGCTACAGTTGTGCTGGTAGATAATGACAGAACTTATTTCACTGAGAACTGATATGCTGTGCCATTCCAGTGCACAGTTAAACATGACAACCACAGTAACCATAGAAAGCTTTTATGCAGCTAGGTTTCCCAGGGATATTTATTTGTGTACTCAGAAAGACAGGATGCCTGAGAATGACTGTTGTGGATTCAGACTTTTGGTACAAATTAGTTTTTCTATTCAAATGCTGCTCAATTTCATCTTTAGTAAGCTGTTTAATTCACTCACTCCTATATGACAGTCCAGGACATAATGTTAGGATCTCTGAGATCTACTGCAGGGGCTGAGCTGTTCTCTATGCTGTGAGGACAACAATTCTAGTACCTGGTGCTTTCCCTTGAAATCCTGGCCATTCGTTGTGGGGAGGAAACACAGAGAAGGGTTCACATATGCAAGAATGACGACCTTAAGCGGCAGGAAGAAAGACTCGGGTAATGAAGAAGGTTGTAAAAAAAAAAAAAAAAAAAAATGTCATAGTTCGTGTTTCTGGAACCACGGATGACAGGGGGCAGGTATGCTGGCTCTGCTGTCGCCTTCAAGACTGAAAAAACAAAAACAAAACCAAACAACAAAACAAAACAAAAACCAAAAAAACAGCGTTAAGTGTGTTTTCCACTCCGAGTTACGCAGAGGAGCATTTTTCGTCGTGCTCCGAACCACCGCACAGCCAGCTCCAACACCGAGATGACTCCAGTGTGAGAGCTCACCAGGAAGAGGACGAAGACGACTCTCCTCGCGCCCAGCCCCGCACCCACCAGCGGGGGTGCGAGCCCCGCTGTCAGCCCCGCACGCCAATCAGGCAGCCTGCCTGCCTTCCTGTAGGTGTGTCCGGCTCACCTGGGAGCCGCGGTGCTGATGACATACCTGCAGCCCTGCGGGAAGCGCAGAGATCTGAGTCTGCTGTAGCCCAGGGCAGGGGGGTCCCAGCCTGAGCGGTGCTGGGGGTAGCGTTGGCCCCGGCCCGGCCGCCGCAGGTAAGGGCACTGTGAGAGTGGCGTTGCTGTTTGCCTGGAGATGCGAAGGCCTGGCGCCGATCCCGCACGGGCCGGGCTGAGACCGGGCTGGAAGGGCGCTGTTCCTGGGGCCGGTGCGATAGGGAGAGGACGGCCGAGAGAGCGGCCCGCCGTTTCAGGATCCGACGGGGAGGAGGCGTAGGAAGAATCTCGGGGGAAGGAAGTCGCCCTCATCCCGCTGTGGGACGACGGGCCTGCTGCCCTCCTCTGGGACGCGGGGCTCGGCCTGATGCGCGTAGGTGTGGATGAATGTGTGGGGAATCGCCGTTCGGGGAAGCCCCGCAGAGCCAGGTGCGGGGATGCCCGCTCTGGTGCCTACAGGGAGAAGGAGCAATGAGCTTATACCCTCGGGGGGCCTTCCGCAGCCTTTTCTTGATGCTCCTGCCCCTCACAGGTAGAAATGTGGGCCCGACCCCGGGCCCGGCAGCTGGAGTGCTTTTCCGCACTGCCGCTGTGCCTCCCACATGAGATTTAGGTCTTGCGCTGGTCACTGGACTGTGGACTTCAGAAACCTTGGTGTCTCAGGGCTGCATTTGAACTCTGGACACCTTGTTTTTCTCTCTGGTTTGCTCATTTGTGTCTTGTGACTTTTATGGCCTGTCATGGAGGAACGGAAGATGAGACGGGTGCTTGCTGCACATTTCCCTTCTCCCCACTTGGAGCTTACCCCAGAGCTGTGGTTACACCCTTGGTGCCTCAAGCAACTTGCCTAGCCTTTCAAGCTCCTGCAGCTCTTCCCCGGCCCACCCAGCACCCTTGTTATCCTTATGCTTTGTGCTTTAACTTACTTTCAGAAGTTGGATGGATCAAATCTGGCAGATAATACAAGGGCAGGGGAGCACCTTTGCCAAGGGATTACTGGATATGGATGCTGTTGCCTTGTCCTTCCCCCTCATTTGCTGGCCAAATCACATCCATAACATGCTACTGAAGTTTTGTGACAGCATTCACTGATGTTTTAGAATTTCTTGAAATCTAAAAGGCTTATTGAAGGTAACTTGTATAAGGATAAAGTCCTCTTAAAAGGTTGCATAGGAGGGAGGTGGCTTGTTTTGGAGTGATTATATAAGTGACCTGGGTTTCTGAAGTGCAGCTGAACTGGGTGAGGAGAAGGCATTGAAAACATGATTTGAAGTTGTTCTACATCTGAATTATTCTTAAGTCTCAGTTGTTAATATTTGGTTTCCATGCACAGTCTCATTTTGCCAGCTCATGGCTGATGAAGTATTTGTAGTCCTATCCGTGCAGTAGCTTGGTAGTCTTGATTAATCTGAGTGGGAAGGGGGATCACATGCTATAATCACTGGTGGCAGCATGGACTAGAACTAAGCCTGGTGCTACTGCTGAAGCTCTGTCTTCTTAATGTCTGAAACTGAGACCTGGGTACTTCCTTTGAGGAACTCTTCTGAGAGCCTTTGATGTTTATAGCCTCATTTCTGGGCCTTGTTTTTTTCATCGTGTTAAACTTGGATATTCTTGCTCTTGTCCCTTGAGCCTTCTTTTTTTTTGTGGATTACTTTTTTTTTTTTTTTTTTTTTTTTTTTCAAGTCCTTTCCAGGTGTGAAAAACAAAATTTTCCTGAGGTTTTTATTTCTTATTTATTTACTTATTTTGTATCATTGCTCCAACTAAAAATCAGCCCACATCCTTGGGAAAAAAAATTGTCTCCATGGCCAGACAGTGCTGGTGCAGAACGGTAGCTTGAAGCCAGGCATGAATAGCCCTTGTGCTAAATTGAATAAAAGAAGGAATCATATATTTAATTCCTATATTTCTGGGCTGAGGCAGTAGGTTGTGGTTGCACAGATCCTCTCAGCTAGCACTGCCACTGGAAGATGCTGTTATGCTACCATTTGTCATCTGTGCCAGTTCCTCAGTCTGGTTTGTTGTGAAGCTACATGTGCATGTGTGCCAGAAGAGAAAGAGCAATGTCGGATGGGAGTAAGGAGGATGGCATCTGTGTCAGTTTTTGACAAATTAGGGAATTTGTGAAACTAAGGCTTGAGGTACAGGAATTGTCACAAGCACAGTCTACCTTAAGTATTTATGGAAGATACATATTTTTCTTTTTTTCTTTCAATATTTCCTTTAAAGCAAGTGTTTAAAACCAGCTGCCCGGATTCACTCATTAGCCCAAGTTTACTCAGTTGCCAGACTTGGTTGGTCAGATGAGTTTAGGTCTATTGCATGGAAGTCCAACCTTTTGGTTTGCCTGAGTTGAACTGAGTGAAGAGGAATTGTCTTGGGCCACGTATAAAACACATGATATCATTAATGTGGATAAGTAACGCAACTTATTTTTTAATGTATTTTTTATTAAAACACGAAAAAGAATAACATAAATATAAGACTAGTGGGATATTTTTCCTTTTTCAGTGGAAGTATTTGCAATTCTTTGTGAGTTCTCAAAGTGCTCGTCAGAGATTTCTGATGAAATATTACACTTCCTGTGCTTCATCCTTGAAAACAGTTGTTCACAAACATATAAGCCACTGAAAGGCAATGCATGAATAAGTTGTGATTGTGAAGTGAAGGTTATTTTTCTCTGGTAAAATAGGTCTTGTAAAAGTGTAGTAAAAAGACATAATCAAACTTTTATTTGCAACTTGATACATTACATGTGAGAATTCACAGGTAACGTATTTTTGTCAGCTGAAAAAGGAGTCAAAATACATTAAAAAATCTGGTTTTGTTTTTGTTTTTTTTTTTTTTAAATCTTCAAACCTATCTCAAATTTCTTTATCAAAATAGAAAGCATGGCTGTATATTTTGTACTGTTTACAAGAATGTATTTAGCCAATGCATCAAAATGCTCATTTGCCATAACTTGAACTTGCTGTAATTTTGAACACTGTTATGATTTGAAATAAGCACAGATAAGTGGATTTTCATCTTGAAGACACGTTTAATTCATTCAAATGAGCGGTCAAATCCACCAAAAGTGGTAGACCTCTGAGCCATTTTTCATCTTTAAGTTCTGGTGCAGAATTTCTTTTTGATTCCATAAATGACTTGGTTTCATTTTTCAAATCATGAAATCTTTTTAGCATTTTACCCCAACTTAGCCACCTCCCTTCAGAAAAGTAAATGATATTCCCATAATCAGCATCCGAATTTTTAAGAAACTCCTGGAACTGGCAATGATTAGAATTCATGAAATTCTCGGATTTGATGATCATTTGCATTATGTTATCCATTTTTAAAGCTTGCACATGTCAATTTTCTTCATGTCTGATGCAGTGCTGTTTCATCAAACACGAACTGCTGGTGGTAATTGCATTGTCTTCTATTAATCGTGTAGGTCCCTCTTTTTTTACCAGTTATCTATGTGGAACCATCAGTAGCTATACTAGATATATTGACAAAAGTTGAAGAAAATTGCTTTAATGTATTTTTTACTGCTTCTTACAGATCAAGATAATTATAATCTTTGAAAATTGACACAGTTTCCTTGCAAATTAAGTATAGTACCATATTATTTATCTTGACAAGAAAGAACTCATCAGTCTATTTTTTGTTGAACACTCTTCCTTCATCCATAATTTTCCTTTTTTGGGGTTCTTGTTTTCTTTTGAGACACCATTAGGTATGTTGAAATATCAGTATCAGCAGTCACTATTTTTTGTTCAACAAGTGACAAAAGCACATGCCACGTGTAATACATGTGGGTTGAGTGCATGTGATGGGTGTAAGAAGAAAAGTTTGTTCTGCACTATGCCCCCCCTGTTTTGGTTAGTATATGAAAAGTGAACAGGAGTAGCTGGCTGTAAATTAACTTCCTGAGACTGTATCCTGTTTGCAGAAAGTCACATAGAAGTGTGTGATGACTAGGACCACGGAAATATTCAGACATCAAAGTACTTCTGTAGCCTCTAATTAAATGTTTAAGTTCTTATTGAGTGAGAGCTTTCTTGGAGCTCAGTTTCTACCACTGGAGTTCTTGCCACTTATTATACACAAAAATTCCCAAATCCAATTCCACTATATCAAATGGGAACACAGTATTTCCAAATGGAAATACTAGGTTACAGCCTAAAACAGTGGTTGAGTACCTGGTGGGAAGACAGGATCAACCCAGTGCATGCAATGCACCTGAGTGACCAGAAGGAGTAGGATGGGGATCCACTCCTTCCCAGACTTCATTTAAGATTTGGCAGTGCAGGGCAGCTATTGCTGTAGATCTCTGCCTACCTGAGGCCTTCTGAATGTAAGCAGCTCTTTTCTTTCATTTCTGCATCCGTGGCTGCTGCATTAGGGCTCATTCTCATTTGCTGGAGCCAGAGACTTTGCCACTCTGCTATTATCATCCTGTTATAGCATTACACTGGGTCATGCTGCGGTGTCTGTGGGGATTCACAATCTTAGTGGTCCCTTGCATGTGTGGGCAGGGCACAGTCTTGCTGATGAGATTAAGCCTTGCACAGTGTGTCTGAAGAGGGAAGGATGAATGCTACTTCATCCAGTGGTAGTTTGAGGTTTCAAAATATTCCAATCTAGAGGGAAGGATTAGGATTACAGGATTTCTTCATATTAGAAAATGGGATTCAGGTTGCTTTCCCATAGCAGATGAAATGGGGAGTTGGAAGCACCTCAGTGTGTTCCAGGTGACTGGTTCCATCAGTGAAAAAATTGATGGGTTAAACTGAAGAGCACACTAAACACAAATCCTGCCCCACCTAAATAGTGTCCTCATAACGCTGAGTATAAGGGGTGAAGGGAGAAAATAACCACTGGAGATGCATAGTCACAGAGGAAAGCTACTAAATAACATATGAAATTTGCTTCAGTTCAGACTAGAAAGTGCATCTGCCTGAGGAAGCAGAAGGTCAGATACAGTACTTTTGGATTGTGGGAGCCCTATGCATGTGGCACAAAGTCTGAGCTGAGTTCAATGCAGTGACCTGTTGGACATGGTCATTGTTTGCAGCTGCTGCAAGATGGCTACAATGGCTACATCTACATATTCACTTAATGATAGAAATAGATACATAAACCAGTGTTAACTAATGCACACTAGGCAGTGGGAGTAGGAGTGACAAGAAGATTCTTTGCCTTCAGATATTGCTGAGCAGCTACAAAAAATCAGAGGATGCCAGCTAAAGTATGTACCCTTTATATTCACAGAAATTAGAGGTCTGGTAATTAAAAGTGCCTGCAAATACTCTTTGAATAGCCTGAGTCTTAACTAGAACCTTACTTGGTTACAGATTCCTGTCCTGTGAGGTGGTGCTAGTGGAAAATTAAGTGTATAATAGCAAGAGTATGTCTTTGCTGGCATACTTTATTTCATAGCTGAAGGAAAGGTACAGCAGCCTTACTGATGCCTAGCAAAGCACTTGATGTTGTCTTCAGAGGACCTTTAAAGGGCTATAAGCAAGATGATTTTGGTATAGATTAAGCCTGTGCTGCTGTTAAGACATACAAATTGTACTGTAGGTATTCCTTAGTACAAGTGTATAAGGGTAACTAGCCCTGTGAAATATAATCTAGCTGCAACATTTGAGTCAGCCTTCTTTCTAAAGTGCTCAGAGATTCCTATTCAGGTTTACAAGGTAAAGGTTGTCAGGTTGCATAACAGCAAAGATGAAAAGGTGTGGTGTGCATGTTTCCCTTCTAGATTTATACAAGAATAGATATTACAGGCATACTGTCAGCCTTATAGGATGGGGTCAGTGTCTCACTGCACAATATTTTGGAGAGCAAGTGTTAAATCACAGAATCGTAGAATCGTAGGTCCTGATGATTTATATTCTATGTGGCTTGGATAAATCTTGCCACTGTCTGTTGCCTTTCTGTGTCTGTTTCTGTAACTCGCTTTGCCCTGTCACTCTTCCTCATCTGTGGGCACTGCTGCGAAGAGGGGACCTTCTCTTAGTACATCTGGATGGGGGATTGAAAAGGAAACTAAGATAGTCACAGAGTCAGTGCTACCTTCTGTTGTCTTGCTACAGGTTATTTCAGCCTATGTTCTGTGCCGTATTGCTCTGTACAGTGTGTAAAACAAGCTGTTTCCTTCCAAAGAGGTGCAGAGGAAGGTACATGAGCAGCTTGGACTGCACTGGAGCAACAATCATGCTGCGACCAGTCACATGGCAGGGCAATAAGAACCCATGTGAAATTATGTCTCCGTGTATATAAAAATAATAGCAACTGTATTGTCAGGCATATTGGAGCTCTTTACTTCAATTCTGAATGTTGCTTCATGCTTACCTATTTGGCTGCTGAGTGTATAGTAACAGATACTAAAAGAATAAAAGTAGGCATTGGAGTGGAAAATGGAATAGCTCTTTGATAGTCACAGCAAAATAGTTTTAAAGAAAAAAGTATAATAAGAAAATATGGGGTTTTATGGACTCCACATGCAATGAAAAAAAATCCTGAAAATGAGGAATTTCAACTTCAGCAGAGCAGTATGAAATCAAAGCTGCCCTGAAATACGTTATCTTTTACTAACATGTTCCCTTTGATAAGTTAATTTGTAATTCAGTACTGTACAAATTTTGATTGTGACAGTGGAAAATAGTGTAGTGCATTTGAATTTTTTTCATTTGTATTCACAGAATTACAGTATTGCAGAGGTTGGGAAGACCTCAAGAGATCACTGAGTCCACCCCCCTACTAAAGCAAATTCCCTACAATAGGTCGCACATCCAGACAGGTCTTGAATCTCCATAGAAGGAGACTTCACAACCACTGTCGGCAATCCATTTCCATAAGCTCTGTCATGCTTACCATAAAGAAGTTCTGCATGTTTATATGGAACTTCCCATGTTCAAGCTTTAGACCATTGCTCCTTGACCTATCACTACACACGAATGAGATGAGCCTGGCCTCATTCGTTTGCCTCCAGCCTCCCTTGAGATTTTTATAAACATTTATCCATGTCCCTCCTTAGTTGTGTTTCCCAGGCTGAACAGACCCAGGTTACTCAGCCTTTCCTCATGAGGGAGATGCTCCAGGCCTTCAAGTACTGAAAATAAGGCCGAATTTCTCCAATTTGGAAGCACGGTATTATGATACATAACTCTCCAATGTGTATTATTACTTCAGTAATATATTGTCTTTAAATAATTGTCTGGGGATGTGGTAGAACTGCAGTTTTGTGCTGAAGTGATGCAGTAATCCTGAGCGAAGAGTTTAAGACCTGAAATTAAATAGCTGGATCTATTCAAAACAATTAGATATACTCAGTCTGCCCAAACAATTCCAATGTAACCAAAATATTATTGGTTTGTGTTCTGTGGGCTTCTTAAAGCCATAGGTTCAGAATTATAGATTATTTGAGAATAAGAGTGGAGGGGGGAGTGTTGGATTTTGGTGGTTTTGTTTTGTTTTCGAAAAAAGAAACCCTTTAACTGTCTTGATTGTGGGAAAGGTTTGAAGTGGGACAGAAGTGTGATATGGCTTCTGCAGCAGAAGACATTTAAAAAGTAATCCCAAACTTCCTTTGTCTCTCAGATAAGAGATTTAAAAAGAAATTGTATAGGAGAGACCTATACACCTAAGTTCAAGTTTATTTGTGAAGAGTTGGTTTTCAAGAATGGTTTGGTGGAGATACTTGTTTTGTGCTTAGAGATGCCAAGAACTATTTGATGCTGTATGTCTTGAGCTCATAAAATTGTTGGAATTGCAAAAGTGGGTTTATCTGAATATGGACAGAGTGAAAAATAAGCTGCTGTGAATACCTGACATTCGTGAAGTTATCGGGCATGTACTTTCATCATGCGGGTCACTAGAATGTAAGCATGATAAAAGAGTAAAACTGGTCCAGAATGAGTTGAAACAATTAATTATGAATACTATATCTGTATGTATCTGTTGTTTATGTAAAGCATCTACAGTACAAAAGTAAAATACATTAGGAACACCTTTCATATCTTGAAGAATTTGGAGGCAATAGACAAAGTGAGGGATCTGAATGAACAATTAATACTTTTTCTGTTGGTGAAGGGATGGTTTAAGTAAGACTTTACTTACAATTGCAGTCTGTTACAGAATTTAAAACAGGGCTTTGTGTGTTGATCACACTGAGTGGGCACTGACTTACTAATCCTGAGAGCACATCTCAGCACTGTGAGGTAGGAGGGGTTGTGGTTCCCTCAGCTGCTGAGGTGGGCAGGAGCTGCTAATCAAAGAGCCAGAACTGGGAATTCTGTTGGGGAGAGTTAGGGGGTAAAGTTGCGGTTCTCAATTGCCTTGAAAAATCACTGATCATCCAAGCCATTTATAGATTTTTTTTTTTTTTCTTTTTTTTTTTCCTTTTTTTAAAATCAAATGGTAACAGTGGGTAATTGAAGGAATGAGAACTCCTACTATCCTAATGTGCACAGTTCCATTTCCGTTATGTTACCGATGTCACCCTTTGTGGACCCATCAACTTGAACTTTGTGGGTGACCACAACTGTTGAAGTGTTCACGGGCTATAGCTGTAGATAGAAGCACGATTTCATGAACAGTCATGTTAGTGCATCTTTATCACTTTTTATTAGGATAAATGCTAGCAGAGCAGGAGTACATAAACATTTGCAGTGCAGGGTATTTTTCTTTTTGAAACAAAAGCAGGAATACTGCTAATTCCTGGTGTGAGTATAGCTGTGATCATTCTTTGTCTACTTTCTCTCTGTTTCTTGAGAGCAGGTCTAAAATCACCCATTGTAACTCCTGCGTATGCCAAGGGGTACAAAAGTGGTTTGTTATCTCATGATGTGTCACTGCAATTGTTCTCACTAGCATACTGAAATAACGAGCTTGTACTGTCCTTCAGTCCTGCAGTAGGCAATCATAGCCAGATAGAATGCGAACCTGATACTGAGGAAAGACAAAGACCTCTGAAACAGTGGCTGGATGTTGGTTGTTAAGCGCCCCTGTCCTGTGTGGGTGAGACCTCACTTGCTGCAATGTTAGCTCTCAGCATCATGTGTGCTGTGGAGAGCGGGCGATGTGCAGAAGTTGCTTGCTTCTTGCTCCTACCTGACCACTGATACACTGTGACACATGAGAGGTACAGGGTTCATTAATTGTCAGCAATAATTTGTTCTTTGAGCTAGGTTCGCTAAGACTGGCAGAGGAAAGATGGAAGACCTGTTCTCAGTACGGGAGTACATTTGAGAAGAGAGATTTGACTTCCCTCCCTTTCTGTCATGGTCTATGGACTACACCAGCCGTTTCTTCTGTGCCATCCTGATCTTTCCCCCTTCAGACATCCCCTGTAGCTTGGCTTTCCCAAGACAGAACTGCTGTACCTCACTACATGCTGCAGTGACTGCTAAGTGCAATAAAGTGGTTTGCTATATATCAAGTCTGATAATCTGTGAGTCTGATGAGCAGTGTCAGGAGTTAGGACAGAAAGCTATCTAAGTTTAACTCTGCTAAACTCCACTGAATCTAGGAGAGAGAGGATGTTTGTGTGTTGTTTATTTATGCCTCACTGATTGAAGTTTTTGCAGGTAATGGGAAAGACCGTGAGCTGAGCCTTGGATTTCATGAACTACTGCCTGTAACTTCCCAGGGGAAGTTACTTATGCTAAAGTATGCACAGTCCCAATTAGAATATAGTATGCATGCTTGCGTAGGTTGGTGGATCCGAATACGTCAAGGATTTTGCATTCCTTAGCTTGACATTACTGTATGATAGTGTTGTGAAAGAGGCAGAGGAAATGATATAAATTTTCTGTTGCACAATTAGTCATGATGACTGTTAGGAGACAAATTGTCTCATGTTCCAACTTCTCACTAGCATACTGAAATTGTAAGCTTGGGGGTGAATTTAAGGCGCAAAGGACTGACTTCTCTGTATTTCTTTTTGGAGGTGTGTGGCCTAGGAGGAGAAAAAGAAGCAGTTTTGTGTGTTTTAGGGCTGAGGACAGAGAGGCTATAGGTCAGTCAAGAGTTGGAGCTGTTTTCTTCAAAGATTGCCAAAGGGCAATCTCAGGATTTAAACTGTTTAGTTGAAGAGCTGTGGAGCTGTAAAACCATATTGTTTTAAGGGATCTTGGTGGGTGAAAATGTGAAGCAGACTCTGCCTCCTCATTCATATGCAAAAGAATGAAAATAGATGAAGGATTAAAATGTCTGTAATTGTTCCTTATACATTTAAACTTATTTAATTATTATTGTAGGAAAAATACTATAATTAGTTAGTGATAGAAAAGCTAGAAATATTTCTAGCTGGTATATGTTCTGTGCATTGAAATAATACAATCTAATTCTATCATTTTTCCCCCCATTTTTTCACTTTTGTTCCCCCACTTCTTTGCTTGCTTCCTTGCTTCCCCAGCACTTCCTTTTCTGCTTTTTTTTTTTTTTTGCCTTAATCTGTTCTACACTGTACATACAGTGTGTCCCCCTTTCCTCCTTCCTTTTCTTTTTTTTTTTTTTTTTTTTTTGCCTTTTTATGTTCTAATTCTACATTCAGTGTGTCATGTTGAGTCCTAATCTAAATTCACTTGGACCTGTGTATCCTTTGTTCTAATTAGTCAGGAATGAAGCCTTAACATTTTTTGGTTTAAAAGGCTAAGATAAACCCAGACAGTAAGATCTTGTCTTTGAGCCTTATTTATTTATTTATTTCCCCAGACCTTTTCCAAACCGGTATGTGGGGAAGTCTCTGGACTCTCAGGACGCACTAGAGACATAACAGCACACCAATGTGGTTAAAAGCTATTAGTCTGCTTTATTGTTAAGCACTGCTCTATTTATACACGTTAACAGAGCATTCTTCAAAACACTCTTCAACCGTTCACACAGGCACTTAGCCAATCAGAGCCGTGAGATGTTCTTTCTTCTTCCAAAGGTGTCCTTGGTTCTCATGCCACTATCTTGCTCCACAGCTTCTGCTCTGAACAGTTTTTTCTTACATTCACACATTTCCCCCTTTTTTGTTTATTCGCAAACTTCTACCATAATATAAAATAATAATTATATTAATAATACAATCATTGTAACTCAATCAAGGCCTCGATTGATGATACTATAAGTGTGAGAAAGGAGACAAGGCAAACATAGTATCATGGCAAGAAATACTGTTGATCTACTAAGAAGAACAAACACTTGTTCAGTCTGCAGCTCAACTTTCTGCAACCCGGAAATAAATCCCGGAGGGCCCAATTCTGTGTTAATCTCTTGCTGCCTTGAAAGAGGTCTTCAACTTCTATGTATTCTATTACATTGATTTTGAAACATCACTAAGAATTGTACAATAGATGCTTTTAGAGTGCTCATAATTATGTCTTTGGGCTAATAGAGAATTAATAGTTGGGCAACTTTTGCATGCCAGATAGAACTGGGGGCATTATTACTTACTGACCCTCGAGAACCAACAATCTGCAGAAAAAGAGAGAGAAAAAACATGGTGGTGGTGAATGCGATAGGCAGTGCCAGCAGGGCATCCCCTGCTTCAAGGTGCTCTTTTCCTCTCTCATTCTCTCACCCACCCCAGATTCTCTCTTATATTCTTCTCTGGGTCTGAAGGGAATTTTCCATTTGTACGCTGCATCTGTATGGCCAGTGCGTGATACAGAGGCCAAACGGAATGCCTGCTTGCAAAACAGAATAAACTATTGAGGTTAACTCTCTTAGCATGCGCCTTTGGCTCAGGTGTTGCATGATCATATTTTAAATTCCTGATTAGTGGGATGAAAGAGAGTTAATCATTCTATATAATATAGGGTCATCCCTTTGCTTGGGATTCCTTTTCAGGTTTTGTCTCAGCACTACTAAAACATTAAAATAGCTATTTCCATAGATTCCAGCATTGGTAACATTAAATCCTGTTAATTCACATTCAATCTATTACTAAAATAAAAAATAATTTAAAAAAACCCACACAACAACCATTACTACTGTTGCTATTTGCAATACAACAAGTTACAAAGCAATACCAAACAACAAGAAGCACACAATCCCAATCATTATGAGTTCATGGTCATTTCAAGCCTGGTTTCAGTCTTTCTCATCGTTTCACATCCTGACACTGTTCTTTTTGTGGGTTCCGTGAGCTGCAATGGGGGTATGCACAACCATTCCCCCCTTTTCCTTTTGTGCAAGCAAAATAGTAGTGGAAATTTTGTTAAGTAAGCATTTTACAATACCAATAACTATACTAATAGTTATAATACCTATTCCCAGCAACAGCCCCTGGTATAAGGACAGCTAAAGCTACATGTGTGCTGCATTTAGGGTGGATGTCACGCATGTCCTGGAAAGTGAGAGAAAATATAGTGAGTTTAGCAATGTAACATGGACCCCCAAAAGCATTTCCTGGTATTTCCAAACATAAAACATGTTTTCTTCCATCCCTTAGATGTGTTACTGATCTGTTGAGTTCCAAGATTTAACTCCTGTAGGTCCCAGGGTATAGTGGTATTTAGACCACTAAAGAAGCTTGAAAGAACAATCATCTGGAGTATCCGATACATTGCAACTACCTGTGGAGTAAGCAGAAAAGTCAGAATCATTGAGAAACAATATCCCTATAAAACAAGTTTGGAAGGGATCAGTGGCAGAAGCAAGCTCTAAGCAGAAGTTGGTCCAGCCTGTTGATTTAGCCTAAGTGACCCACATATTTTGGGTTGATTTGGTGCAGTTCAGGTAGTGCTTCCGCGCCAAGGACAAACACTGCAAGCATGAATCCAAATAGGGCCATCATCTGTGGAAAGACAAAAATAACCTCTTCCTACAAATATAGTACTTGGGCCCTTCCAATCTTCTGCCAGCGGATCTTTGTAAGGTACTTTAGCAGACTCAGATAGCACTCCCATGCTAGAACCTGAATGATACAAGGCTATAGCAGATACCAATGAACCTCCTTGTACAGAAAGGAAATTAAGGGAGAAAAGAGTGCTCATGAGGAGATCTGATACATCACGTATATCGCTCATTTGGTTTAGTTGTGTTTTTAGTGTAGCATGTGTGCGTTCTATAATAGCCTGACCTGTAGGAGTATGTGGGATCCCGAACTTATGTTGAACTCCCCACTTTTGCAAAAAAGACTGTACTGAACAGCAACTTATAGGCTGGCCCATTATCTGTTTTAATTTGTTTCAGAACTCTCAAGATAGCAAAACATGCTATCCCATGTTTAATGACATATTTAGCAGATTAACGTGCTAATGGAAAAGCCCATAAAAACCCAGAGTAGGTGTCGATAGTGACATCTGCATATCACAGTCAGCCAAACTGCAATATGGGTGACATCTGTTTGCCACACTTCCAATGCTTGCAAACCTCAGGGATTAGTCCCGAGCCCAAAGCCACCGTTACGGTGTCAGCACTGTGGATATGTTTGTACTATCAACCTTGCATCATTCACGCCAATATTAAACTGTTTTATGTAAACCACGGGCATTTTGATGAAACATCTCATGAGAGCTACGAGCAGCATCAAACAGATTAACAGGGATCACTATAACCAATTTATCAGTGACAGCATTACCCTCCCCTAAACCATGTGTGTTTAGTGGTTGTGAATATGGATGACACAATATGTTTCCTTTCTTTGCTGTTATGTGTGTTTAAGATGTAAAAAACAGAGATAAGGCACACGTTATTGTTATCTCTAATGTGAGCATCCTCAGTTCTTTGACATACGCGAGCTGCGTAGAGGGAATCAGTTACAACTTTAAAGGTTCATTTGGCCACACAGTAAAGGCCCATGAAATTGCTTTTAGTTCCATAGTTTATAAACTGTCCCGTGGCTCCGTTGGCACAAACTGATGCTTCCAGCTATTGTTCCACCACACACAGACATCTCTGTGGCTCCAGCATCTAGCATTAGTACATACGGTGCGACCATCCACTGGTTGTCTCGAATATTGGTATTCCAATCCAGTCAGTTTTTTCCAGGAACTGTGCTACTCGCTGATCTGGGCGTTCTGTATGCAAATGGCCACAATACCCTTTTAAAGCCAACTGTAAGGAGAGGGAGTTATGGTACACCCACTCTGCCCACCACGAGGTAAAGGATAAACTAATATCGTCAGGTTCTCGCCCTGCTATTTAGAGAACTCTGTCTCTGCCCATACAAATCAGTTCAGCTACTATATTGATACAAGTCATAAGGATGACCGAGGCTGAACAGGGGAAAACAACCATTCCAGCAAAAAAAAAACAAAAAACAAAAAACAAACACACACACAAAAAAAAACACAGGAGAAGCAGAGAATTGTTTATTAGGCCTGTTTTGAGGAGAAGTGTGCCTTTTTCTCTGTTGACAAATGACTGCGAAAGCATGCTTCTCCTGGACATACACAACAAGGGAAAAGTCATGAAATAAGGATTGATGATGGCTAGCTGCCGATTGAATTTGGACAGTAATCTGAATTACAGCCTGCTTAGCCTCAGGCGTCAGTATGATCGCATCATTAGCACATTTTCCCCTTAACAACTGAAACAACGGCTCTAGTTGAGCATTAGAAATGCCAACCGATGGCCTTAGCCATTGTAAGTGACCTAAAAGAGTTTGTAAGTTGACGAGTGTGGAAATGTCAATTTTCAATTCTACAGTCTGAGGGTATATCATAGCATCTGACAATTTCCAAAAACCCAGATAAGGAAATGTGTGTTGCACTTTCTCCAGTGCCACCGGAAGGCCAAATTGAGAGATGGGAGATTAATTGTATTTCCCAGCTATTATCAAAAGCCTGTTCCTGTCAGCACAGTATGCCATCCATGTAATAATAAATGATCACATGAGGGTTTGCTTTACGAGTAGGTTGCAAGGCTGTGGCTATGAATGGGTGACACACAGTCAGAGAATTCTTCATGCCTTGAGGCAGTACAACCCATTCATACTGAGAGGCTTTATTGACAGATGGCACAGAGAAAGCAATACGCTTACAGTCTTTCTTGTGGTGTGCCTCCCATATTCCCCCTTTTTTGTTTATTAAGAATGGATTTCAATGTTAGATGAGTATACTCAGTGATAGCTTGTCTAGGGGGAGAATGAGGAATGCCTGTAATATGTCTAACACCCTATTCTTGGAGGAAGGTTCGAATGGCTTTAGAAATATAAGCAGGTCCGTTATTGGCTCTAAGTAAGTTACACGCAGGCTGCAGAGACGCAGCAACAGGCGACGTAGGCGGCGCGGAGGAAAGCAGCGTCACGGTGAGCAACGGGGGCGGGGCGGAGGGCGGGAGCGGCGCGGCGAGAGTCAGTGGCAAAGCCGAAGGCGAGAGCGGGATGAGCTTCGGGGGCGGAGCCAAGGGCAGCAGTGATGAGGGGGGTTGTGATTTCTCTTCCCCTCGGTCAGGGGTGGGGTAGTAGCCGCGGATCGAATCCGGACCAGGGCTGCTTTCTGCACGGAGGGGTAGCGGCGGGGGTGGGAGGGAGGGGAGGTGGGAGGGCGGGCGGCTGATGGGGAATAGTCGGAAGAAATTTTTCCTTGTCGGATTGGTTTAAGCCCATTCATAATTTGGTGCCAAACAGATAAAAGTTTAGCAGCTGTTTTGTCTTTAGTAATAGAAGCTTCCTGGAGTTTTGTGCCAATTTTGTCCCGAAGCTCTCCATAAAAAGAGAATCCAGTTTTCGGAAATTCAAGGACATTTTTGCTTTACCATTTGAGAAAAGTAACTAATGCTACAGTAAATACAGGCTGATTCTGATTCTGCAAGATTTACCTGCTGCTTCCTCTCCAGTGAACGCCCCATAGTTTCCGACTGCTAACCCCCTGTCCCGCAGAACGGTGTGGATGCGCAAAACAATCTCTGCGTAGTTCAGTCAGGCGGGCGGCGCTGCCGGATGAGTCGATGGAGCAACGGGCGCTATTGGTAGGACAGGACCCGTAGAAGGCACTAGATGAGAGCCTCGGTCAGGCCCTGTATCCCTTTTTTTTGCCACATACAGATTTCCAGATCACGTAATCTCTCTGTTAATATTTTAACCTTGCAATCCAGTTTTTCCAGCCCCTCGCCCCCGTCGTCGCTCACTGATTCTGCACGAGACTGCTCCTGGCAGTGTTCATCAGGGGTGATGTCAGGTATAGCCCCTTTTACCTGCTGCAATACTGCAGATGACTCAATAGCAGTGTTATTTCAAAGATCAGGGGCTGCTGCCTCTACTGATGCTTTTACCTGACCTGCCAAGGAACACACATGGTGTGTGATACCCTGAACAGGCACGTCAAACTCTGAAGACAAATTAGTTGTTGTACCAGCCAGTGCCTGTAGCTGCAGCAGCTACCTGTCATTCAGCTTGCATAGCTTTCAAAGAGTTAATAATAGACCTACACAAGGGGTCAAGGGTCCGCAATAGTTTTTCTTCCTTTCCACCATTAATAACTGAGTCCCACATGCGGTCCCCAATATCACACCATTCATCGATGCTGAACAGCAGTGCCACTTCCTACAAATGTCCCTTCTTCCAAGCCCAATGCATGAGGGTCTCAGTCATGCCTTTAGGAGATGACTGCTCCTCTCTCTTAAAGAGTTAACAGCAATTTCACTGCAGCTTCCCACTCCATCATGGGTACAGAGGGTGAGTTGCGACCCTGCTTCCAGCTAACCGCAACACTTACGTCGGTGCCTAATCCAGCTACCACAACACGGTGCCAACCTCTGTCGCGACCGTCCTGACATTGTCCATTTCTCTGAATTGTCCCACGAAGTGTCCCTGTTGGGTGCCAAATTTGGGGAAGTCTCTGGACTCTCAGGACGTGCTGGAGACATAACAGCACACCAATGTGGTTAAAAGCTATTAGTCTGCTTTATTGTTAAGCACTGCTCTATTTATACACGTTAACAGAGCATTCTTCAAAACACTCTTCAGCCGTTCACACAGGCGCTTAGCCAATCAGAGCCGTGAGATGTTCTTTCTTCTTCCAAAGGTGTCCTTGGTTCTCATGCCACTTATCTTGCTCCACAGCTTCTGCTCTGAACAGATTTTTCTTACATTCCCACACTGGTAGAGGCCAGACATACATTTTTCTTGATTGTAAGCCAGAATTCTTGCATATCCACATGATTCTAGGAAGTATATGTAAAACAAAATACTGTGATGCACACAATGAGCTTATCCCAGTTGTTACTCACAGTGCAATGCCTGAGCATCCAAGATTTCCATGTCTTTGCATTAGTACCTTCCTGTTCAGCACCCACACAATTCCTGTGGCTTTGGGTGTGTGATGCTGTTTTTTCCATGGGGAGAGAGAGGGGGTCCTCACTGGTGCTTTCCCACATTTACATTGTTTGAAACATTTTATTTATATCTAATACTTGCATCAGACAGGATAACTTCAGAAGCTCTTTCTGCAAGGGAGGACAGTTTGTTCAGGTTGTTGAATATTGTTCATCCTTATCTGTCCGTAGCTTAACTGTATTCAAGACTGGTACAGGTAATGTGGTGGTAACTGTGCTTAGCAATGATTCCACTGAGCAGCTGGGGCAAGGCCACACTTTCAAGTCTGTTTCCAAGCTCTTTGATGTTTTAATGGCATTTCTATATGTCAATGTGGTTTTAGTATAAACATCAGCATTCTTTAATCTGAAACTCAAAAACAGCAGCATGGGTGCATGTTTCTGTAACGTAGTAGGAGACTGTGAAATTTCGACAGCTAGCTGGAGATCTTCTTACATCTAGGTCCTGAAATGCTTTGTTTAAAGAGAAACTGGAACTCCTGTGATTTATAGCAAAACTTTTGTCTAGGAATGTGTGTAGTGTGTAGCGTTCATCATAGCATACATTTCAGAAGTCCTTGCTTCCTTTTGGGCACCAGATGTTTCTGTTGGTTGTTTTGTTTTGTTGTTTGTAGAGACACCTGTATGGTGCAACTGGAAGTGACTATACATTGCTTTCACTGATGCTTCCTCTCTGAGTCCAGTAGTATAAACAATCGTACTGCTAAGCTATGTCAGTGAGCACTGTTTACTGTTCCTGTTTATTCTTAAAGACTGTACTAAAGATTACGAAGTGTCAAGACTTATCCAGAACTTTTATGAATATAAAACTGAAGCTCTGCTTCAAATGAACCAATTCTCCTGATGTATAGATGGCCTAATGGTTGTCATAAGACTGAATCATTTTACTTGGGAAGTGCAATATGCTGTCCAAGCTGCGGGCATCACTTGCTGTTTAGATTAACATTCTGTAGCAATTTCTGAGGTGAAATTCTGTACTACTAATTTTGTTTCTTTGATATTTTTAAAAATTTATTATTTAGTCTTATAATCCATTTAAGAGAAAACAAATATAGAATAAATATCCTTTTTCTCCCAGTTAGTGAGTAATTTGATAATTAATATGCTCAGTACATCTTCAGTATGCCTACTATTGGTGAAAAACAGTGAGATACTGAATGTTAAAACTCATCAAACTATACCCATATGACAGAGGTCTTACATTTTCCTGAGGTTCAGTAGCAACTTGGATGTATTTTCCCTTTTTTTTTTTTTTTTCCCCTGCCCAAAACATTAGAGGAGGCAACTTTTTCCCAGCATGCCAGTAGCACACAGGCTTTTTAGCATAGTGGAAGATGCTACATTATCTTGACTCATGCTTTTTATGTAACGACCTTTTATTCTTTATGTTATTTCCTTTGGCAAGCTCCAAATCTGCTTTCCTTCACTCTAGTGCTCTGTGAAATCTCTCCCTGAGTTCAAGGGTTTTGACCCTGCTACTTCACCTTTCTCAATGTACAGTGCAGTAGCCTGATGGTTTGCGAAGATCATGAACTAGGCCTCAGCCTGGTATCCATTTTCTGGTGTGTTTTTGTTGTTGTTGGTGGTGTGTTGGTGTGGCTTTTTTTTTTTTTTTTTAAACATTTATTTATTTATTTATTGCAGATGCACATATGCAGTAGGCTTCATACAAGAAGCATTGAGCTGTGGAAATGGATTAAAGCAAGATGTTTAGTTATAGGGGTGCCCTTCTGGGGAACAGCCCACTGAAAACTGAGTTTTGTGGTGGGGTAGGTTTTGTGCTAGCACAGCCCTGGCCATTGTACTGAGTTTTTTCTTGAGTGCCTCACCAAACCAAAGGATATGCAGCCTCCAGGTAGAAGTGGAGATTTTCCTACATGGATCAGGATTTTGGATGGAGGAGGCTAGAGTGAGCCAGCCTCTGCCATCCTGGCTCCTTTGAAGTATGCTTGAGCTGTGTGGCAGCCCAGCTGGGGCCAGACATCCATTCACCACCCATCAGGAAGCTTGTCTGCCCCATAGGAAAGGCACAGCAAGATTCCTGCAGACCTTGTGGGCTGCAGAGGGCCAGTAGGCCAGGCAGACAACCCAACTAGTAGTGTGTGTTAGTGCAGCTCCAGTTGTCAGACCTGTAATTGCAGGGCAGGGCTTTCTCAGGCGTGAGGCTGTTTACAACAACATGGGTGTATGCACCTCGTGCTGCCACCTCTATGCACCTTGTGCTTCTACCTCTCTGCCCTGGCACAGGCTGGGGAGCTGGCTGGAAGCACTTTCAGATTCTCCGCAGAGGGAAGGCAAGGTGAGGGCACAAGAGGCGGAGTCTATCCCCAGGTTGGCAGGAGGAGGATCTCAGCACTCATCTAAGTCTTGGTTTTCTTAGGATTAGTGCTCTATTTAGTTCCCTGGAGTTGTTGCACCTTGTTTCCTGGCTGACTGTAGAGCCTGTCTGTGCTAGACAGCACTTGTTATTTCTTCTTTTTTTGTTTGGGGGAGGAGGTGGGGAGGGGGAGTGAGTACTTTCTGTTTAAAAACTTAAGAGTTTGTCATCTCCATCCAGGTAATAAACACAGGCTGGAAAGAAGACTGATACGTTGTTTTTTGTAATCTGGGAAAACTGCATAAACGTACCATCACAGAATTGCCTTGTCTGCTAGTGCTTTCACTGCTATCTAGTTTTGAGTAGCTGGCCAACTTATTCATCCTTCCACCCTAAAATTTAGTGTTGCCTGTTGCAGTAAGAGCAAGTATTACACCTTTTTTTTCCCATGCTGCTCTGCAGCTCACTGCCCTCTCATTTCCAGCTTGTAGCTGTTTTGCTAGCATCTGTTAGCATCACTGTGCACTGTTGTGTGCATACAATCTCTGAAGTCTTAGAGTTTTAGGTCCTCTTGGCAAAAAAAAAGTATGCTATGCTTCTGTGCTGGAGTGTCTTCCTGATGCTTTTGGAAAGGTAAAAGATATAATAAGCATTGGCAGCAGTAAGATACAACAGAAGCCCTCTGGGAAAGTTTTGAATGGACCTATCAATTTATAGTTTCAAAAAACAGTATGTTTTAAATATTTACAGCTATTCTCAATTTCAGAAATCCAAATGCTGAGGGATCTATTTTTATCTGATTTTGGAAAAAATAAGTTTTCAAAAAAGAAAACCCACAAAAACAAACATGGAAAAAAGGAACAAAGTTAACTGATTAACTCTTTTTTTTTTTTTGTAAATTTTTCTAAGCCTTAAAATGATGAAAATCCCCACGAAGCTGCATCAGCGAGGGTGAAGTTGGACATTACGAAAAGGTTCTCAGCTGGGAGGGTGGTTGGCCACTGGAGCAGGCTCCACAGGGCAGTTTTGGTGGCTGATGGAGTTCAAGAAGCATTTGTACAATGCTCTCAGAAGTATGATTTAATTTCAGAGTGGTTTTGTGTAGAGCCAGGAGCTTTACTTAGTGATCTTTGAGGGCCCACTTCAGAATACTCTGTAACTGCATGATTGAGATGTATACATGTGTATAAATATATATGTATATATATAAAGCTTCAGGTCTGGAATCACTGATTTCAGAGCAGGTATGCTGTTTCACTTGACATAAGAAAAAATATTAGTGAAACCAACTTAAAGGTCAGGTCAATCCTGGCCATGGAGTTGGATGGGGCAATTAGTCCAGATATAATCATGCTCGTAGTGCTTTTACCTTCTGTATGGAATAAGCATAATTAAATTGTCACTGATCTCAAAGACTGTGCTTTCCATGCAGAGACTTATCTTGCTCTGTGAGTTTCCCTAGTTGAAATTGTTGTCCCCCTCCATTGCACAAAGCAGTTGAATTTCTGGAAAAAAACCCAAACAACAATAGTCTTAAAATTGGGAAAAGGGAAGGTGGAGAGCCAGAGAGAGAAAAAGTAATTTAATGAACTCTGCACACTCTCCGGACTCAGGCCTTAGAGCTATTCTACTGCTAAACTGTTAGTAGGTTTTTATGTGAAGAAGTGTGGAATGGTTTGTTTGATCAAAAAGATACAGAACTATGCATCTAGAAATCTTAACAGGATGAAGGAGGAGAACACTGAAGCTTTGTTCAGGGAGAAATCTTCACTGTGGTTACATGTTGCAGCAGATTCTTGAAAGATAATTTACAAACTAGTGTGACTGTAGGTGTACCTAGCGCACATGAAGCAATGTCAACGGTTTACCAACTGGTTCGACCTGATTCTGTGACTATCCATTTCTGATAAGCAGGGAATTGAAAATAGGGAAGAAAGCATGGAACACGAGGAAGTGCATCCCTGAAGCCAAAGAAAGGAGGGGGAGCCACTCAAGTTTGTCTGTTTCTTACATCTTTTTAAATTTGAGATTTTTGATCATGGGATAAGCAGAATCCAGAAAAAGTAAAGCAATGAATCAGATTCTACCATCGTTGTAATAGACATTTCTCAGATGCGATGTCTGAACTTCAAATGCAGTAATGGATAGGAAATTCTACTATGTCCTTAGAGAAACTGTCCAACAATCCTGTGATTTTTTTTTAAACTAAAACTGATAATGTGAATTTTCATTTTGTTTCTCTTTGTTATCTGTAGTTATGTCTGTGTGCATCAGGAGTACTCCTCTCCACCTGTATAGCTTATACAGCCTTCAACTATCTTATGTCATGTGCTTGTTATGTATTAATCACATTCTTATATTCCTACTTCTTAATGAATTCCTGTGATGAGGTGCAGTAAATTCTTCTATTTCACATACATACAAAGAGATCTGTGAAGAGATCCATCAGTTCCACAGTACAGGTGCTGCATTGCTGAAATCAGAGATTTTAAATCTCAGCAAGTCACTACAAGAGATGGTGAATAGTAATCCATTCTGTGACAAAAAAATTAATGGAGACTTTTATTATATTCTTGTCCTGATTTCTGAGTTTCCCTTCTGGGTTTGAGAGGAGTCACCACAGCCAATACTTTTCATAAATTGCACTTTGCCCATGTACAGAATGATCAGTATCTTTACTCCTGGCTGAAGTCACTTTCTGCATTTGCATTTAAAACTTAAAAGGCACTAGTAGTTTTATTTTGGAGTTATAATCCTATACTGCAAGCTCACCTCAAGTGTTTGCCTGTAGTTTTTGCCTCAGTCAGTTTTTTTCAACACGTAAGTATGTATTTTGTTTTCTTTTCCCTCATCAGTGTTAGTATGTTTTTTAAGTCTCTCAAGCCAATTAGTTCTACTAATTCATTCTGCAGTACTAACATAAGAATGATTTTTTCTTTTTTATCTGAATGCATCATGGATGGTCTCTGAAGAAATCAGCAAGGGAAGTATCACTCCCTTGGAAGCTTGCAGCACTGCTGGGGAAGCCTGGAATTCTGCAGTAGCTGAAAGACAGCATCATGCCTTTCATGCATCAGTTGAAATGAGCATCAGCCCACTGGATTCTGCAGAGGGAGCAGAGCTCAGCACACCTGCGGACTGTCTTTCTGCTCCAGGAGAAGCAGCAGAAATGCCAGGCAGACCCTCAAATCCTGTACAAAAAGTGCCAGCAGTACTGGAACAAGAGCATGGTGATGCAGATCCTCATAAGAGACTCTCAGAATGGGATGGAGAAATGATTTTAGAGGGTGGACTGGATTGTTCATTAAAACTTAAGCAAGGGGAACTGGCTGACCTGGAAAGCAACCAGGACTTTTCCTATCTCAGCCCAATCCAGGATGGACCGGCTAATGGCAGTGCCATCCCACAGTCTGTGGACCTCAGCACTGAATGTTCTCATTCCCATACAGAACTGGCTTTTCATGTCTCAGATCCTCAGGCCCAGTATCAAAAATCTCCTTTGGCTGATAACATTTCCTCTCAGAGAGAGGCACCTAAGTGCTTCTTGGTTTTTAAAACGATTTCGGAGGGGCACTATAAGGCTGAGCCATCTCTGGATAAGGTAGAATCTTTGCAGGAGATTGATGCTAGTGCAGAGCAGAAGCAAAACAGCAAAAAGGTGGCACTGGCAATTGATGAATGGCCTACCTTGGAGATAACAGCAGAGGACATGGCTAAACGTTGCACTTCTGAAGATGGTAAGGAAAGAAGAAGAGTGCTCCAGAGTTGGGAAGAAAATACAGAGTCTTGCTATCAATTGACTTCCACCTTAACAAATGACAGCCAAATAAGCTCACTACAAACAGGAGGAAACATCTCAGCTTGTGAAATAACTAGTAGCAAGCTGTTCAAAGACCAGCAGTCAGTAATGATTCCTAAGGAAAACCCATCCACTTCTGAATGCATTCATATTGAAGATGATTGCAGAAAAACAGACAGCAGACCTACCTCTTCAGTATCATGTGTTTTCTACAAAAAGGATACTGCTAAAAAAGCTAAACGAATGAATACTTCACAACATAAGGAAACAGCACAGAAGGAAGCAGTGGCTGAACTTCAGCAGGAACAAGAGAAGAAAGAGTGCAAAGACCAGAACATGCAAGAAGAAGGAAAATTTTTGAAGCCCAAAAAGCAAGAAAAAAAGGAACAAAATGAACAGGAACAGCAACAACAGAGGGAAGAGCTCAGACTGAAGACACTGGCATCAGCTCTCCTTTCAGAGACACTTTATATGCCCAGGCATAAAGTGGACTTCTGTAGTTTGGAAAATGTCTTCTTGGCTGAGCAAACTGGAACAGCACTTCCTGGGGAATGTGATTTCATGAGAGAGCATCTTGGTGAGAGTGTGCTGCTCAAAGCTCAAGTCACAGCAGTGAGTTCTAGATGTCAGACACCTTTTGCCAGCCCTTTCCCATCAGAGAGCCTGAACCTAATGGGTGAAGTTCCAGTGGTGCCTCTGCACGTGTGCCGTATCTCTGACCTGGAAGAGCTGGAAGACACTGTCCGCTTTTCCATGACCAGTCAAAATAGTGTAGAAGTTGACAGGGATGACAACATAAAGCTGGGTGGGAAGGGTGAGCACAGTAGTGAACCTGGAAAGGCTGCCCAGATATTTGACAAAGGAGAAGCTCCACACTGTGGAGGAGTGGCAGCACCTTCTAGCATAGAGGGCCATGAGGCTTCTGTTCAAGTATATTCCTCCACTGGTACTGAGAAGATGGACCCAAATGATCCTGTGGATTCTCATCCCATTGCAGAAAACTTACGAAAAGCTGAGTTTTGTGACTTTGTTTCAAATTTACCCTTAAAGCTCACTTTTGTGGCTTCGATGTCTGGCCCACAGCAAGAGGACGTTGGTGGAGGAGCCCTGGTGAACCCTAAGGACTGTCCTAGTTCCAGCTTGAATAAGTTGTCATACTCTATAGAGAAGCATGCTAACCAAGCTGTTTCTGTGTGCATGCAGGATTTGGCATCAGTGGAAACTATTGTTTTAACTGCTGATCCAGAGGAGGGCAGTGGTTCCTATGAACTGCTTGCTCCTGAGGAAGACTTTCATGAAGACCTTAGTGTCTCATCTTCTTTCTCTGTAGTATATACAAGCTCTCTTCCTGCAAAGAAGAGCCTTCCTGGAGACAGAGAAACACTGTTTTTTGTTACAGAGCCTCTGGAATCAACTCAAACATGGGTCAGGACTTCCACTACCTTGAACCAACCAGGAACAATTCTTCAGTACCAAGATCCACCAGAAGAAAGTGCCATTATGCAAGAAAATGAAACTGGAACAAATGTGTTTCACAAAGCACAACAGATACCTTTATTTGATCAGTCTGACTGGAATCCTGGATCTAGAATCTCAAGCATCCTGAGCACCCTAACTTGGCCCCCTGAAGGAGATACGGTCCTTGCTGTAAACCAGGGAGGACGACCTCTGTCTCCTAAGCCTAACACAAGCCTAACTCTGGTGTCTGAGCCTGATGCCAAACACCTTCCTTCCCATGTCCCAAGCCCTGTTCAAGCTCAGGCCCCTGCACCTAATGCCAGTCACTGTGTCCAGGCTCTAGCTCATGAGAGTCATGAGACACTGACTCCTGTACCCAACTCCAAGCCACATCTGAACTGTAATATGGACGATCATGACTTACTAGCCCTTACTATAAGCCATCCTTTATGGACTGCTGCTATTGTATCTGATGCTAACACTGCCAACTTTTCTCCTGATAAAAGTCTTACAGACGAAGTTGTCTTTGTTCCAGCAACTAAAGAGCACAATTTCTGTGACTTGGGTACCCGAGATACAGAGACTTCTAATGACTCAGGGGTCAGTTTGTTGGCCAAAGGCTTTTCTGCTGTTGGAAATGAGGCATTGGCCAGCTGTTCTGACACCAGCACTGAAACAGTGATTCAGCATGAGGGTATACAGTGTGAAAAATCCTCACCTGACCACCTTTCTTGGTCCTCATTGGAAGATTTGGGAACATTCACAGACTCAGAGAGCAGAGACTCTGTACAGTCCCTTCCAATGCTAGCATTCACCAATCCAATTCACTTTCTCCAGCTAAGCCCTCCATCACCACCAACTGCTCAAACAATCTGCCAAGAAGATGAGGTATCAGGAGAGCTGCAGTGGGTGCAGCGGACAGACCTCTTTGATGTGGACACAAAGAACATCCGCGCTTCAACAATTACAGAGAAAGCAAAAAGTGAGGGAAGAGTAAAACAAAGGCTAGAAGGACAAGAAAAATACCGTTTGGTATCTCAATCAAAAGAAGTACCAAAACATTTACCTTTGGAAAAATCATCAAGCTGGCCAGACAAAAAAACAATTGGGGTAGTTGCAAAAGAGCCAAAAGCCAGTCAAGAAAGTCTGAGTAAGTGCAGAGTGAAAAGCAAGGACTGGCACCGTCAGGGCCTAAAAAGGATATCTGTACCACCAGACATCTTTCAGGGTGAGTCCATCCTCCATCTCTAGCTACTCTTCTTCACTCTGCAAAACTTAATGCAGTTATCAAAAGCCTGTAGTTAAATAGGCAATGTGATAGAAAGTCATGAGAGTTGAAAGTGTGGCAGTGTTTTTGTGCATTTCTGGCAGTACTTGGAACTGCAGCCCCTTGTGCATCTCCTGGCTGCTATCACACTGCTCTCTCCTAAACTCCTGTCTGCTACCCCATGATAGGTGCTTCCTGCTGCACACGGGGAATTAGTTCCCCTGCTTGCACTAACACATGCAGTAGAGACCTTATTTCACTTCCTATTCCTTCTCTGTCTTTATTGATCTGCTGCCCTTACACAGTAACGTGAGCAATTTTAGCCTACTTGCTAGAGCTGGGTTTTTTGTGGGGCTATTTGCAGCTGTTAATCACCTCTGCTGCCATCATATAGCCATTGTGTTTTGTTGCACTTAAATAACAGCCCCAGGGTCAGTGACTCCACCCTGGGCAGCCCATTCCAGTGCCTGATCACTTTTTCAGAAAAATTGTATTTCCTAATGTCCAGCCTAAATCTCCCTTGGTGCAGCTTGAAGCCATTCCCTCTAGTTCTATCACTAGTTACAGGAGAGAAGAGGCCGACCCCCTGCTCACTACAACCTCCCTTCAGGTAGTTATAGAGAGCAATAAGGTCTCCCCTGAGCCTCCTCTTCCCCAGACTAAACAATCCCAGCTCCTTCAGCTGCTCCTCATAAGCCCTGTGCTTCAGACCCCTCACCAGCTTTGTTGCCCGTCTTTGAACCTGCTTCAGGGCCTCAATGTCTTTCTTGCAATGAGGGGCCCAAAACTGGACACAGTACTCGAGGTGTGGCCTCACCAGAGCTGAGTACAGGGGGACAATCACTTCCCTGTCCCTGCTGGCAACACCGTTCCTGATGCAAGCCAAGATGCCATTGGCCTTCTTGACCACCTGGGCACACTGCTGGCTCATATTCAGCCAAGCATCAATCAATACCCGCAGGTCCATTCCCTCTACACAGTCTTCCAGCCACTCTGCCCCAAGCCTGTAGCGTTGCCTGGGGTTGTTGCAGCCCAAGTGCAATAGGGAATGGATCTAAATCCAGCTGGCGACCTGTCACGAATGGTGTTCCCCAGGGGTCGGTGCTGGGGCCTATCCTCTTCAATATCTTTGTTGATGACCTGGATGAGGGCATTGAGTGCACCCTCAGTAAGTTTGCAGATGACACCAAGTTGCTCTGAAAGTTCCTCCTATTTATTTGAAATGCCTCCTATATATTATATGTATATTATATGAAAATGCCTCCTATTTATTTCCATGTAAACTACAACAAAGAGAGCAATAATGCTATTTGATAGAGCTAATTCTTAGCTGCAAAACACTGTTTTTCAGTATAGCCACCACCAATAGCTATGCATTTTTGCCAGCAATGAACGAAGCCTGCATGATGCACTTGTAAAGTCTTTACTAGTGGAGGTGACCCTGTTGTGCCTGCTTTAACACACCACCCACTGCCTCACTTTGCTAACATCCATTGTTCGATCTCCATAAACATGAGCAAATGTCAATGAATATCAGAAGGTGCAATTTTTTCTGTATGAAAGAATTCAGTTCCATACCTTGGCATCTGACCTGGAGCATATGAAGCCATTTTATCAGACTGCCCTCTGCTGCCATCTACTACATGGCAACAAAATGTAACAGAATATTGGTGGAAAGGTTGAATCTGGATTGAATCTCTATATCTCTCACACCATCATGATCTGCCTTGGATGTTGTGGGCCAGCATAATAAAATAGAAGGCAGTAGTTTTGGAGTAGCCCTCATACAATATTTTAAACATGCTGGCTTTTTTTCTTAGAAATTAATAAGTTTATTTTCCAACCTCCACAATGTGCTGGAGTTCTGTTATGGAGGGAAAGGAGGGAATGGCTGAGGGGTGCAAAGAGTTTGGTGGCACACTCAAATCAAAATTTCTTCATGTATTCGACCTGTACATTTTTTGTTCAATATTTTAAAACATTCAAAGCAGCAGTTCTTTTCCCTGACTTATATTTACAGCTCAGTCTCTAGTCTCACTTCCTTTTTCTGCTTCTGATGAATGTATATGTAATTTCTCCACTCATTTAATTAAACCTCTCACAGAATGAAAGGGAAGCCCTTTTCTTCATTTTATAATATAAACAGATGCTGTCTCAAACAGCAGTTTGTAAGCAATCAGGGCACATAAATGCAAGTTTTGGATAACACCTATCATACTCATGCAGGTGTCATCCTTTATAAGACTCTAGGAATGTGTAATTTTGTTAGGTGTTTGGTATTTCTGTTCTGGATGCTACTGGGAGTTTTTGGAGCTCAACATCTGCAAAAGCAAGTCTAGATTCTCACATACTTGGCCCAAGTTGCTGAAAGGCAAGGAAAGGAAAAGGCATCTTGCAAATATAGGGCCTGCAGGCAGTAGCTTTGCTTAGGCAACTGAAAGTCTGTGCTCTTAGAGATACTGTCACTTCTGAAAGTATCAACCTTTCTATTGGTATGAAAAGCAAATGTAACTAAGTTATAGTTCTAAAGTATAAGTAATGCCAAGGATTACAAAAACCAGAAATAAAGTTCAGGAGGGCATTTGTGCTGTAGACTTAAGACTGTTGCATAGATAGGGTATGATAAGGGGTATCTGTGTCTTTTGTGATTCTAGCTCGACTCTACATTTGTATTTGTGTTTACCTTCTAATTATCTTATGTAACAGAAGTCTGTCCTGTTCATTCAGAGGAAGAAGTACACAAGGTGCACAGGGAACCACCAGTCAATTCAGAAACAGTTATATTGCGGTAAGTCTCTTAAAGGCTCCATGCTCCATTGATTTTGGCCTCATGCCTGTGTAGCACAGATACCTGATGCTCTACCATTGTTTCTAAGGGATCCAAATGAAGATAATAAGTAGAACACTATGCTAAAGTGACTTACAGCTGTGTTCCTCTCCATGTCCTGTAGGAGAGGACTCCATTGCAGCAGAAGTATTTCTGTCCAGTGGACAGTATTTCCATCAAGCCAAACTTTGTTCTTTCTAACGTAAAGTATGTGGAGCTTGAGCTTGTTAGAGAGGGCCTTGTGTCAGATCCATTACTAAGATTTGGGTTATCCATCACTGGCACTGTGCTCTTCATTTTCTCTGTGTTTGCAAATCCTTACTTCCTAACAGAGAAAAGAAACCTGCAGATACAATGGGGACCTTCAAACGTCGGCACTCCAAACTCATCAACTCCTGTAAGTACCTTCTGCTTGAAGTGCTATGGCAGACCACTATCTTCTGTCATCTCCCACCCTTGCTGTTGGTTTTGTCACTTGGGAGCATTAGAAAGGAGTGTTTAGTGGAGGCAGTGAAGCCATAGTCATGGTCACCACTTGGCTGATAGTAGATACATATGGTTTAATGTTATCCTAACAGTTTTCTCCAGACTGAAGTAGAGGGCAGATAGCTTCATAGAAAGTGTAAAAATATATGCCTCTCTTCACAGCAAAGTTGCTATATCAGGAGTACAGTGATGTGGTTCTGAACAAGGCCATTCAAAGCCAGAAGAGAGTGGATTCTTTTACAGAGGATGCAGAATCGAGTTTGCCAAGCTCCCCGAGGCTACGAAGGAAAGTGTTGTCTCCCCAGGACTCATATTTGCAACGTCTGTCAGTGTCATCAAACGCATCCCTCTGGCAGGATATCCCCATGATCCGGGGCAGCAGAATATTACTCAATATGTCCCGTGATGAGCAGAAGCTGCAAGAGGTAATGGATAGATGTAATAAGGTAGATTGGTGGCTTGTAGTCAAGGAGGATGGAGGACGGTGGTTAAAGTGGAAAGCAAAAATGCCTGATGTGGGAATGCAGTGGTTGAATGCAGAGGTCACCGTGTCATGTAAGCAGTTTGGGAATGTGGTGTCAGTACTTATGAAGTAATACAATGCTGAAGTTCTGCATTGTTGGTAGAAGAAGCACAGAAATAAGATAAAAATTCTATCACTTAACTTCATGAAAACAGATGTTAGGAAATTGGAACAAGAGAAAACAAGGAATTTTGAACAAATTTGATGCAAAATAGAATCTTAAATAGAAAACTGAGCTTTCTCCCACACTTAAGCTTATGAGAGAATTGACCCACATGTGCTGCAGGGCTGAGGGGGAATGAGAAGATATATGTATGTATTCGGCAAATTGGTACATGGAGTAACAGGTTAAGGAAGATTGGAGGGACAAACAAGTGGATGGGAGAACCCTGAGAAAGAGGAAGAAAACAACAGCATGTGAAACATGAAGGAGAAAAAGAACATAGGCAGTGTTGATGCTGGATAATTTATGGGAGCACATAACATAGGGGAAAGTGGAGTCTAAGAATGAAAACTAAAATTAGAACAGGTAACTATTGTTTTAAGTCATACTGCAAGCTGTCTTTCATTCCTGAAGTTTCTCTTCTTTTGTAATTAATTGCACACATCGCATACTAAAAAGTTTTCTTGCTTTATCCCATCTCCACCTAATAAGATTCCTTGCAGGCTTGCCTGGTCTGCTGATGTTCTGCTCCCTTTTTTCTTCTCTCAAGGCCAAATTTGAGTTGATAATGTCTGAGGCTTCCTATCTGCGCAGTTTAAATGTGGCAGTGGATCACTTCCAGCGATCAACAGAACTCCAGGCAATTCTCAGCAATCAGGAGCGTCAGTGGCTTTTCTCACGCCTTCAGGATGTACGTGATGTCAGTGCCAGGTGAGATTACAGCCCCTTACTTCCACATCTAACACCCTCCATGAAGTGCAAATTACAGCCTTCAAACAACTGGAAATGATATAACTGTGCTCAGAGATCATTACAGAGTCAGAATATTCAAAATGCTGCCATGTCTTAGTGGCACTGACTGCAAACAAGTAACTAGACCTCAGTCCAAACCAAATGCAGCTTTTACAAAATATATGTGCAGACGGTGCAGCTGCACAATCCTGAATCAAATATAAGTAAATAAGATTACAGACATAATATGACAGTACCTGATTTGAAATCAATTAAATGTAAGTCATTAAACATAGATTTCTCTCTCCTTCTATGGCACCACAACTGTGTGCTGCAGTTTCCTTTTTGACTTGGAAGAGAAGTTTGAAGAGGACATGTTCACCTTCCATGTATGTGATGTGGCTCTGAAACATGCTCCTGAGTTCCGCAGGGTCTATCTACCGTATGTAACAAACCAGACATACCAGGAGCAAACCTTCCAGCGGTTACTGTAAGTTTTTAAAATTTGTTGAAACCTTCTACAGCCTCCTGTTTGCTTGCTGCACTTCTGATGTGCACTGTTTCAAGTGACAGGCATACAGCAAGTATGATCTGTTGTACATCTGCTGGTACATCTGTTTGCAGTACATCTCCAGAAGAAAAGGTAGAAGCCTTCTTCAATTCAGTAGCATTTGGAACAGAAGGTCTGAGATTCTGTAAGGCTCCTCTTTTGAGAGGAGAAAAAGAACAACTGAGATAATGTAAGAGAATAACATTCAGTAGAAATACTCTATTGAAGGCAATTGCCACAACCTTAGAGCAAAAATGATTGTTCTAGACAGTTGTTGTCAGTATGTGGTTTTCAGACTATTAAGAACCTGAAAGTGATAGTTAAGAAAAGTATGGTTGCTGCCATTAAATCTGAACTGGCTATTCAAGAGTGTTTGAAATGGATTGAAAATCTTAAGGCCAGAGCATCATGAGTTTCTCTTGCTGTTGTCTTCTGCACTCAGTGGCACAATCAAGCACTGCTCAGGCTCAGTCATGAGCAAAGTTTCCTTAGGACTTCTGCACTATAATCAGTAAAAAAACAATCCTAGTTGATGTCACTGTTTGAAACAAGTCATTCAGGCATTGGGTGCTCTGGGTGCTGCTGACTGGGAGACATTTAGTCTTACCATTGGTTTCCTTCAGTGAAGGCTCAGTTCTGCACAGAAAGAACCTTCAGAATATCATCTAGGGTATTGTGGGCCCAATGGCTACTTGTGAGATACTACTGGGCATAAAAGCTTCTTTTCCAACTCTTCAGGGATATAGAATTTGACTGTTCTGGCAGTAGATGCCACTTGCGTACCATTGTTCTTGTATCTGCTGCTGCTGAAGACAGAAAACTGGATGGCAGTGGCTGTTTCTAAGACATTAAGCAACACATTAGAGAGGAAGGCAGGTGTAATACTCTTCCCAGCAGTAGCAAGATTGTGGGAGCAGCTTTTCCACTCCCTGGGTAAAGCCCCTGGAGCTAGGCCATTTGGTATTAAGAAAGGATACAAACCACAACTATTTTGTGAAAGGTACCCTTTTTGTAGGTGAGACTGAAACATAGATGCTACTTCTGGTTGTTCCAGAGTACTAAACCACAAAGAGGAAAGATCAAACAAGATCTTTATTGTAGTGCTGCCCTCCTATAGCTGTTAGAAACCTATACTTATTCTGACTATGCTGAGTGGTCCAGTTTCTTGACATTTCTTGCTCCAGGACCAAAACATGACTGCAGTGACTGGCATACCTCAACATTCACTGAAATCTGGTACTCTTTCTCTGCTAGAAAGACTATTTATTTGCTCTGATGCCTGCATATGCTTTCTCATTTACTTTCCCACAGGAGTGGAAATGCAGGATTTCAACAAGTCCTGGAAAGATTGGAAAGTGATCCAGTATGCCAGCGCCTCTCACTTAAATCCTTCCTCATCCTCCCTTTCCAGCGCATCACTCGACTTAAACTCCTCCTGCAGGTTACTGCTCATTTATCAGTTTTTCTACACTTTCTTTTAATCTGACCCTTCTTCAAGTCCGAAAGTCACTAAATATGAACTAGCATCAAGCACTAGCAGGACGGGCTGCATAGAGCTCTTCATGCTCTGTGTGATAAGCTTGGCTAGATGCACTAAAGCAACTCCATTGCATTTATTATGAATATGCATTTCAAAAAATAAAGCAGGCATTTGTACAATGATAAATGGGTGTGTGTTAGATCAATGCCATTAATTGGATACAGTCTCTCTTGTGAGGCAATATATTTTTGTATATTATTAGGACTTAGTTGTAACACTACAACAATTACATACCAATGAATAATTAATTGAGTAACTCTGAACGTGTTTTAAATTTTTTTTTGTCAGTTTTTTTTGTTTTTTTTTTTTTTTTTTGTTTGTTTGTTTTTTGTTTTTTGTTTTTTTGCTTCCTTCTAGAAGGGACATGTTCCCTGGCTGCCCTCTGGAAGGCGGTCTGTCTCTATTCTTTGCCTGCAACACTGTCTCTCTGGGACACTCCTATTAAGTCAACATGCAAGTCCCCAGTGAATCAACCTTGAGCACTTCCATGGAACTTTTTTTTTTTGTTATTTGAGCCTCTTTTGGAAAGGAGAAAAGGGGTATCAGGCAAAGAATTATTCTGCACTTAAGACTGTGCTCAGAGTAGTGGTTGTCTCCTATATCATGTAACATACAGAGGATAGTTAACTCCATTTAAATTTTCAGGGATGCCCTGTTCAGTGCAGCTTGTCAACTGCATCCTGCATCTTAAATTTCTGGCCTTGTTATCTCCACATCTCCTACCACTACTTCAGTCTCTCTTGAGGCTATATCTTAATGTCTCCTTGTTTCTTGAGCCCTTCTGAGAGCTCTGCTCTTCTTGTCTACATTATGAAAAATGCTTTTTCTCATGCAGAATATCCTGAAGAGAACTCGGCCTGGGTCTGAGGAGGAAGTGCAAGCAACACAGGCCTATGATGCACTTGAAAAGGTAAGGCTGTCAACCTGTTCTCCACAGCCATACACAGTTGGAGAGCTTCAGAATGTCGGTATATGCTTTTTCTATTGACTCTCACACTTGTCACCCCTGCCAATGGCCCATATTACTGATTGTCACCTATAATAAATTACTATGTTCCTGTGCATCTTCTGCATTGAGCACTAAGACAGGACCTAGCTGGGATGCAACTGAATCTTTGCCAATAACACTTAAGTCAGGATTCATCTTTCCAGTTGTCCAATCAGTGGGTTGCAAGGGAGGTAAATCTTTGGAGACCCCAAAATAGGGCACTCCCTTCTCTGCATGAGTCACCAAAGCGGTGGAGTCAGATAGTTACTCACAGGAACTATGCAAGAAGATTCATTGAAGTTTCAAATAACAGTCCAGGGCAAAATTAAACAAGTTTCTAACAAGGATAAATCAACTACTTCAAGTCAAGATTAGGCAACTTTCTAACAACAGTTAATCAATGTTATGGGTAAAGGATACTTTGGCACTTATCAAGTGTTTCAAGGTAAATTTAGGCAATGGCTACTAAACAAAATGAGTAAAAGAAGATCAAGAGGAAAAAGAAGGGGAGAGAGAGAAGTAGAGAAAGAATGAGAGACAAAGAAAGACATCACTGGTCCATTTCAAGGAGTTCTAGTGCTTGCCCACCAGTGCTGGAGAATAGATGAGGGGAAGGGGTGAGCTCATCCAAAGGTTGAATTCTCTAACTAGAAAATAGAAGAAAGTTAAAAGCCCCCTGAAGCTTCTCTCAGGCATCCTTTTATGCCTGCTGGACTTGCAGGTACACCATCCCAAGGTTGTAAACAAGCAAGTTTGCAACAGTAAGTTTGTAGCAAGAACTTTATTGTGGGGAAAGTAGGTCTCTTTTTTGGACAGAGACTACCCTGTTATTTCACATGATCCCATACTTCGCTGTTATCAGTCTTTGGTTTGTAGTCATAGCCATGGCCTTGTCCTAAGGTGTTGGAAACCTACCAAACATACCACAGGAAGCCTGAAAGCATTTTTCACTGGTCCTTTATACCAGTCTCCTAAATGTTATCTCTCCTTGTGCTCTTTATCTTTGTCTCTATTTAGCTATCAACTTATCACTCACTTCTTCAAGAAGATCTTGCTCTTTAAAAAAAAAAAAAAAAAAATCTCAAGGTGTTTAATTCATTCATCCTTACTCTCTGTTTATTAAAGAGGCAAGACTTAATGTCTTCTGAGAGTATTTGTTACCTGCAAATTGTACTGCAAAATTGACTTTTTCCTTGGTAGCCCTTGTGCCCTTGTTTTGTCTAGTCTTCATTTGACCTTCTTGGAGTGTCACTCCCTTTCTTGTAATTACTCTGCAACTATACCACAAATCTAAAAACCAGTTCTACATGATGCATAGCTCCTTAAAATCTGAAGAACTGCACTTGCCTTCTGCACAGATCCCAGAATACTACGGTCTGAGACAGGTGAGTAAGATATCATACATGGAATTCTGCAATTTAGTTGTGTTTAAGCCACCTCTGCTACGCTGTCATCCTCCTGTCTTTACAGTGGAGCATCAAATAAAAGCTCCATCCAAATAACTGGTAATTAAACTTCTGTTATCTGAAAGGAGAAGGAAGTCTCTACTATCCCTCCTAGTATCCCCAAGTTAAAACAATATGTATAGAATATCCTCAGTTGGAAGGAACCCAGAAGGATTATTAAGATCACAGAGACTTCTTAAGAAATTCAGATGAAAACTTCAATGAAAAAAAAAAAAAACAGTCATTGTAGGTATGGATAAGTTTTAGTATGCTTGCCTGAAATTTTCTTTTTTTTTTTCCCCTCAGGAGGATGCCCAAGAATTGTAATTTAATGATTCTTCATAGGTTCCTGGGAACAATACTGATTCCAGTAGGCAGTGCTGCACCTCACTATCACCTGTTTTCCTCTGCAGCTCATCAAGGACTGCAATGAAAATGTTCAACGCATGAAAAGCACTGAAGAGTTGATTTACCTCAGCCAGAAGATAGAATTTGAGTGCAAGGTGAGATTGTCCATGCCCTTGGCCTTCCTCTAGCCTACTATCTTTCATCTCATTCCTTACAAAGTCACTTGTGCTTTCTTTTGTTTTCCTCCCTTGTATACATTGATATGCTGGTTCAACAGCTTACACAGCTCAATTCTTCATCAGTGCTTCCCTTACCCAAACACTTGTGTCAGAATTCAGTTGAAGGTCTCTAGACAAATTGACTTGGTCCAGCTGAAGAAATGAAAGTATGCTTCCTCTATAGAAAGATCAAAATCCAAAATTCATGGATACTTTTTTCCTTGCATACAACTCACATAAATATTACTTCTGTCTTGTAGATATTCCCACTCGTTTCACAGTCAAGGCGACTTGTGAAGTGTGGTGAATTAACAGCACTGGACTTCAATACTCCAAGTCCAAAATGGAAAGTCACCACGCGTCCTATCTACCTACATCTCTTCAATGACTGTCTGCTCCTATCTCGGCCAAAGGAGTGAGTGCTTCAGCCACAGTTCTTGCTGTCCCTTCTAAAATGCATCCTTCTGGGTCTGTGCTTTAATTAGAGTCAGTTCCTTCTGGCTGCCAGCAAGTGGCGGCATTTGTCAAGTCATTTCCTAACCTTGCATTACGTGAGTATCACTTAAGTGACATTCCTGATGTTTTATCAAAATATAAACAAAACAATATAACTGGGCACTTCATTGTACAATATTTCCATTCTGTCTATCTCTACAATATGAAACGCTTTAATAGCAATTTATTATAGTTATACTCTGTATGGTAACTATGGAGTTATGGCCTGAACCATTGATTGAGCACCTGGGGAAAGGACTTGGTCAGCTCTGGGAGCGCAGGCACAGACAGCTTGGCTCCACCTCTCTTAGACCTCCTGTAAGGGCTATCTGCCACTGTGGAAGGATCTCTTTCAGAAGATCCCTCCTTTGTGGAGTTTTCCCCTGTGAGCCTAATCTTTGAGACAGGTAAGCAGTCCTTTTTCATTGCCTTACAACATCTTTCTATTGCATTAGTCCCCCTGTCATTATACCTCCAGTATCACCTTTCCATCTTGTTGATCTTTCTGATTGTTACATACTCAGAGAATAATTTCCTCCTAAATGATAGTATGAAGTCTCATGAATGTACAAATTAATGAAACAGAAAAAGTAGTTTAAAAAGGTGGGTGAAAAGATGATGTTTTTATTATGCTGTAATCTATTACATAAAATCTTGACAGAGTTTGCAAAGGTTGTATTTCTACCCTTTTAGTTAAATCTTCTCTTGCCTTCTCAGATTTCCAGCAAAAACAAAGCTTACGGTGTCTGAAGCAGATCAGTAATCATTAAAAGCTTCTTGCTTTCCTAACATCAGGCAATTACATGTACTTACTTGTTAGCCTTTATCACCTTAATACTCACAATTTTTGTTCCTCCTCTTTACCTGCAGGGGTGGACGTTTTGTTGTGTTTGATCATGCTGCTTTCTCAGATGTGCGTGGGGAAAAGTGTGAGATGAAACTGCATGGAACAAACAAAAATGTTTTCCGTCTCTTTCTACTTCAGAATTGCCAGGGAAAGAGAGTGGAGTTTCTATTTCGCACAGAGACACAGTGAGTTCACTCAAGGTTACCTTAATATGTCCCAATGCCATAACCAGTCACCTCCTATGAGCCTAGTGGTTGTCCCTTAACTACCAATATGCTGAAATATAAAGCACAGCTGCTGAATGGAAACTCAGAAATCATCCTTTTGCCATAACGAGTTCCTAATGAATCATGTTGCTCCTCTCTCATCACAGCTGCTTATAGAATACTACAATGTCATTTCATACCATCAGCCTGAAAAAATGGGAGTTTTGCCTTGTCCCACCCTTTTTTCCACTTCTTCCCCTACTTCTGTAAGGACCCACTTGCTGACCCTCCTGTGAGGATGGACATGTGCACACATACACGTGCACTCTTACACTGCTGTCCCTCACACTGAAATCTGACACATACCTGGTGATGTTTTTCAGCAGTGAGAAACTGAGGTGGATCTCTGCTTTGGTTCCTCCACAAGGGGAATTGGACCTCCTGGAATGTCCTGGTAAGACTGCTCTGCTATTATTACCAAGGAGAGTGGGCAACTTGGAATTACTGCAAGGTGGATTATCCCAGAATGACTCCATGGCAGAATATTTTCCTTTACGTAATTAAAATATATTCATGTTTTTTTCTCCTCAGTTCCAGGTTCTGTCAGTCATTCTACTTATTTTTTATTCCTCATTTGGTAGAAGATGTGTATTCTCCCATCCAATTCTCTGCTCTTCAGTGGTTGGGCAATCTTTTATCCCCTTCCTCATCTGGGCTGATACATAGAGATTTACTGTTACTTTCTTGTATACTGTTATGATCTTTCCTCTCCTATTAGATGCACCACAGGTTCAATGCATAAGGATGTACAAAGCTCGGGAAAATGATGAGCTAGCTTTGGAGAAAGCAGATATCATCATGGTTATGCAATACAGCAATGATGGTGAGCAGAATGAACGATATCTAAAATTATGGTTAGCAAGTTACTTAAGTAGCGTAAAGCTTTTAACAGCACAATCCAGCTTCAGAAGGAGCTTCACATTTGTGGTTGTTCATCTGAAAGAATGAAGAGACTTTTTATCTTCATTAAAGAATTTTATATGGAAGCTGAAAGGGGCTTTAGGGCTTTGTTGGAGTGAGGTTTGAGGGAAGAGTAATGGAAAAATCCTCACCTATTTTGCCTCATGTTGTGTTTGTCCCCACTCCTACAGGATGGATGGAAGGAGTGAGACTTTCAGACAGGGAGAGGGGATGGTTCCCCTCAGAACATGTGGAGCTCATCTCCAGCAAACATGCACGGCAGAAGAACCTGAAAGAAGAACAACGTGTGAAGAATGCCAAGCAGCAAGTCTTCTGCAGGAAATAATTCTACCTTTCTTGAACCTGTGCAGTCTCTCTGCTACAGAGAAACCATCTTTTTTCTATTGTTTCTAGGAATAAGCACCTCTGCAAAGAGTGTATTACAGATGAATCTTTTGCCAAAGAAAGTGGGAATTCAACCGGGAAAATATATTCACTTCCTTCCTGTCACCAGAATCACAGCAGCAGAAGGGAAAAATGTTGCATGTATTGCTTGCTTTGTGTTAGTAGGGAGTGACTTTAATTGTACAGAGCAATGGAATCTGGATTCCTGGAAATGTATTCTGATTTTACCACTGGCAAGTTACTTCAGAATTCTGCCTTAGTTTTCCTATCTGTGAAATGGGTTTATACTTACCTACCTCACTGGATGTTGTGAGGCTAAATTGATTATTATTAGCCTACTGAGAGCTTTGAGTTTCTGAGAAAGAAGGCGCTAAGCACAAAGCACAACATAAGATGAGGAAAATTTTCCATTTGAATATCCTCTTCATGTCTTGAGAGTATTGATCTCCTTTCTATAATTTCTACTTGGAACAATGGATCTATTTGATCATACACATCTACTGTTTTCTTTTCTTTTTAAAAGGTACAGATACAATGAAGCGCTAAGTCTTAGCATGCTATAAAGAATCCTCAGTAGCATTAGAATACACACTTGAGTTTTAGAAAGTTTTTGGAAGTCACTGTTATGATTTTCTGCACCTTAAGAAGTATAAAGCTGAATTACAGAATTGTAGGAGCTGGAAGGAACCTCCAGAGATCGAGTACAACTCCCCTGCAAAGCAGGTCCCCTACTGCCAGCTACACAGATAGGTGTCCAGGGAGGTCTTGAATATCTCCAGAGAAGGAGATTTCACAACCTCCCTGGACAGCTTGTTCCAGTGCTCCATCACCCTTACCATGAAGAAGGTCCTTTGCATGCTAGTACGGAACTTCCTATGCTCAAGTTTATGGCTGTCCTGTCCCTACTGACTGCTGAAGAACCTGTTTCACAGCAGTCCCCCTCTTTCCTGAATCAGAGTTCCACTAAGCCATCTGAAATGGCCCTGTTTTCTACTCTACCTCCCACTCAAAGTAGAACAGTTACTTTTTATAAAGATCTGACATGTAGGTACATGCACTGTACAAAATAACCATGTCTCTAGGCATTTGGAATGAAGTTGCATTTTCCTGCTGTCCTAACTATTACAGCTGATATGATACTGCATGCACCATTTTGCACACTTGTGGTAGACACTGAGATATTTTGCCACTGTAGATAAAGTCAAAATATGTGCCAGGGACTCTGTTGTATTTGTAGAACTCTCCAGTTGTAAGTCCAGTTTACATGTAGTCCTGCTTTTGTGCAGAACCTGTCTGAGCACATGCCTTCAACTGTAAAATATTGTTGCTGCTGCAGTTATGTTAATACAACATCACGTATATGAATCAATACACCAAAGAAAACTCTGTATCTTTCTTGCATTTAATATGTTTAAAGAATTATCTTCATATTTCCAGCTTTCCTTTTGTATAACATTCTGCCTTTACAGAATCACAGAATGGCCAGGATTGGAAGGGACCTCAAGGATCGTGAATCTCCATGCCCGCTGCCACAGGCAGGGCCACCAACCTCCTCATTTAATACTAGACCAGGACCCCATCCAATCCGGTCTTGAACACCTCCAGGGATGGGGCATCCACAACCTCTCTGGGCTTGCAGCACCTCATCACTCATAGTAAAGAACTTGCCCCTGACATCCAACCTAAATCTTCCCTCTCTCAACTTAAAACCATTTCCCCTTGTCCTGGTGTTATCTACTCTTTAAAAGACTTGATTCCCCTCATATTTATAGGCTCCCTTTAGGTATTGAAAGGCTGCAATGAGGTCACCCTGCAGCCTTCTTTTCTCCAGGCTGAACAAGCCCAGCTCCCTCAGCCTGTGCTCGTAGGGGAGGTGCTCCAGTCCCCTGATCATCTTTGTGGCTCTCCTCTGGACCCTCTCCACCAGCTCTTTCTGGTACTGGGGGCTCCACACAGTTGGACACAGTACTCCAGATGGGACCTCACAAGAGCAGAGTAGAGGGGGACAATCACCTCCCTGTCCCTGTTGGCCATCCCTCTTCTGACAGAGCCCAGGATACCATTTGCTTTCTGAGCTGCAAGAGCACACTGCTGGCTCATGTTAAGTTTTTCATCTATCCAGACCCCCAGGTCCTTCTCTGCAGGGCTGCTGTCTGGAAGGACCGCTCCTTCCAGTCTGTATGGATGCCTGGGATTCCTCAGTCCCAAGTGCAAAACTCTGCACTTTGCTGTGTTGAACCTCATTAGGTTCACCTGGGCCCATCTTTTGTGTCTGTTGAGGTCTCTCTGAATGACATCCCTTCTTTCCTTCCGCTGTGTCTACCACACCACTCAGCACTTGCTGAGGATGTACTCAATTACATCATTGATAAAGATGTTAAAGAGCACTGGTCCCAAGACAGCCCCTGCGGGTGCCGCATTTTACCAGCCTCCACCTGGACATAAACCCATTAATCACCACCCTCTGTCTGTGGCCTTTCAACCAGTTTTTTATCCATTGAGTGGTCCACCCATCAAATCCACATTCCTCCAATTTGGAGACAAGGATGTGGTGGGGAACCATGTCAAAGGCCTTGCTCAAGTCCAGGTAAGTGACATAGGTCACATTTCCCTTGTCCACCAAGCCATCACTCCATCATAGAAGGCCACAGATCGATTAAGCATGACTTTCCTCTGGTGAAGCTGTGCTGGCTGTCTCCGATCACACGCTCATTCCTCATGTGATCCAGCATGTCATCCAGGATGATCTGTTCCATGATCTTCCCAGGTACAGAGGTGAGACTCACCCACCTGTAGTTCCCAGGGTCCTCCTTGCTCCCTTTCTTATAAACGGGAGTGACATGACCCTTCCTCCAGTCATTCGGGATCTCACCTGACAGCCATGATTTTTCAAATATGATGGAGAGCAGCTCAGCAACAACCTCAGCCAGCTCCTTCAGAACCCTGTGTTGCATGCCCCATAGACTTGCATACATTCAGTCTCATGAGGTGGTCTTGGACTTGCTCTGCCCTTACAGTGCCCTCCATGGGGATTTACCATCCTGGTCCCCACCTAGAGGTTTAGGGATGCAGGGCTCAGGGATGTGAGAAATACTGGAATCCTGGCCACCAGTGAAGACCAAGGCAAAGAACTCATTCAGTACCTCAGCCTTCTCTTCTCCCGTTGAAGCCAGTTCTCCTTTTACCAAAGGAGGTACACTCGCTTTGGCCTGTCTCTTCTGGCCAATGTACCTGTAGAATGTCTTCCTATTGTTTTTCACATCCCTCTCCAAGTTCAGTTCTGCCTGCACCTTGGCTTTCCTAATCCCACCTCTGCAAGTCTGGACGGCATCCCTCTATTCTTCACAAGTGACACGCCCTTGCTTCCAGAGCTTGTACACACCTTTCTTTGCCTTCAGCACACCCAGCAGGTCCTTTGCCAAGCCATGCCAGTTTCCTACCTCCTCAGCCCACTTCCTTATTCAGAGGGACGGAGAGCTCTTGTGCTCTCAGAAAGGCATCCTGGATTCTTTACCCTTTAATTCCCATGTGCACTGTGGTATAGCTTATTTTAGCCTATTTATGTCAGTAATTGTAGCTGGATTAATAAATAAATAAATAAATAAATAAAGTTTTCATCCTAGTAAATTCATGCACTTCTCCCATTAAAATAAAATATAAAAAAAAAGTCTGCTTCCTTGATTTTAGATTTTCATATTAAATGAGAGTAGCTGACTATTTTCTGAATATTTTCAGAAATATATTCAGTATTTTAGTTTATTTTTTCCATAAACACTCCTTTCTAAATTAAGTACAAATTGCTATACTTAGCAAAGTTAGTTAAGAAAACTTGCTTTACTAGCCGTGGTAATGATTTCAAGAGACTTATGGTGTAAGTTTGTGAATGTTCTGGAATAGTTGCTGCTGCAGGTTTCCTAGTGGTATTAGTCATCAGCATATAAGGATAAGCTAAAAGAATGACCTAGAGAAGATGGGATTTGGACCTACTAGTAATGTGGAATTTTTGAGCCCCTCACTAAAAGAAAGATACTGAGTTACTAGAATGCTTGCAAAGAAGAGCAGCAGAGCTGGTGAAGGGACTAGGAAACTAGATATACAAGGTTACGGAACAGGGCTGTTTAGTCTGGAGAAAAGGAGAGTAGGGGAAGACCTCTTAGATCTCTACAACTACCTGAAAGGAGGTTGCAGCAAGGTGGATGCTGGTCTTTTCTCAAGTGACAACTGATGGGGTGCAAGGAAATGGCCTCAAGTTGTGCCAGAAGAAAGTTAGACTGGATATCAGGAAGTTTCTTCACAGAAAGAATAGCAACACATTAGAACAAGCTATCTGATGGAAGTGGTGGAGTCACGGTTCCTGGAGGTATCTAAGTGATGTGTGGATGAGATACTTAGGGGCGTGGTTTACTGGTGGATTTGTAGGGTTAAATTGATGGTTGGACTTCATGATCTTAAGGTTTTTTCCAACCTGAAAGTTTCTAGGTTTGTCTTTTTAATTTACGGTCCAGACTACAGTATGCATACTTTTCTTGCCTAGAAGAACTGAAGCTGATTCATAACTTTGCTCAGAGCAGAAGTAAAGCCCTATCTCAAACTACGTAGTGACATAAGAAAAGTTATAAGCCTCACCAAGATCCACAGATGTTTAAAGATCCAAAATATCTACTAATTCAAGTCTTATGAAATGTAAAGCGATCACAATCACTGATGTTTCAACCGTGTCTGTGTAAGGTCATCTTTTACAAGCAGTCCCAGGCGTATCGTATTTTATCAGCTTATTCTTTGTTACCTGTATCTTGGAAAGAAATGCTATAGATATTGCCAATTTCAGTTAGAAGTCATATTGTTAACAATGTGTAAACCAAGAATTCTTTACTCTTTCAACTTCTGCTCTCAAGAACAAGTGGGCATATTATTTGTTAGTCTTCCAAGGTGGTTTTTAAGTTAAACTGTGGAGACACTATTGTTGTGAGGGATAGAATGCTTATACTGTTTAACTATTTGTATCAAAGGTTAACTTCTCCCTTTTAAAATACACGCATCCTGTTGTCATGATTTTGTTTAGGAATATTTAATTATCTACTTATGCTTTTAAGTGATTGTATCCTGTTTTACTTTGCTTACATTTCAGATAGTTCTCAGCTTCTCACTGTCTCTAATTAACTAGTTAGCTGCAGCACCATCCTACCTCTAAAATCCATAAAAAATCTCCACTGACTTGGTTCATGCTTTTTGAGACTAACTTTGTAAAAGCCAAGGACTTGTTAATTAAGCTACTGCAATTCTTCTCAACAGCTCTTAGCACCTTCAACTGTACATTCAGTTGATCAGAATCAAGTTGACAATCTTCTGAATCCTATTAATCTTAAGTCAGGATCTCTCCCTTACATTATCTAAGAGGGCCAGCCTGCCTTCCCAGAAAATTGATATTAAACAGGCGTAGGTTAGAGCTTATCTGCTCCTTCTCTATACTCTGCTTATAAGCCAAAGAAGGTCCACTGAACAAGAACACTGAATGAGAAATGACCTTTAAACATATGTCAGCAAGATCTGGGACTCAAACACCAGTGCTGTTTATATCTGGTCTCCTGTGTAATTAGCTTGAGGCATCTATTTGACATCACAGAGGCTACAGAAAGGAGTAGCCATGTGCATAAACAAGAACCTTATAGCCATATGTAGAGCCCATCTGAAGAGCCATAAAATACGTGGTTTTAAAACACATCCCTTCCACAGAATCACAACACACATCCTAGTAAAATCTATTATTTGAACAAGAATCTGCTAATGTTTTACACTATAAACCAGTATGTTTATTGCTGAAGCCTGAGAAAGAAAAAAAATTTCTGTTTCTAAATGTGAATGGTTCTATTTCTAAATGTGAATAATCTTAAGAGGTAACCCTTCTTGCCTCCTTGTCATGGCTCCAAGTGCACCAACAGGCTTCTATTAACCTGAATGGTTTCCTACACCAAATAATTTATTCCTTATTGTCTCTGGAAGTATATTTGAGCTTAAGCATAGGGACATAGGAACCACATTCCTATGTAGGCTTGTAGGCCTGTGCCTACAGAGACAGAAATACCTGCCTCTCACTGCAATTCCTTCTACTTGTGACTGCAGCCTCCAGACAGACCAGGGCCATGATTCATCACCTCACCCTGCCTGAGGCTGTCAATGGGCCCTGCTATCATCACCCTGCTCTGACGCTCTAGCTGCGCATTCTGGTCAGCAAGGACACCACCTCTGCCTGTACTGGGGTCATCCCTGGCTCCAGGCTGGTCTTCACTTACAAAGCTGCACCAATCTTGCAATCTTGCTGTTCCCAATGTGCTCTATCAGCTGGAAAGATTCAAATTCTCTCATAATCTATCCAATTAAGTGTTCCTGTCAATGTCAGACATGATTCTAAATGCCATATAAGCTAAATTTCTCCAATGAGTTTCACACTGTATATATATATATATATATTCATTTATATATATATATATTATAGATAGATAGATATAGATTTTCATTTTTTGTTATATGGTACTCCAGCACATAGAAAATTTAAGGGTAATCATTAGAACAATTAAGATCTGGAAAGTAACCACATGGAAAGAAGAAAAAATTGAGACTGTAAGATTCAATTCTTAATTCCAACTGCACAGAGCCAGTGTTCACTCACTGGGAACCTAAAACCCATTTATTTGGAATAAGATGCATCTGACAACAGCAAACTAAAAGTAGTAAGGTTTACAGTAGATAAAAGAACTTTAAACCAAATATAATGGAACAACACTCGACAGTGAAAACAAACACATGAAAAGCAAACACATCAGCATCACCTCACTAACAACAACAACAAAAAAAAACAAAACAAAAAAAAACACCTTAGGTTTTGCACATAAGCATAGTCAGGAAAGGGACAAATTTATCTATAGAGAGCGATTCAAGACAAAAACCTAAATTAGGGTTCCGACAAATCAGATTAGGATCAATCATAATGATTCTCTTTTGCAGACTTTCCCACTACTGCTACAGGAACAGCTGGAATGGTGATGGCCGTTAAAGATTGTGGCTTGAGTGAAGGAAGAAATCAAACTCAGTGCTAACTTACTTTAAAAGGTGGGCTGTAAAAAGAAGCATGAATCTTTCACAGGAACCTTTTTAGACATATCTGGACAAAAAATATAAATAAGTAAACCAGCATTTCCATGCTGATGTGAGAAAAAAAGAACTTTAAAGCTAACCCACAGTAGAGGGCAATTATACTTGTTTCTTTTTGTGGTAAGAACAGCAATGAAATACAGGCATGAGCTACATTTGAAAAATTTTGTCAAGAACCTGGGAAAATCTTGGTTTATGTCTAAAAATAAAACGTTTTAGGTGACGGAGACCAGCTCAAGATGCCTGGGACAGATGGGCTTAAGGCTCTGGTGGCGCAAAAGCAATCTTTATTGTTGTTACAGAGTTTTTATATCTTTTAGCTACAGGAGTATACAATACTTAAATCAGATAACATTCATGCAGCTGACAGCAATACATCATTACTTAATTAGCTCTTTGTGGATTATGGTCAGTACAGTGATCAAAAGGTGTTCTCTTCACAGTATGAAGACATACTCTTCACGTATTCTGCTCTTGGTCACGGAACGAAGAAGCTGTAGCTTATGCTTGCCAGTTTCACATGGCAGTCCTTCCCTTTCAGGAGGGGCCGTGTGTTCCCTGTTTGACCCTTTCAGGCCAGCCAGGTCTGTTTTGCTTAACAGTCTTCCTCATTTAGGTACTGTTTTTTTGATTTGTTTGCTTGGGTTTTTTTTTTCATTTTTAAAAAGTTTGAAATACATAAATATATACGTTGCTCTAAAAACTAGAGGGTCACAGCCCTGAAAATCTTGTATTTGCTCCTTCTAAAGAAAGAAAGCATTCTCCATAGTTCTTTGTCTTCTTCAGAATACTAGAAAAAGCTAATATTTGAGCCAGATACCAGAGTCAGCCAAACTTCATGCAGTAAGTAAACACAGTTTTGATTAGAGACAAGAACCTCTAAAGCAGTCTTTATTTTTTATTTTTTATTTTTTTATTTTTTTATTTTTTTTTTCCCTTTGGTTTAATATTTAAGAGGTTCTATCCACTCTAAGATCAGATTTGTCAGCTGGATGCCTCTGAGAAATTAAGCATCATTTTAGCTTCGTTAACACTCCAGCCAGCATGCTTTACATTTACTATCTGAATCAGCTGTACTATCATACCAATTGTACTTCATTTACACAACGCTGCTACACCTGCTTCATTTTATACTCATTTAACACTGTAAAATTACTCTTGGGTCAAAGCATCTCACCAGCAGAGGATAGAAGAAGGATCACTTCTTTTGACCTGCTGGCCATGCTTCTTTTGATACAGCCCAAGATATGGTTGGCTTTAACTGGGCTACAAGAGTACATTACTGCCTCTTGTCCAGCTTGTCATCTGTTAGTATTCCCAAGTCCATTTCAGCAGGGCTGTGCTCTATTCTTTTATACCCCAGCTTGTACTGATAGCGGGGATTATCACAACCCAGGTGCAAGACCATGCACTTGGCTTTGTTGAACCTTGTAAGATTCATCTGGGGCCACTGTTTGAGTCTCTCTGAATGGCATCCTATTCCTCAGGTGTGTAGATCACACCACAGAGCTTGCTGTCATCCACAGATTTGCTGAGCATGGATCCCACTGTAGTTGATGATGAAGATATGAAATAGCACCGGTTAGACCCATGAGTGGCATCAGCCTTCACTCCATCCAGGTATTGAGCCACTGACCAACTCTCTCCAAGCACGATTTTGCAACCAATAGGAGCCGTGCCTCACCACTAGCTCCATGTCAGGGATTTACTGTTGCCTCTCCATTACATGTGGTTCTATTGGGAGTCCTTGCATCTGCTCAGGAGTTGCCCGCCTACTGCTACCCCTTCCTTGGCCAAGTGGCTGAGATAGGTCTCTCAGATAGCGGCTTCTGGGCAGCGCTTTCCCATCACTGGCACCGCAGCTGGCTTTGATTAGCTGGCTGGCCCCGCAGTCCTCACAAGTCTTGCTGCTGGGCGGGGCACTAACAAGGTCGTGCCTGGCTGTGGCGGGTTGGATGTGCGGCAGCTGTCCAGCCGGCAGGGACGCGGTGGGCATGGAGGAGGAGCGAACGCTGAAAGGGACAGGTAAGGGTAGAGTTTCAGGAATACAGCGCTAGCTCATGTTATTCACCAGAGAGAAAGCACCCGACAATAAACCTAACGAGCAGCCCCAGGAGAAAATAACAACCCCGGTTGTCTCCTCCTCCAAGCTGTTATCTGGGCAGTAATCCCACCAAACCTGGACCGGTACTTGCAAGATGGGTGATAAGAGCTCTTGCCCTAGGGATAGCTGCCATCTTATCCAGTGTGCTGTCTCGAGGCTATGGGCTTCTGTCTGCTAGCTCAGTGTCTGTGTGTGGCCATGGAGTCACAGGGCTTGTAAAAGTATAGGGCAAACTGGTGAGGAGGCTGAGGTTGCTGATCTTCCCGTTTTAGCTCTCCAGTGTGATCCTGCTACCTCAGAGTTTCCAGGCTGGTGGTGCTTATGTCCCCAGTTCTCTTTCTCTTTGTCTCAGTTGCATGGATGTTTATGGTTTTCCCTGCATGCCTGGGATGCTTTGCACCAAATGCTCAAAGCACCCTTGAAATCTTGCTGTCACTGTGCAAATGCTTACCTTGTTCTAGGAACTCTGAGGAGGTGATTGCAAGAAAAAAGGACAATTTTGCCGCTTGTTCATATGACTTTAGACTTTCTGAACTCCACTAGTATGATCTACCTGTTCACTTAAGATCTCTTTTATTTCAGATTATTTATCCAAAAAAATGTGACGTTGAATCAGGTCTCTTGCTGTAGCAATGATGAAAGGAGAGGGCTGGCAACCCTCTCTGGTTGTTACTGCGAAGGTTTTTTTTTGTGTGGGTTTTTTTTTTTTTTTTTTTTTTTTTTCTTCCCAAGTTTTACTTTCATTTCAGGTATCTTCATGTTGATACCAAGTTTTGAGTTGTTAGGTCTTTGCTTTGTGTCTAAGAAATAGAGGTGGCAGATTTTCTTTTTTTTTGATGAAAGAATTATTCCTGCTGGTGGTGCAAAAATCCTTGCTTTTGATCCATCTCTACTAAGGATACAAGGAATGGGCAAACAACTTCAAAACAGGTTTTGTGATTTAAATGCATACTAGTTCATAAAAAAAAAATAAAAATTAGTTGGAAGGGTCTTTAATCATGAAGCTGAAAGTATTATTTCTAATTTGAGGCACAGTATGAGAGGATGAATGATGTGAAAATACTAGTTTTATCATGTAATCAGCAAGAACAGGACTGAAACAAGATAAAGCAGGAAGGACAGTGGAAAAGGGAATTACATAGCATATGTATACATGGCTTTTCCCTCCCTTAGTTCTTAGCCCCTCCTATCCGCGCTTGTAATTTCATCTCATCTCATGTAATAGCAAAGGAAACTTGCTGCTTAACAAGTACATAGTTTTTTGCTACTGTCTTTTTCCTATAGTACTGATTCAGTTCTCTTAATCCTGTAAAAAGGCAAATTGAGAGGTCTTGGAAGCAGTCTGGTGTCTATTTGTATGAATGCTTTCCATGAATGCTTACCCAATTGACTGATGTTGTGAGTTTCCTACTCAATTAACAATTGTTTAAGAAAGAGGCTTTGGATCAGAAAGCAAGTTCTTTATTTTGACATTGTGTTATTGTAAGTAAAAAGTAGGAGAGAATGAATTTTTTTTTTTTTTTCATCTATTTTTGTCTTCAGGTACCTTCTTCACTGCCCGTTCTTAGGTCTGTTATTCATTACTGTTGTGTCTGAAGCTGAAGAAAGTTAAGTCAGTTAAATAAATAAATGTTCATACAATTTGTTTTTTGTTGTTGTTGTTTTTTTTTTAACTTTGATCAACTTCAGTATGATAGAAACAGAAGCCTCTATAATGAAATGTGGTGCCATTTGTCAGATAATCCCTGCTGACAGAATAGACCAGACTCTGGCTTTCATTTGTCTTTAGCTTATTTTTGTAAGGAGTCATTTGGTGTCTTGACATATCATAGATTTTTTTATTATGTTCTTTATTCCAAAGGCCTCTGTTATTCACAGTGCTGTTTTCCTTAAAAGTACTATTGTTAGTTACATACAGCTTTCTCTTGATTTTTCTTTTTTTTGGTGTGCGTGTGTGCTTAGTATTAATTACTCCTATAGTTTGCAGTTGAACGTTTTTGCAGGCATCTTTTCTCTCAAGACAAGGCTTTTCTAAGATCAGATGTTTAAATATCTCTATGTTGACCATATTGTATTCTTTTTTCTTTTTCTATCTTGGTCACTGTCTTATTTTGAACACTCAAAGTATGTTTGTCTTTGTTTACACTGTTAATTTTTATTGCAGTGTTTCCCCTTTTCCATGACTGAAACTTATCTTGGTGCACCTGGGTAAGAAAGCATACATGTGAGTCAGTCTGGGGAACACCTTTCTTTTTTTTTCTTCCTTGTAGAGTGTAAGAACAGCAAGGAGAGCGTATCACTGAACACCTTTGTGATTGATGCTGATCCTCTTGGTGGACACAGTACGGGGAGTAATGCGCTAGTTACATTCCAACTTGCAACTATAAAAGAAGTTGGGGATACCCTGGGAACAGAAGATAAGGCTAGCCTTGTGAAGGAGAAAGATGGTAGTTACTGCATGCTGCAAGCCACTGAGTCAACTTCTCAAGACTCAACAGCCCTTCCTCTCAACCTTGCCTCAGTGTGTGGGCAGTTGTCAAATTTCCTCAGCAACATAAATTCTGTGCCTCCTCTTCCTGTGGTTATGTTTGCACAGGCACCCACGGATAATTCAGGGTCATTCAAAAAGAATGAAGGTTATTACTCTGATGTGACTGAAAATGTGGCAAAGAAAAAAAATAATTGCATAAGTGGAGTATGTGCTGAGAAGTTACCTGGTGCAATCTCTGGAGATTTCTGCAGGCTAGCACTGTTAGAGGATGTATATGGCCCAACTAATTGCAGGTCAGTGCTCTGTACTTCAGCCAGTATTGGAGGTCAGCAGTCCTACACAACAACTTCATTCCTGAAATCTGGAAGTAGTCATGGTGAGAACAAGCAGAAAAAAGATTTATGTGAGGATCCAGAAATTCTACTGCCAGTCAAGAAGAAGACACGCACCTTCTATAGCTCAGGTAGATAATGCGGAACCCAGTGGCAGGCAGTGATACTTGTAGTGATAATGGCACTAATGTTTCTTACATCATCCTGAAGGCACAGCATGGAGATGCTGAACTGCCCTAAATAGTATTTTCATTGCATTTTGCAGTACTAGAGGTTGAGAACTTCAGTTAAAAAATTTGCCAAGTCTTTGTGCTTGAAATATTGCTAGCAATACTATTTGTTTTACTGTGGAAGGAGACATTTGCTTACTTCTGTGGTTTGCTTTTAAGAAAATACCACCTATGTTGTTCATGTATGGCTAACTACATAAAAAATTTGGGGTTTTATCTGTTGTTTTTTCTTTTTTTTTTTTTAATTGTTGTTTATCTTCTCCTCATATGCTTTCAATCTCTCTCTGTGTCATTTCTAGAGCAACTAGAAGAGTTGGAGAAGGTGTTCCAGGTAGATCACTACCCTGACAATGAAAAGAGGAGGGCAATCGCAGCTGTAGTTGGGGTGACACCACAGCGTATCATGGTAATAATGCCTGTGTGGGTAACAGTGACTTATGGGATTTGTGCCAAAAAAAGTGTCAGGAGGAGGAACTGAAGCAGGGAGAAGTTAATTTTGCTGATGCTCTGTGGAAGCAAGGCTCTTCAAGAGTTCTGGATTCATCTGAGCAAGCTTGGAGGCAGTCATTGCTGTTTCTTTGCCTGTGTTCCTGTGTGTAGATAATTTTCCATCTGAATGTTTCTTTCTATTGATCAGGTGTGGTTTCAGAATCGCAGGGCAAAGTGGAGAAAAACAGAGAAGTTGAATGTCAAAGGCAGCAAAAAATACTCAACATCAGCAGCTCTGGCAGTCCATGCTGGGTCAGACATTTGTGGGTGAGGGACTTGCTCTGTTTACTCATTTCTCCACAATAGATACCTAATGAATTAAATCTTCACCTATTATTTTTAAGCCATGGAGAACTGATCATTGAGATGGTTTATTGCACATCTGTTTTCTCCAGCTAGACAGGTTCCTAGCAAATTATTGTAGTGCATCCTCTTAAGAGAGCTATTGGACACAGTGTAGCACTGTTTTACTGAAGCCATGCAGAGAGCAGTGTTGAATAGAAAGGATAAACAAAATCACTCCTTCGTTTTTATTTTTGTTTTATGTGTTCTTTAGGCCCTTTGTGTGCACACAGGAAGCTTTTTATTTCAGACCTCCTTCCATCATCATTGAACATTTTCATAAATTTGTCACTTGGTGATGGAAAAAGTGCTTGCATGTAACAAATATCATGGAGACATTCTCTGAAGAAATGAAAAACAGCATGTTTCAGAGATGAGGGGGGAACAGAGAGAGAAAGAGAATCTGTTAAGTGACAGATAGGAGACCACCTGATGGATTTCACTGCACTGTCCCTGCTACTTATCCTTTCCACACAAGTAGTCTGAGACTGCTTCCCCAAATATTGGTCGATAGTGTTCCTTGCACTCGTAAGTGCAAAGACAGTGCTTACTGATCTAATGATCTAGGATCTATCTGTTGTAGGATAGCTAAAAAAGTGTGTATTTTGTGGTAATGTCTTGCATTGTGTTCCAGTTCAAGCTCATACCTCTTATGTACAACTCCAGGGCACCTCTTCTGCCAATGCCTCCATTGCCTGATCAGTCTGCCATATTAAGTGTAGACACTACAGCTGGGAACTGCTCCAGTAGGGTCAGTGAACATTCTGCGTTGCTTGCTTCCTCCTCAGGTGAGATCCATATCAGTGCAAATCTTATTGTTGTTATTTTTGGTGATGTTGGCAGGCTCTCAGACACTTCAGAGAGGTCATGTTAGAGTTCAATCACATCAGTACAAAAAGTGACATCAGATTTAGCAGTTCTCTTCTAATCATGTTAATGGCTATATTGGATGGTATCTCTGTACTAGCACTAGAGCTAGATTTACTGTTCTTATTCATTCATGCCATACCACAGCCCAGCAAGCAATTCTGAACATGAGTTCATAAGGATATGTGGTTGAAACATTCTGCTGTTATAGCTGAATGATAACTGTTGCAACTTTGGGTTCTCCCACATGATGACAAAACTATTATTTTGGCTATTATGTGCTCTTCAGGGCAAAAGTACAAATTCGCCTATATTGAGCCATTTGTTTCTGGAAAATCTGTACATTCGGATCCAATTCTTGATATGGAAAAAAAAATCAAGATAAAGATTTATGGGTTTTTACTTCCTGATCCTTTGAACTTGATGCTGTGTGTAAATCTAGCTTTTATGCAATATGCATTTCCCTTACTTGTCTGAAACTCCAGGATCTTTAGTATTAAGGACATGTAGGTGAATTCTCTTTGTTCTCTTTAAATTAAGCTAAGCAAAAAGTATTAAAGACTATTTGTCATCTAAGGCTCGTAAGTATTTTCCAAGTAAATATCTGTGTGACAAAAATATTACCATTTCTAAATTACTTTGCAGAAAAGAGGTGTATGTTTTGCTAGCGAGCATAAATTGTGAAGTTAAGTAATTTATTTATTATTATTATTACTATTATTCATCCTAGTTTCCTGAGGAGAGGGAGTAGTGTGGTTGGTGTAATGATACAGGTTGAACTCACTGTTTATGAAACCCACCCTTCCTTCCAGTCTTAAAGTTACATTCCTACAAGTCATGGGAAAATTGCTGCCCAGGAAAAGTAGAGATCTGAGTTACTGCTCCTTCTGAGTGAAAAGATTGCTATTAAGAGAGTTCTCATAGGAGAGAAATCTGCATATTCCAATCGCAGGAAAGCCTTCAGTCACAGTCGTATCTTAGGACAGTAAAACCATGAAAAATGAGACTTCCTTTTTTTTTCCCCTTCTTCTCGGCAGACCCATTCATCCTCATTCAGAAATAAGTTTGCTCATAAACAAAGCCAATTAGGGCTCACCATTTTTCTTAGAAGACTTCAGAAAATGAAGAAGATAAAACATGGATAGGATAACATGCCAAGTAAAAGGAGGAAAACAAAGAGCGAACAAATGAATAAAAAGGTCATAAATCCACAAGGCAAAGGCCAGGAAAAATGATCTCGGTGGAAAATTACACAATGGCAGATTTCAGCAGAACAATCTGTGACCTATGCAATGATCAGTTATGCTCAGAGACTGGCCTAATTGTTGTTCGGAGTGTTTGTTCAGGTGTTATCCTTGGTAGCAATGTTTCTCCATGTTTCTCCACTTTCAGCTGGACAAGCAAATTACGTGCGTGAGAATGCTACAACCTGTTAACTTTTGTGAAGTACTCAGTGCCTTTTTTTTCCTTTGCTTTTTCCTTGTTCTCTAGACATTGGTGGGTTGTTTTTTTTGGGGTTTTTTTTTTTTTTTTTTTTTTTTGTCTCACAGTTTCATACAGTTATCCAAAGAAGTTGGTGTGGTAATATTTTTCCATTCTGGCAGTTATGGATAACACAGCTAATGCCAAAATCAAAAGACTCAGTTGTGCTTCAGAATTTTTTGCTTGGTCTTAGAATGGTATTATGATTTTTGATAGATAGGTAGCTTGCTTTAAACAAAGTAATGTGCATGTATGTATTTGACATTTCTAATTGTTTGCAGTTTATTTGACTGAGACTTCTGACAGTTATATTACTTTGATTCAGTGATTTAAAACATACATGACCTCTTAGAGATGAAACCTGAATGTCTCTGAGTAGGACTGAACTTCCTTACTGTTATGGAAAGTTTGGATGCATGTATAATTAAATGCCTTTTACATGAAAAACAAGAACATGTTTATGCAGGTAGGCACTGGACGTGCACGTACATAAACTTCCAGTTATAAAAGTTCCTTGAGCAAAATCAGGCAGTTGTGTTTTTGATAAAGTTGTGGTTTGGATCCAAAGTTTGGAAATTTTGTGTATTTTATGAGATTTCTGGTGATTTAGCTGCTGATGCTAACTTTTCAGAAGCTGTTTGTAAGCTTATATACAAATAAGTATTTACCCCCATAGAAATAAAAGCTACTTTCTATGCTTCTGTTAATTGAAGTTTTTTTGTTTTTTTTTTCCCCTTGGTGATTTTGCAGGAAGAGCTTGTAGCTCTTAGGGAAATAACAATGTGATTGATTAGCCAGAAGCAGAAATTTGAATGGGATGGAGGAGCAATTTCATGAAGTTCAATACGATCTGTCAAAGAACAGTAAATAAATCTCATAAGTCCTAATGATTTCACTATTCTTTATTCTGGCCTTTAAACAAATTACTTTAAAACTGGTGATGTATATCTCACATGGCAAACAAGATTCACAACTTTTAAACAAGTAGTAGGTTCTGTTCTACCATCCATAAGATCAGACCAATGCACTTCTCCTAGCATTATAGTTATAACCTGAAATTGGTATACTCATCTTTAGTTAATTAATTGAAGAATGCTTGTGCTCCTAACTTTAAGATTTTCTCTGCTTTGAAAATGCCATTTGCAAGAAAGATGCATTTTTTTACAGAACTTATAGTAATTTCAGGAAGAGACTGTGTATGAGACAAGCTTTATGATGGTCCTTAAAGTTCCAGTAAGTGCTGTGATTACTATTACACAGGCATATTTTCTTTACAAGAAACTGGATTGTTCAGTGTGTAACTGACACTCATAGTAACAGAGACTTTTGCTGAAGTCTTGATGCTTGAGAAAGCAGTTCTAGTATAAGTACATTGTCTGAGGTTAGCTTTGTTGCTCAACATCAGCTGCACTGTACCCAACACTGTGCTTTTTGAGCAACTGGTCATGTTCCCCAGAGCTACTGAGCAGTCTGCAACCAACTGCTTGGTTATCTGCCAGAACAGTGACAGTTGTCTTATACTGAGGCCTTCTGGAGTCAGTATGATGAGAAAGTAATGTATAGCAGATACTGGGAGAAAGGGCTCCAAAGCAGATAGGTGTCACCCTAATACCAAAGATTTTGGAGGTAATCTGATCTGATGACAGTGAAAGCAACTCCCTAAAACAGTCTTATAGTTAAAACCGTGCCCAGTTTTAAGTTCATGGACAGATCTGTAGCATAAGAAGATGCATCTTCCTATGTTATCCCCTAAAGTTTAGTAAAAGACTGAAAACAGTTATCTTGAGAGTAGCATACATATCCTTCACATCTTTTTCTTTCCTTTTCACTTAAGACTCTGTTTCAGTCATTGGAAAATCTTGCCTTGATGAATGGCTTTCATAGTTCTGCCAGGATGCTGAGAAAGAAGCTATACTACAGCAAAGACATTACTCATAGTTCTAATGTCACAATCCACAAGGGCTATTTTGTACTAAATGTTTTTAAATATTTTTTTTTTTAAAGATACAGAACATATTTCTCATTATGTGTGAAAGTGGGTTTAAAATTGTTTTTCTGGGATATCTTATTAACACTGCTCACATTTGCCCTGAGCATGGATAAGGCCAACTTCAAAATAGCTAATTGTAATATTATTGTTTAACTGAAATTTATCTGGATATAGACAATTTTTCAGATAAGTTGTACCCAGTATGGCTATGGCTTCATGAAGTTTGTGCAAAATATTACATTCTGGGGCGTTGCAATCAAAGGCTTTTGTAAACGAAAACAGAGCTTCAGCTCTGTTTCTGGCCAAGTTACTTTGTCTTGTTATGAAACTAAAAGTTGTTTTGACTTGTTTTACAAACCTTGGACTGTATGCTATGTCAAAAGAATTGTGGACGTGCAACGTAAATGCTGCCTGAAACAGAAAGATCATATTCAAATAGCAAACTAAACCACTGGGAATTGCCTGGGAGTGTGAATGGTTTAGAGATGTCGTGTCTTGATCTAGTTTTTGAAATTATCCCAAACTCAGGGCTCTTCAAGTTTTCACTGAAAGATCCTGTCTCTTTTCATAGTTGCAGTTAGTTGGAAAAAAAATCATAAAGGAAGATATATTAAGATAAATGCAATTGCACAGCTCACTGGAGAATCTTAGAAATGGAACTGCAGATGATTGAAGTGGAATCTTATTAGCTCTTTGGACACACATTCCAAAATTTTATAAAGGTTGCTCATTCTAGCTGCAGCAGTATTATGTTTAGGTTTTATGCCAAAGGCATACATCTGGTAGAGTGCATCTGATGTTCCTCTATGCCTGTGAGAGTGAAGTACAGCTGTAAACTATTCACACTGCTATAGCATTCTCTGAGTGCTTTGCCATGTGTGGAAGTAGACCAATTGTTCTTGAGTAATAATGCCTGAGATATATTTTCATATCTGCTCATCCTTATTCTGGTTTGGCCTAACTAGTCCTGAAAAATCATTTCCATTGCCCTAAATGCCTAAAGATAGTTAAATTTCTCTAAACAGAAATAATTTGATGTTTGGCTTAATGGAAGAGCATTTTGTTAACATACAAAGTTCTTGAAGACCACATATAAAATTCTTGAACATCTGTGCATACATGTTCTGGATCACTAGCATATATGCTTATAAAGTTTTCCTATCATGTCCTCTTTCCACAGAGGTAGCTTGGTAAGAAACTACTCCATTCTTCTTTTCCAGCAGTGCCTGAAGAGACAGACTACCAAACAAGACTAGCTACTGAAATATGTTGTTGTGCTTTCTCATCTCCCAGCTTCCTTTTCCCAAGGCTGACATCTATGTTATCTATCTTTTTGCTTTGTTTGTTTTAGTGTTTGGCATGATTCATCAAATGCATATCAGGAATGAAAGTTGTGTTTTTAAGACACGGCCGAGATTTTATGTCTATAAAGGCATGCTTTTTGTTTCTTCCAAACTAGTTGAATTTTTCGAAAGGATAATCTGTGCAGCACATTCTTCCCAGAGGACAATAGATGTGGAAGAAGGCTGAGGGATCCTGTCTTTCTTTCCATTAAGTACTTATTTTCATTTGGCTGCCTTCTTGAGAGCTGAATAAATCTACTATATGGAGACTAAAATTCTGAGAGTAATCTTAGTTAATTAATAAACATAACTGTATGTTCCAGAGAGCTTGTTACTGCTTGTTTTTCATCCCAGAAGAAATGCTGCTACTTATTCACTTTTATTCACATCAGTTAACCTATACTCCTTCACTGGCATCTTGCCTTTCTGTTTTGATACTTTTATTCGACTGATCCTTTGCTTACTCCTTTCAATTTTTAGTATGACAGTCTCTCTTTTTATTCACAGTCTCTCCAGTGACAGGGATGATAGGATCTTGTGAAGCAGTTCAGACAAAGGCGTTGCTGCAGCTTGACTTCAGTTCCAGCAGAGTGGAGTGCTTCCCAAGCCTTCCTAGTCCTCCACCCATTCGTAGGGCCAGCCTGCCTCTCAGTCTTTCCTTCAGCCCCTACGGTCACATTGTCCCATTGATGCTGGATGCTCCCAACAGTGAATGCGGCTTGTCCAGTCAGGAAAACAGCTCCAAGGAGGCCTTCGCTTATAGCATCCAGGATCAAGGGTAGGAATAGATGAGACTCTCATTGAAGAAGACAAAGAAAGTGAATTTTGGGAGGGCAAAGCTGGGACATAGGACAAGGAAATATATGGGAATGTAACTAAGAATTCAAAAGAAAACAAACCCTTTAAATAGAGTATGGAAAAGTGAATAATGATGTTGTAGGACTATGCACTTACCTCCAGAAAACTGATAGCCATAATAATTGCATGTACATCAAGTGGTAGTGAAGTTCAGAAGCACGTCCTTGAGATTAAGTATTGGTGTTTGCCACTTAGAGAGTGGAAAAAACTAAAAGGTACTCCCCATCAATGTGCTATGTTAGAGAATCTTGCTGTTAATGCTCTATCTCTTTTTTCCTGTGTCTGGGATTTGGAAGAAAACGTTGGATTCAGATAAGGATTTGATGGTTGTCAAGGGTGAATAAAACAATAGTTGTATATGTTAGAAGGTGATGTTTGGGGTTGACTCTACTTTGAACTCTGAATTGCTTCTCTTCTTGCTTTCCACAGCTTGTGTTCAGCAGTTTCTTCTAAGCAGCTGGACTTTATAGGTAGTCTAGAGATGCCGTACTGTCAGTATGGCAGCCAGGGTGGAACTTACCAGCTGTCCCAACATCCCCAGCAGCATCAGTGTTCCCAGTTCCACCGTCTGCCATTTCACCGACCCAGCAATGTCTCCAGCATTCACCTCACTTCTACAACACCAACTGAATCCTGTTCAGCTTTCCTTGCCTCACCTAGCAGCAGTGGAATGGTAACCTATGGGCCAGCAGGAGACACACAGGACTATGTACAAAACCATGTGGAGGAACAATTTGTGTTACAGTGGCAGAATGGAAACGCAGATAAATTTCTGAAATCTTGACGTGTCACTCCTCAGGAGTGTCACCTGAAAGCCTCAGGGTGATCAGTAGTTTTACTGGTGACTGAGAGAAAGAAGGAATGTGCATGTACATGCATAATATATATAAACTGTTTTTTCTCCTTTCCCCATAATCTTTTGCTCTCTTAATAGGTCACTTACCACTTAATTTGAATGCAAAGTTACTTCTTAGGTTATATGTTATAGAGAATGTTAGTGTGTGTGTATATTAGCTACTACAATGGTTTCATCTAGATTGGAGAGCAACTTACGTTTTTTCGAAGAATATTGAATAAACTAACGTGCCTATGGTGTATGTAAGGTAGTGGTCAAGAATGAAAAATGAAGAGGTGTCACAGGAAATTAAGTAGTGGGAGGGAACAAGAAAAAGAGGATTCTAAATCTACTGGGCTTCTGCAGAGATCATTTTGAAAGAACTTATGTATCTTAGGGTAGTATAGTAGAAGGCAGAAACAAAGGCCAAGAGAATATTGCTATGGCTTTTTTTTTTTTTTTTTTTTTTTTTTTTTAATTCCCTATGGGAATTTGTGATATCACTTATAAAATTATGCTGAAATGCTTTATTCTAAGTAACAAAGTAGAAATGGCAATATTGGTATCTTTTTGTATCTGTATTCTGAATTTGTTCAAGTCCTGGTAGGATCAAAAGACAATACTACAGCCATGTATTTAGTTTGTCTGTCAGGTTTGTTAAAATAAAATTACAGTCCAAAAAACACCTCTGATCAAATAAGAGAACAAAATGCTTTCAGACTGCAGATGCTGCTCTTGTACCATTTTTGTGGAGGTCCTTTTGTCAAGGAAAAAGTCTGACTCACAGGATGACTGGTGCAAGCTGACTCGCTTTTCATGGCAAACATTTTCTAGAACAGTTGGCAGCAACTCTTTCTAGCACTAGGCCTGGTTCTCCCCTCTGGTTGTAAGGCAAAACTATTATTTTCTGTGGTTTTTCAGTTTAAATTTTCAGAAGTAAGGGCTGTATTCCAGCATACAAAGTTATTATTTTTATAGCATGATGACAATAGAGTGTGTTACCTATCTTAGAGCATGTCATGCAAGCATAGAGGGGTTTGTAAAGGTGTAAGATTTCCTAGGACTGATGAAGGGGTATTGCTGAAGAAACAGTCCCAGAGTCTTACTTCTGTCTGGAGCACAACAGGTAGTGAATTAAAAGTGGTGTGGCTCTTTCCTGATAAGTAGGGCCGGAGATACAGAAATACAGTGGGGAGAGAACCAAATTAATGTAGCTACACCACAAATTCTTACTTCAGCATGTAACCCAGTGAATAACTTAGTTGTATTAATGTATACAAATACAACAAACATTCAAGGTTCAGGAATTGCAGCTTTCAAAGTGATCAAAGTGGATCAAAGGATGATTAAGCATCCAGCTCATGTTTTGCAGAGCTCACTTGGAAAACTGGAGTGGAGGAATAAAAAACAATATTGTGGAGTCTCCAATATCATTACACACACCCTGTATCTGTGCCGAAGTGACATCTTGTTATTTACATTGTAGTAATGATATAGCTTGAGTTTTCTCTGAATATAAATGTTCTGAATAGATAGACTGCAATGTAAACAAAACTAATCTTCATATGCGTATGATATCTGCTCTATTGCACTAACTGTTAAGGAATAATTGTTTTGCAGTGAGTGCGCTGTCAGAAGCAGAACATGCATTTTTACATACACATGATTTTAATTCTATTTTCCTTGTTGTCATGATTTTTTCCATTCTTGCTTTTTACTCAGTGGGCATCACTGCCAATCAGATTGTCCCCTGGAATGACTGCTACATGCAGGGAGCTCTGTTCTTGCATCAGCTGTGCTCTCAAATGCCATTTTCTAGCACAGCAGGAGGAGAGTCTTTCACAGAGCAGATTTTGTACACTCAGCTGCCTTGCCTGTCTTCTTCTACATATTGCCTTCAAGTGCTCCATGGAGCAACATTAGGATCCATGCCACATACTGGAAACAAAAGGGAGCCATCAAGCCAAAGTTCATACCAGAATCACCAAAAAGAACTAGAGTTGACATCACTTGCTGAAAGCGAGGAAATAGGGAGCAGCATCAAGAAGGAAGAGAGTACTGTTGGTAATGGAAATGGAGAATAAATGGTATGAGTAAAATAGACGGCAAAATTCTGTGTTTTATCAGACTTACTGCGTTATAAGTTGAGCAGCTACATAGGATTGATTTTCTACATGTCTCTTCAAGGCAGAACTTCTTGAGAAAGAAGAGAGGAAAGGATGGCTTTTTTTGTTTGATTTCCCAAATGACTTTTCAGAAAAAAGACATTTATTTTAGATACAAAATTACGTTGCTCTAGATTTGCTGTAAAGAGTTGAGGGAGGATGTTTGTCTAATTTTGCAATGTGAATTATTTGAAAAAAATCCAGGCAATTCTAGGCCATGTAAGAATTGAATTTTCTTAATCTGTTTTTCTTCAGATATTAAAGAAGAATTGATTGATGCTGTGTTCTGAGAAAAGAGGAAACATTACTATTTGAACTGCAAAATAAGAATAAAGAAGAGAATATCATACCATTTACTTTTTTTTTTTTTTTTTTTTTTTTCAATTGCCATTATTGTTTTCCTGCTCAGGAAAGAAGCTGGAAAATTTAAATCGATCTAACTTCTAGTCTACGTTGGGTTTTTTTGTTTGTTTGTTTGTTTGTTTGTTTTTTTCAAAATCTGACTTTATTCTTAATAATATTCTTAATGAGCATGCAGAAAAAAAAAGAGCTGATACAGGCAGCACAGTCCCCTGGATAGGTGGAAATTCTCAAAAGTTTGAAAGTATGGCTCTCCTGGGAAGAGAGCCCAGGGAGATTAAGTTGCATACAAAACGAGGAGGAACTCCAGCACATACAGCTAATTTTAGGAACTACAGACAGTACAAGAAGTGTTGTGGGAAGTCCAATCCATTATTTGTTTCATGTTTGCCAGCTTTAAAATGCAAATACTATAAAAATTAATATATTCAAACTATAAGTGTCAGCGATATAACCGAATCTCCATCAGCTATTAGTCGATTTGCTTCTAGTCTGAATTGCTGAGAATTATGTTGTTCAAACTTAGGAATTGGTAACTTAAATATTAGGTGGGTAACACTTCCATGAGATACTAAGATGACACAACACTTGAAGTGACTCAGTTACTGCAAGATGGGTTAATACTTTTAACTGTCTTTTTCAGTTAATAGAAACTGTGAACTGTTCAGTGTTTTGCCTTGCATTCGCACCTGCATCCTTTTAGGATGTGTAGCAATTTAATCTGATGGGATGTTTCAGCTATGGCTTTTCTCTCACATTCTTGCAAATCCTAATGCGGGAACATCAACCTGCAGTGTTATTATGAGTAATTTAGTACAGCAAGTGATCTTGATTCAGTAGTCATGGCTGCTGCTTTACCTGGGGCTGTCCTCTTAGGAAATAGATAAAAATACACCTCTGAAATTAGCCATCAGTTGTAGTAGCAGAGGACTTTACTGAAGAGGTTTTATACCTTGGTTCATAAACAAATGGTTACAATTCCTATGAACTGTGGCTTCCAAATAAGATTTAACCAGATGAATGCATAGGATGTATAAGGAGTGTCTAAAATATCAGGATCTTGCCATGTCCTTCTGAGGACAAACAATTGTCTTACAGAGTTGACAGTGCATTTCCTCTGATGATTTCTGTGTTGAACTGTGAGCCTTTTCATTGTCTTTTAGACACAGGCATGGCTTAAGTAATTTTTACATTACCATGTTCTATATACTTCTATTATACTCTATGAAATTAAGCATTGTCAGGTCTTCTGCTTCATTTTTTCTTCTGTACCATGAAGGATGTTGGTAGGAGTTGAACGGTGCTGATCCACTTTTTTTTTTTCTTTCCCATTTCAATGTATTGTACAACATTATCAGTGGCCAAAGGCTAAGCAATGTAGGCAGAAACAGATTTATATCACGAATCTACAAAATTGAGAAGGAATTTTCTTTTCCTAAAGCAAACACTTATTATTGACTGCAGAAGGTTAGGAATATGGCGGGGAATGAGTATCAGTTCAGTTCATGCTTGTTTCACTCATCCACAGCTGAACAGTCTAAACCAATATTTCTAAGAAGCATGAAAAAGAATTTTCACTGCAATTACAACTGTGACCTGAAAACTGTTAGTGATGACTGCAGTATTCTTTTTAGCTTGTTTTGTTTTTAAATATTGTCTGAGTCCAAAACCAACCGTTCCAGGAGATAACAAGGACAAGAATAACAACAAAATATTGGCTTGTCTGCTCCTACTTGCCTCTTTTCTCACCCTGAATTGTTTTTCTCTTTACTGCATATTCTTGAAAAATTTTTAGCTTCAGAAATAGGCCTTTTGGTTGTCGTTTGATGAGTTACACAGTGAACTTGCATATTCTGCTTGTGATATATCCCATAAAAATTATATGGGCATTCAGGATCACAATGTAAAGCAATTTCAGAAATTACTGGGATTGAGTAATTTTAATGGATTTTAAATAGAAAATCTTTTGTTTTCAAGCCTTTGAATAAAGTGTAGGCATTTCCAAGTATTTTCAGTGGAACAGTAAGATTCATTTCTGTACTTGCACCTTAGATTTGCCAAGTTAATTTGGCTTGAAGTTTTGAAGTTCTTTTGCCCCTGTAGAAAACAGGGTAGGTACTTGACAGTATGCAGGAGGCCAAATTCATCCCTCCTGCAGTTCCACTGACTTAGCTGGAGCTAAACCAAGTTTAATCTACTCCAAAGATACAAAGGTAATTTTTTGCCACTTGTGAAAATAATGACAGTTTGCATGAGCTGTGCTCACATAACACCAAGAGTTGGTCTGCTACATCTGCAATAGCAGATACACTAGTAGCTTAAACTCTCATAATTTCTTAGGCTCCTCTTGTTATTCTCTCTGCTGCAGCTTCTCTTAGTAGAATTGGATTATGTTTTACAAATGCACTGCTTGTTTTCTGTTTACAAGATTCTTTGCATGCCATCTGCTCAAGAGAAAGTCTAATGAAATAACACATGTTTTAATGAAGAGGAATATTCTTAGTTTCTTTGAAGAAGGATGAATTACAAAGTATCAACGTTTATTCAGCTGATCAGTTGAAATTCCAGTTTTTATCACTTATAAGGATTATTAAAAAAATATAATCTATTGCTGCATGGTAAGTATTGATTTTCCTCTTCATTTGGTTATGTCTGCATGAGAATAATACATAGAAATAATCAAGTCCATTATCTGACAGCATCATGCATCTTCACAGATAAATGCTGACAAGCATGGAAACACCTGTGATAACTCATTTAGCTTAGTGATAATCAGATCCTCAGAACTGATAATAAATCAACCAGAACAGTATGCAGAGCATAAGATGCATGGTGTAAGTCATGCATGCACTGTGGGACTTTCAGATGTGTTGCTCAGTTGTCTTATTTAAGATAACAGAGCTGAGCATTGAAAAATTAGGAAATGTTGCTGTAAAAGTGCAGCTGCTTTTGTGCCTATCTATTATAATAGTAGGTGACCTTGTAATTAATTAGTATTTTAGCTCACAGCCTCTGTTTCAGCCAGTGGATATGTAGGCAGTAATTTGGATTTTAGGGGGCTTTCCAGGCAGTGTATGACTGAGATCATATTTACTTGGTGTAATCTTTATTAACAACATAGTAAGTAATTATTCCTACATGGCATTTTTGATGATGCTCACAGCATTGTTGGTAAGTGGTACAGAGACATGAATCCTACATGAATAGGAGCCACTACAACAATTCTTTCCTGTATCTTTTTTTGCAGCTTATGAATGCAGGCACAAAAATGATTAAGTTCAGAAATGGGCACTGGCATTAAACTAAGACAATAAAGCCATAATTGCATTCACAGATGCAATCTTTTGTTGTGCATGGCTCTTACGGACTTCATTTGCTCTCATTTGTGCCCAACACTGTAGCAAAGCTAAAGACACTTCTACACACAGAAAATGAGAGATCAGCTGTGTGTCTTGTCCTGCACCACTCTCAGTCAGAAGCAGACATTCTGTCTAGTTCTGATAACATAATTTGTCTTCATCACAAGGCAATTCTTTCTTTTTTCTCATTTCCTCTCATTTTCTCTGTATTAGGACTTCCAATCTGCTGCCAAAGGGAAAAAAGATATCTTGTAGATCTATGTCAAAATGTATGAATACATGAATTAGAGTTTTCCTTCATGTTTTTTTTATGGTAGCATCACTTGAGATCGTAACCTTAATGTCATTTACTCTCTGTTCTTGAGTGTTGATTTTCGTTGTTGTTAAATAAGTGGTAAAAATATATGTTTCATGAGGTGGGGTCACTAGCACACATAATGATCATCAGAAGATTGAATTCTTCAATTTCATTATTTGAGCTAATGAGCTTGCTAATAGTTCTGTGGATTGCAACACAGGATCAGCAACAAAGTCATGGGCATGAGAGGACCTGCTCTCAATGTTGTAGCCTGGCACATCATACCTGCACCTGACATGTTGCACCGTTTCGCAGTTTCTATAGGAACTTGGCAATACAGCCCATAGCAACAGGTTACAACCTGACTGCGCATTAATTAAATTGTTGCTAGACTTTAAAAAATACATATTATATATAATATCTTTTTCTTAAGCATTGGCAGAGCAACAAGTTGTGTTTCTGTAAGTTCACTGTTGAAAACACCTGAGCTCTACTTCCTGAAACTTAAGTTTATATAACAAAATTCAACTTGAGGCAGGCAGAAAGTTCCTGCATTGACATTTGAACTCTGGTATGATAAGAAGCTGACAATAAGATCTGTTCACAAAAAGCATGGAGGAATCATGTGAAAAGCTACTATTAGATGGAAGAAAAACTTTACAAATAAACACGTTGTAAAGCAAACATTTACGGAAGGAAAATTTTCCAAACATTTAACAGAATTTTCCCATGTAAGTAAGCAACATCACTGCAGAAGCCCAGACAGAGGGCAGGTTTTCTCACAGTGTAACAAAATGCTTAAATTGGATGGATCCCTGTTATGAAAAGGACAATGTTTGCTTCCCTTTGCACAGCTGGGAAAGCTTGGGAAGCAGCTTGTGAGATTTCTGACAAAACAAGGAAGGGGAACAGTTGGCAGAAAAGCCTGCTTCTTATACCTGAGTCAAGCTAAACTGGCCCTTGCAAACAGGAGAAAGTTATTCTTTCTAGTGGATCTTGACATATAGGATTAGCAATCCTGCCAAAGGGAGGCAGTCCTTGACAGGAAGATTTTGTTAAGTAGGGCCTTCGCTGTTGGTCCAGCTTTCTGTCTCATTTCTACTTCAGTGTTATTTCTTTTTCCATAACATTCTTGATCATGGACACTCTATCCTTCAAAAACCCATAAGGCAGCAAAAACCTGTGTATTGTTTTTCATTACCTACAGTTCTTCTCACTTTGGCTACTAACTGAATGAAGCATCACAATGGAGAATCCAAGAGCAAAAGTCTGCAGCTTCTCAGAGAGCAGCCGAACAAGAGCTGTGTCTGTGATAACTTTTCCAGACAACTACCCAATGTCAAAGACTTCTTAAATATCTTCCCAGAAGAGCAAAGTATTTTCACTATTTGCTTCTGTTGGAAACAGATTCTCAGCCCACAAGTAGTGCAAGTTTCCAAGTGCATAAAAAATCTTTTTAAAGGAGGTCAATAACCAGTGTGCTGCATCTAAAACATAGTGCCCAGTTTTGGGACTCAACATCCATCACTGAAAAAACAGAGCGAGCTCAGTGGAGGGCAACAAAGATAGTAGCTTTCTGAAGCATGTTCACTGTGAGAAGATGCTGAAGTTATGACTCTTTACCAACCTGCAGAAGAGAAGAATGGTGGGGGCTAGTTACACCCTCCCTATACCTCTGAGGTTACCAAAAAGACAGAGCCAGCAGCCTCACTGTGGTACATAGTGGTAGGATGGCAGATAATTAGCATAAGTTGAACCAAGAGAAGTTCAAACTCTTGTAAGGAAAGCTTTTCCTCCAGAAGACAGCCAAGCAGTGGATTAGATTTCTGTAAGACATTGTGCAGTTCTCATCCTTGGAGGTTTTCAGGATTGTGTTGGATAAAGCCTTGTTTAATCTGTCCTGACCTCATGGCTGACTCTGCTTTGAATAGATGGTTGGACCTCCTGAGGTCAACACAAAATTGGCCTGTTCTGCGATCCTATGGATCTCTTTAAGCTTAACAGTTCTCTCTACCCTACAGAAAGTAAGGGTCAGCCCAGCCTCTGCAGTAAAACTGAAGGAACTTTGCATTTTTTAATTACTATTTGCTTCCTTGGACTGCCAGTGGGCAGGCAGCTGATAGGTTGAATGGCAGAATCCCAGACATTTTCCCCTCATAAATTGCAAAAAAGCCTCAAACCCTTGTTGCCCTGCTGGAGGATAGCATGCACACAGTATGTCATGCTTTCTGCTTCTACAAGAAAAGACCTCATTAATTCACCTCACCCATTAAAGCATGATTTACACTAGTGGAGGATGAGTTGGATTTGACTGTCTGCCATCTTCCATCCATTTACACCATATTTGACATGTTACTTTCTTTTCCAGAGCATTCTTTGATGTGCAAAAACCTTCAAGTATGGTGCAGGACGAAGGCTGAAGATACGGACTATGCAAGAGGGATTGGAGAAGGAGCAAAATCCCCTTCTGTCCCACAGGTGCAGTCTGCATGCTCACATAGCCCCCAACAAAAATTTAAAAAGAAAGAAAAAAACACAATCATTTTCTTTAGAGGAGACTGAAGCGAGGCCTCATTGCAGTGTACAGCTTCCTCAGAAGGAACAGCCTCCTAGGAGCATGAATCATGACTTACTGACAAGGAACCACATCTCTCCTCCTATTGTTTGTCCAAGGATGGGATGTAACCTGTAATTTGGAGGTGTTAGTCGCCGTGCTCAGAATCTTTCCTGCAAGGGGAATCATGCCAGAATGTACATCAAAGCACTTCGGCACAGCAGCAGATGAGTAAAGGATAACAATTAAGAAGGATTCTTCTAATTACCATCCTCAAATGATTGCATCACTGAGGTGAGGCGTGGCTTTAGAAAAGACTGCTGAGCACTGCCCCAGCTCTCCAGGAGCAGCAGTGTATGCATAAGCTGATGGTGCAGTTTGTATGCTGTTTCATTCCTACAAAGCCAAAAAATCTCTCTCTCCAACCCCCAGAGCAGAAGCTCAAACCTAAAATTCTTGTCATAAGAAGGGCATGCCAGGCTAAGGTTGATGCTTCATGATGACATTGCATGAGCCATTTCTTTGGTGGGACAAAGTAGAAGTGCAAGCTCTCAGCACATAGTAAGTTAGCAATTAAATGTCAACATGGAGAACAGGGCAAAAAATAGTTTTCAGCCTGAATTGAATGTCAAATAGCCAGCTAGAGAAGAGAAGCATTCAAACAGCCATAAAAGGCTGCCTTGTAGATTCATTTTTGTAGGAGACGCATGTGTGAAAGCCTGTTTCCAGCAGTGGAAAATCTCACTAATTATTATTGCCAGTGAAGTCTGGAAGCTGCCTACATGTTCTAGGTTCATTTAAAAGTGACTTTTGGTAGGAACCAAGGTTCTCAATGCTGACAGTTTGAATTAGGTCAGTTCAAATTAGGTCATTTCCTCAGAGCTGCCAAGAAGCAGAAACTAAAGAGGTTACTATTTTATAATCATCCTAATTATATAGTGGCTGTAGGCAAAAGCCACCCTCTTAACATAGAAACACAGAAGAGTCCAAGCTGGGTTTTACTTAGCTAGTGCTTGTGAATACTCTGTTGGACAAGCAGCTTTCCCCTGAGGGACAGAAATCCCCTCACCAGGCCCTCTTGGGGTCCCAACTAGACACTCCCCATAAACAGGAATTTGATTCACATTTAGCACTATGATTTCAGTCCCTATCACTCTTTTCTTTTCTATCTACCTCCCCTTCATGTTGCTCCTAGCCAGATCCTGTGACACTCACTTCTACTGTAGATCCAGCAGGAAATGTAGAATAGGGCAGATGTACAACCAGTTCTTAAGAACTGTCTGCAAATGCTCTACAGTATTTGGGCTGACAGGTAAAAGGGATACAGAATCATCCTGATCCAGATAGCCTGTCAACGTAAGTTCATGGTGTTGCTGCTGAAACATTTCTTTTTTCAGATCATACTGTAGCTAAAAACAGTATCTCCCTGTCAGACATTTTCTACCCCCTTTAGAAATAAACTAATCACTGAACTATAGTTCAGCAAATTGTCAGAATACAATCTGACAATTCTTCCCACAGTGAGTCTGTTAGGCTCACACCTTTCTTTTACTGGCAGCTTCTTCCAACATCTCTCACTGTTTCCACAGTTCAGGGATCTGCTGTTATTTTTTCCTTGCACTTGACTCAATTGTTAATATTAGGACTAGGACTCCCTTAAAATGACAATATGCTAATATGCTGTACCACAGTTGTCCTTCCTAGCTCCACTATAAAAAGGAACCTCTTTCGTAGTGGTAAGTGTTGCTCCTGTGCAAAACCCAAGTTCTCTCCATGTTAATGCACTTTCTGACAACATCACCAACCATGTAGCTAGTTTGAGGCCTCCCTTAACTTCTGAGGCAGACTAGGTCTGACTTTGAAAGTGGTCAAAAATATATAACTTTTTATGGAAAGCCTCAATCCAGTCCAAGAACTTTGTAAGATTTGGCCAAGTGGCAAGGACATATTTTGAGTACATAGCAGCAGATATGCTGTTTGTTTCTTGGAGCAAATTTCCGTATTTTATGTACGCCATTTCCCAGCTGTCCTTGGCTAGCTTACAACAAATAAATAGCCATATCTTCTAGTGCCTTGACTTCATTTTCCTTTGATTTTCCTCATAGCAGTGGATAGCAGGCACAACTTGTAGCAGCCTCAGAGCAATGCAGTACAAAGCTTATCAATGTTTCCTCATGAACACTGCAAAAACTAGCATCAAGTTATTCTCTGCCACATGCATTTCAACAGCTCGTGCTATCTTTGCCTACCATTCATCTGATGGTTCAATGATCAGTGTTATGTTAGTGCCTTACCCAGGACTTACACCCATTATCAGTTATCTCTTGAGATATGCCATTCCAAGCAAGTATCTTTCAGATACACCTGATCTGATTTGAAGATGAGAAACTCACCCTCTGCTCAGAGGGACAGTACAAGAAAGCCTTTTTTTAATTAAAAAAGTGGTATCACTTTTACTTAGAAGCAAATTCTTCAGGAAATCTACCTAGTTGCTGCCTGAAAAGCCAGCTGCCTCAGAAGCAGTTGTTTGAGATGTATCGATTTGATAACAGCTTTAAGGTCTTAGCAGGACTGAAACCAGATATCACACCTATAATTCACGTTTCTGCTAAAAGGAAAGTAATAATCGAGTAACCATCAGTAACAATAATCAGCTGTCTTTGAAAAAAGATTTACAGAAAACTCAAACCAGCACATATAGAATGTTCAAGAAGGGCTGAAGGTTGGGTTGTAGTACTTCCAGAAAGAGTTTGACGGCAGACAACCATGAAACGTTACCATAAACACTGTAAGAAGGCAGTATTGTAAAATAAAGACTAGTGTGTACAGAAAATGCTCATTTAGGTTCTTTAGCAAACAGGTGCAAACATATCCTTCTAGGTATTCAGTTGAATTCTACATCAGTTTGAGAGCTACCACCACAGCTCATGCTATTCACCTGCACTCCTGCTATCAACAACATTCTCTCATGAGCTTATAACTGAGTTAATTCAAGTCTAAACTAAATGCATGCTTCCCACTTCCTTCAGAGTGATCTTTTTTAAGAAGGCAGTATGTACTAGAGAACAGATTACAGAGGAAAGCTTGTATTTGCATAAGGCTTTGAATTTATCAACAAGGCAAGACATCCAGATATTAATCTATTGCTACAGTTAGAGCCCCAAACCTCCACAATTCTGACACTTCCCATGTCAAAAGAGAACCTCTTTATGAGAGAAAAGTGGGAAGTGCTGAAAAATTTAAAATACACAGATGGCAAACACCAGAAACTCCTAAGAACATATATGAGGTGCTAGAGCTGAACATAGCATGCAGGTATAGCACAGCAACTGGCAAAGCTCTGAGGTTTGTATCCCACCAGGAGGTATTTTAAACACTATAAAGGCCATTTAGATTGCAAGGATAGGAAAACTAGTAACTTTTCAGCTAGGGTTTCCACAATAGCACAGCTGCTCTGTCCCATTTTTCACTTTTAGTCTGAAACACAACAGCCACAGTGCTTGTCGCTGCTATGAGCGGCGACTGCAGAGTAGTACATTAACTTCTAGTAGAACTTGTGTTCCCTCCCCAGAATTCGAGATTTGGCCTTTAAGACTGTGTACACCAGTAGTTCTGTATAGACAATGCACAAAGTCAGCTACTGAGAAAAATCGTGTGAGTACACGCTATAGGAATTTGCTTTATCAAGACACTGAGGCCATATCAGATGCCAGGGGATAGAGTTATGCCAGGACACAAGCTAAGAAAGCCCACCTGGCATCAGAGTAGAGCCTAGCACAGCAGGGTACCACTGCCCGTGTATTGTTAGTATGACAGTTATCTTCTAACATCCTATATGAAGATGATGTTGCAGCAGTATGAAAAACATTATAACTGGTTTTGTTCAAGCACTGAAAAAGGGAGAAATTATGAGATCTTCCACAGTATGTACCAATAAAGCAAATCATGAAAGATCTTTGCATTCTTTGGAATTGTCTTCTAAAATTACATCAAAATAAACATAAAATGACTGCATGGTTCAGGTAGGAAAAGACCTTCAAAGAACATATATTTTCAACCCCCTGCCATGGGCAGGGACATCTCTCACTAGACCAAATTGCTCAGAGCCCCATACAATCAGGCTCTGCTCCATCAATGATTTTCCCCAAACATAAAATACATCTTACTCTTTATTAAGTATCAAATTGCCTTAAACATAAATATATCCGAATTATTTAAATTTCAAGAAAAACAGATGGTTTGTGTACAGTATTCATCTTGAGTCAAATATAACTTTATCATTTTAACCTATAGCATAAAAAGCAAACCTATATCAGTACCAAATAAAGCATTAAAAAGGTAACATACAATTTTCTTTTAGAAATGCTTTGAGAACACTAGAGTTAATGACAGATTTTATAGTGCAGACACCTTGGATTTACAGCCCTTAGACCATTTCTCTGTTTCTGCGGATAGCACAGCAAAGAACCATACTGAATATCATGCCAAAAATCTGTAAAGAAAACAAACTCATTAGAAATCAGAATGGGGAAAAAAACATTCTTATCAAGATGCAAAAAAGCATAGATACTTCCTGGCTCAAAATGCATGCTAACAACTTATTTTGCAGTTTATGCCCCCAGGCCTCCTTTCACTCTGATCCCCAAATTTCAGCTAATTCTCACTAATCCCCCTTACCCTCAGTACTTCAAAACAGATCAAATACAAATTCAAGTCAATCTCTTAAAGATTGAATCTTCCCAACGTACGTTGTTGCATCTGCATCATATTTGCATCCCAAGAAAGGAAACAAGTGCAAGTTTTCTTATTAGCACTGTTATTTCAGACTCCTGGTCAATTACAGAGGAAATAAACTGTTCATATTGCTAAGCCTATGTTTGCAACCTGCACACTTTACTCAATACAAGTTAACCAATGCTAAAGCTACAAGGAGGCAGATCCTAATCCAAAGTAGCATAGCATCCCTAGGCACCCCACCCCTCAAGTTGTTTCAAGGACCCACAGCATACAACTTCATCTAACGGGTCCTCATGATTAGCAGAACAGGCTCACAGACTGTAGTTAATGTCAGGCACTGTTCAATAGACTTGTACTCAAAGCAGCCTTGGCCAGGCAGCAATCCCATAACCTGCAAACTCACCATTATCACAGCAATACCAAGGCCAACTGCTCCAATGACATTCAGTTTTGTATTAAAGACATCATCAATGGCTTTAGGGCATGGCTGAAAGGAAACCATATTTGTTAGCATTTCATGCATAGTGAAACACTGATTTGTTTGCTTGTTTGAGCTTATCTGCTCAACCTGTCACAAGAGGTGTTCCCCAGGAGCCGGTGCTGGGGCCTGTCCTCTTCAAGATCTTTACTGATGACCTGGATGAGGGCACTGAGTGCACCCTCAGTAAGTTTGCAGATGACACCAAGTTGGCTGGAAGTGTTGATCTGCCTGAGGGTAGCAAGGCCCTAACAGAGGGATTTGGACAGGCTGGATAGCTGGGCTGAAGCCAATGGGATGAGTTTCAACAAGGCCAAATGCCAGGTCCTGCACTTTGGCTGCAAAAACCCCAGGCAACACTACAGGCTTGGGGTGGAGTAGTTGGAAGGTTGCGTAGAGGACCTGGGGGTACTGATTGATGCTCGGCTGAACATGAGCCAGCAGTGTGGCCCAGGTGGCCAAGAAGGCCAATAGCATCTTGGCTTGCATCAGGAACAGTGTTGCCAGCAGGGACAGGGAAGTGATTGTCCCCCTGTACTCAGCTCTGGCGAGCCAGCACCTCGAGTACTGTGTCCAGTTTTGGGCCCCTCATTGCAAGAAAGACATTGAGGCCCTGGAGCAGGTTCAATGACGGGCAACAAAGCTGGTGAGGGATCTGGAGCACAGGCCATATGAGGAGCAGCTGAAGGAGCTGGGATTGTTTAGTCTGGAGAAGAGGAGGCTCAGGGGAGACCTTACTGCTCTCTGTAATTACCTGAAGGGAAGCTGTAGTGAGCTGGAGGTCAGCCTCTTCTCTTGTGTAACTGGTGATAGAACTAGAGGGAATGGCTCCAAGCCATGCCAGGGAATATTTCGGCTGGACGTTAGGAAATACTACTTTTCTGAAAGAGTGGTCAGACACTGGAATGGGCTGCCCAGGGAGGTGGTGGAATCACCAACCCAGGAGGTCAGTGGAAGGAACATTTGGATTTTGTGTTGAGGGACATGGTTGTGTGAGAACTATTGGTGATAGGTGGATGGTTGGACTGGACTTGTAGGTCTTTTCCAACCTTGGTTATTCTGTGAACTATAAAAGTGCCTCTCCTCTCTGTGGCACTGCAGCACTATTTCAACACTGGAATCTGATTCAGAGAATTTGTTTACGATATAACCACTCAAGCAAGACACCAGTGCACTATCTATCCTATCTCCTGTTTTCAAAAATGCCAAATTTCTCACTGAAATTTCAGACTTGCTCCCTTCTCATGTTCTCCTCCCAAAGGAAGAGAGGCAACAGCATTAGGGCATATCAAGAAGTCACTTTATGGTAGCAGCAGTCCTGACAACAGAACTCTGGAGTGTGTTACGTGAAGTTTTTGCATTAATTTGTTCATCGTGCCCCTGAATTTAATGACATAGGCCTCAACACCATACATCTGCATGTGTCTACAAAGTACTGATTTCCCGCTCATCTCACTTGTTCCTTCTACAGGGAGACTGTATATTTTGTACAAGTGGATTGACTGTGTGGATAGGCTGCCTATCAAGAATGACAGGCATTTTTCATGGACTGGAAGGTTTTATTCAGAGAACTGTTTCTCATTCTCATTTGGTAGAATGACTGAAGAGTTAGGTCATGAGTTACCATTGTAGTAAGTGACTCAGGCAAGGTCTTCTTTGGACATGTGTCCATCAACTGCTGCTCAAGACCTCCAGTAATACCACAGCAGTTCAGCTACAACAGAAAACAGGAAGAGAAAACCAAGTTACATTTTTTTTTTCCCCCTCTCCGTACTTGCTTAAAAAAAGAGCTAGATTACATTAGCTATTATTACAGATCTTATGTAGTTTGCTTAGAAGTCCTGCAACTCTGATTAATGTAAAAGGATTTTAAAACAAGGTTTATAGCAAAATATAAGATTCCAAAAGTAGGAACTTAATCTCATTAAATACACACATGTACACATTCTGGGGGGAGCTTGGTATTGGTATATATATTGGTATATATATTATAGGTATATAATTGGTATATATATTATAGGCAAAAGATTAACTTTTTAAACACATGCAACTACACATATTGTGGTACTTTCAGATCAGTGCTAGAACTCTAGAGTTTCTCAGCTTGCTTTTAAATTTATTTAGGAAAAGAATTAGTCCTACTTATTTCAAAGGGAAAAAAAGTATACCATTAGTGAATTCAGTATACAAGCGCTGCATTTCTTACCAATTCTCCTTTGGTTTCTTCTAGTTAGTAAGGTACTAGATTTGTACAGGATTCTGGATTTATTAGAAAACAGTGTCAAACAGTATAACTACCTAGTTTAATACTATGTTTACTTACAGCAAAATGGAATGCTTTCAAGGTTTCTCTGGCAGCTGGTTGAGATCTCTTTTCATAGGTTTCTCTGTAGAAATCCTGTAACTCTTCAACAACCTACAAGATAGATAGTCGTATTCTATTAATGTTTTACCTTGATTAATAACTTGTTTTGGATAGAGTAGTCATTAAAATTTCTACAATCTACAATACATGGCCTTTTGACATATAGAAATAGAGAGCGGAAACTGGGTGGACAGCATTACTCACCTGGAACAAGTAAGCCTAAATGGTGTACTCACATTAAAACATTGACCCAAACAGATAAGCTTCACAGATTCCCTTCAGAACTATGAGCTTCTAAGAGGATTGAGCAAACTAAGTTTTCCCCATTAGTTACACAGAATTATTTCCTACTCATTGCTGTACTCCAGAAGTCACTACAACCCCCAGCTGCATAATATAAGCAGCAAAACAATCCTGAACCAAGAACTCAGTTTGGAAATAAAAAAAAAAATCTGAGCATTAAAAAACAGAACTGAATTCTATTCTACAAAGTATATCCAAAGAGTTTCAATTATTTTTGCTATTTTTAAATGTTTGCCAAAAAGTCTAGAGCCAAACCTACATCGGAGTTTCCTTGGCATAGGAAGCCAATACATCTACCAACATTTCTATTCTTGCAGTCTGCATCACCTTCCATTGGCTTGTTTTGCTTACATAATGCTGGTGATTCAGCATAAAGCCCTCCTATTTCTGAGCTGTTAGAGCAGCAATAATCTGTGGTACTCCCAGCCTGACTGGTATGGAAGGCCTCACCACAGGATCTGCGCCAAAACTGCAGCCAGCTCGATGCCTTACTGTTACGTAAACTCATACATAGTGACAAGGCAATATTCAGAGCACGTGAACATCCATAGTGGTAAAGGAGATACCTGAGGAGGAGATAGCAACTGGAGGCACGAATACAAACAGTCATGGCTTAGATATGATATTCAGCCTTTAACAGCAAGCTCCTTCCTAGAAATTTTAAGACCTTACCGAAGGCTTGCTTCACTTCACAGTGAAGTGAATTGAAGCAGACATTCAGAAGGCACCTGTAAGGGACAATAGCACCTTGGATTCTGGCCCCTCTGCTACAGTCTTTTTAATTCAGTAATTAGTTTCTCATATTTGGCTGCAACAAGCCTCCCTCCTCCTCCAAATTAAAATAGATTATCAATATTTGATTATTACTGGTACATTTTTCACTAGACATCTACATTTGAACAGGCACGAGTCCTCAAATTTAAAAAGAAGCACAAAGCCAGTAGGAACAGCACTTGATGCACTTAAACCCAAATGGACAAAGGCCTGCTGGGCCCCATGCCAGGTGGAAGTGAAATAGCTGGGGTGAAACGCAGAAGGACGTTTGCTTGCTGGGCCAAAACCCAGAAGAAAGATAGCTTGATGGGCCAGAAGTAAGAAGGAATGGGGCTTTCTGGTCCAAAATGCAGAAGGAAGGAGACTTTTTGGACATACACAGGATGTAGGGGACTTGCTGCTCTGAAACACAGAAGGTGGGGGGCTTGCTGTCCACATACCCAAATGGAAGGGGGTTTGTTTGGTCCTTACCCAGAAGAAAGGGGGCTTACTAGGCCCCAAGCAAGAAGGAAGTGAATTTGCTGTGTACAAAACGAGAAGGAATTAAGCTAGCGTGCTGAAACCCAGAAGGAAAGCATCCTGGGTTAAAAGCCAATAGGAAGTTGTCTTGCTGAGCCAAAAAGCAGAAGGATGGAGGCCAGCCATATTGAAAGCTAGAAGGAATAGGCCTGCTGAGTCCAAAGGCTGTAGGACCAGAATTTACTGTGCCCAAATGCTGAAAGAAGTTGCTTGCTGGGCTGAGACATAGATGGAAGGTGCTTGCTGGGCAAAAATCTATAAGGGAGAGATTTTCTGCACAGAAACCCCAGAAGGACAGTATTAAAGGTTAAGAAAACTACAATATCATTTAAGACCTGTAGCTTTGGGAAAAATATTTGCATTTAGAAGCTGTGACATTGAAAGAATAAGAAACTAACATACATGGCCTTTCAAGTGAAGAACACTCACTCTGAGGTCTCAGATAAGGTTTTGTTGATCACTTTGGTTGTTATTTAACAGCTACCTACCTTTTCTTTATTTGCAAATCCCCAGATGGCAGTAACAATTTCAAGGGCAAAAATCACAAAAAGGAAGACGAAGAACTAGAAGAGCAAGATCACATCATTAACCAACACCATAACACCAAAAAAAAGAAAAAAAAACCAAAAGCCAACAGTAGCAGACATCCTTGAAAGCTTGTCTGGTCCCCAGTGTTAAGCCTTGTGGGAATTATCACTCATTCTGTTTTTAGCTGAAGTTCTGAAACTCTGGTTGAAAACAGGGAATAGGACATACATTCAACACTTCCTTCTGACAGCATCAGTAAGCTTGGCTATGTTTTCTAAGCAGGAGTCCTGCTTTTTTGATCAGTGTTAATTAAAGCCAATTATTTGTTAATTCAGACTTGAAGTTACACAGATCACACAGACATCATATAGTTAACATGCTTTCTCTGGTTTGTCACCCTTATTGCTCTACAAGTCATAACTTAATACTTAGCATGCCACCTGACAGCCTAACTTCAGTGTTGATAGTCACTTGTTTCTAACACAAATAGAAGTAACACCATATTCAACTGACTATCAGTTTCAGAACACTGATCACTTAAAGGCACTTTAAAAAGAGGTGTCCATTATGGTAATTCTGAAATAGCGGCATAATTTTGCAAGAAAGGTAAAGCTTTACAAATCATTATACAGGAAGTGAATTATTTTTCCACCAGCTATATTAGTCCTATTAACCATATTTGAATTAATAGTTCCACAATAGGCACAAACATACTTGAACTCAGTAAGTCCCAGCAGTCTAAAAACAATGGGGTTATTCTCTGACAACTGACTTGAAGAACACTTGTCAACTAGACTACTTCACACAGTGATTATGAACAGCAGAAGTTTCCTGCTTTGAGGAGCTTATAATACTCCAGTACTGGTCTCAAATATCTCAACAAAGCATTCAGAATTTAGGACTGTTTAATAAACAGCATTAATGTTACCAAAATTTTAGTCCTGCATTCACACATTCTCCAATTCTCTTGATACACCTCAGTGTCTGAATGTCATTAACTTGGTCATTTTGCATTCAAATGTAACATACGTTTTGATTTAGTGCCAGAAATGGAAACTAAATATCATTATTTAAACATTTGATCATTATGTATATGACCATAAATTAAAACACTGTGAGACCCATCCAATTAGCATCTGTTCCCTTTTACTCCACAGCCAATATTATCCTTCCTTTCTGATCAGAAAGCTAAGTTTAAACACTACTTTAAGCACTCATGCTTACCAGTCCAAGCATACATTGTGATTCCTGCAACGCACCACAGCATCCCAAGAAGCCAACCAGCATCATGAGTGCACCAGCTCCAATTAGTATGTAAACTCCTAGAAAGGAAACAAAAATTCATACAAACTAGTTGAATCCTCAGCAGCAAGTTAGTTGCTCTATAAATAGCTTTTAAAAAATTTGTTGTTTTCAGCAAAAAGGAGGTGAACTTAATTTTCAAAGTAAACTTCCCCACAAACTTTGAGACGCTATGAATACAAGAACTTCAACTTACAACAGGTGATGTGCACCGCTGCTGCAGTTTCACAAAATTTAGAAAAAGTACAAGATAAAGCCATCAAAATAAAACTATAAACACACTTAAAAATTGGCTCAGAGACCAAATAATATACTTATTCTTGGATAAAAGTGTTGCAGTTAGTTGGAACTAGTGATTTATCAAGAACTCAAAATTCTTTCAGTACCTGTTCTCCTAATGGAAGTGGACAGTACAATCTGTCAAAGCTTTAAATGCCTTTGTACCCTACTTGTCTGTCAAGAATTACCGAATTATTTTACCAGCCACAGTGTCATATTCAGCTGCCTAATTTAACAGCTAAAAGAAATTCAAAATCTTCTGCCTTTTTGAAAGCAGATACTTCTTTAAATCAAGTGGTTAAACCTATAGACCATTTTGCCCAGAATTTAAGTAGCGAGTGTTAAAGTGGAGGGAGCAAACTGTTCTGGACTAAGTATTCCTATGCCCAAATATCTCCTAATCTTGGGAACTATCAAGTTAAGAATTACAGCTCTTCAGCTGCTAGCTATTAAAAGCATTAAGAGATAGCTAAGAAAACACAAGTCCCATGGGATGGATGACAAGTATCACTTAGGTGGTGAAAAATGGTTTAAAAAAAAAAAAAAAAAAAAAAAATTAACACAACACATGTAAAATTACTTTGACATTCCATAGAATCATAGAATGGCCTGGGTTGAAAAGGACCACAATGATCATCTAGTTTCAACCCCCCTGCTATGTGCAAGGTGGCCAACCACTGGACAAGGCTGTCCAGAGCCACATCCTGCCTCGCCTTGAATGGGCTCCAGGGATGAGGCATCCACAACCTCATTTTGCAACGCAAGCATGTCACCACCCTCTGTGTGTAAAGCCTCCTAATATTAACCTAAATCTTCCCTATCTTAGTTTAAAACCATTCCCCCTTGTCCTATCACTATCCACCCTTGTAAACAGATGTAACCCTTCCAGTTTAGATGCTCCCTTCAAATACTGGAAGGCCACAATGAGGTCTCCCTGAAGCCTTTTTTTTTCCCCAAGCTAAACAAGCCCAGTTCCCTCAACCCTTCTTCACAAGATACGTGCTCCAGCCCTCTGATCATCTTAGTGGCCCTCCTCTGGACCTGTTCCACATGGTCCACTTCCTTCTCATGCTGGGGGTCCCAGGCCTGGACACAGTACTCCAGATGGGACCTCACAAGAGCTGAGTAGAGAGGGACAATCACCTCCCTCTCCCTGATAACTATTCCTCTTTTAATGCAGCCCAGAACATAGTTGGCCTTCCAGGCTGCAATCGTATACTGCTGGTTCATATCCAGCTTCTCTTTCTATCAATACAGACGAGAATTACAGTTCTTGTGTATAGAGACCCAATCCACCACATCCCTATCTCCAAATTGGAGGAATGTAGATTTGATGGGTGTACCACTCAATGGATAAAAAAAATTGGTTGAAAGGCCACAGACAGAGGGAGGTCATCAATACCTCTATGTCCAGGTGGAGGCCGGTAATGAGCGGCGTCCCCTAGGGGTCTCTCTTGGGACCAGTACTCTTTATCATCTTTATCAATGACAGAATCGAGTGCACCCTCAGCAAATTTCCTGATGACACCAAGCTGAGTGGTGCGGTTGACAAGGTAGAAGGAAGGGATGCCATTCAGAGGGATCTTGAGAGGCTAGAAAGGCAAGCCCAGGTGAATCTGATGAGGTTCAACACAGCAAAGTGCAGAGTTTTGCACTTGGGACTGAGGAATCCCAGGCATCCATACAGACTGGAAGGAGCAGTCCTTCCAGACAGCAGCCCTGCAGAAGAGGACCCGGGGGTCTGGATAGATGAAAAACTTAACATGAGCCAGCATGAGCCAGCTGCTCTTGCAGCTCAGAAAGCAAATAGTATCCTGGGCTCTGTCAAAAGAGGGATGGCCAACAGGGACAGGGAGGTGATTGTCTCCCTCTACTCCGCTCTTGTGAAGCCCCATCTGGACTCCTGTGCCCAAGTGTGGAGCCCCCAGTACCAGAAAGACATGGAGCTGGTGGAGAGGGTCCAGAGGAGAGCCACAAAACTGATCAGGGGACTGGAGCACCTCGCCTACGAGCACAGGCTGAGGGAGCTGGGCTTGTTCAGCCTGGAGAAAAGAAGGCTGCAGGGTGACCTCATTGCAGCCTTTCAATACCTAAAGGGAGCCTACAAATAAGAGGGGAATCAAGTCTTTGAAAGCGTTGATACTGCAGGACAAGGGGAAATGGTTTTAAGTTGAGGGAGGGGAGATTTAGGTTGGATGTCAGGGGGAAATTCTTTACAGAGAGAATGGTGAGGTACTGGAACAGGCTGCCCAGAGAGGTTGTGGATGCCCTGTCCTTGGAGGTGTTCAAGGCCGGATTGGATGGAGCCCCAGGCAGCCTGGTCTAGTATTGGCAGCCTTGCTGTGGCAGAGGGGTTGCAGATTCATGATCCTTGAGGTCCCTTCCAAGCAGGGCCATTCTGTGATTCTTTCATAAACAAGTATTACCTGCCAAAATAAACATCTAACTTGATTAAGTCTATGTAAATGATTATTCTTATCAACAATTACAGCACTTTCTAAACACAGTTGAAATTCTTCCCATTGTAGGGGGAAAGAATTCATAAGAACCTCTTATTTTAAATTTTACTTATAGTAGAATAGAAGGCCTTTGAGGTAATTTCATAGAACCATAGAATGCCTTTGGTTGGAAGGGATCTTTGAGTTCCTATCCTCCTGCTATGGGCATGAGTCATCTTCAATACCTGTAGGGATGAGGCACCCACAACTTCTCTGGCCAGCCTGTCCCAGTGTCTCACCACTCTGACAGCTTCCTTCTAACATCTAACCTAAATCTTCCTTCTTTTAGTTTAAAAAAATAAAATTATTAAATTTATTATTAAAAAATTCTATCACTCAGATGGTGAAAACCAGATTCCCTTTGCTTTCTTATTAGCTGCAAGCTGGCAGACTCTTTTAACCTCCCACTGAAAGCTACCGCCAGAAATTAGCTCTGTAAAAATGTCAAGCCATTAATTCATATTTACCTCTTTCTTAACTCAGTTTAACCTACAGACTTTAAATAGGTTTGTTTCACGTATTCAGCCATAGGCTCAAATACAACATTATAAAACTGCCATAAATTTTAGGAGGTGAAAGGGTTGTTTTAGATTACTCAAAATTAAGCTCAGCTATGTTTAGCTCTCCTCCCCTCTCAAAGTCCAGTTAAAAGCATCTGGAAATCTGGGCAGCTGCAGGAAGAACCCACTCTACTGCCATATCAGTGGAATACAGGCTTTCTTGCCAGCTAGCATGCTTGTGGACTGCAGCTGATTCATGGTGATGCACAAGTATAAATTATTTATCCCAGCTACTGTCTCTAAAAAAACTCAACTCAGTATTAACAGTATTCTCTGCAAGACTACGTGATACCCAAAAGCTACAGTGTGAACAGCGCATACCAGGATGGCTTACATTGTCTTCACTGACCCCACGGATATCTGTTTGGATGCTGAAAACAGTTCAAGTACCTAAATCACAAGAAAGCTGCCTAAGACAAACCTGTTGGGGATGGCTAATAGTGTAGCCCACAAGCCCACGTCCTATATGAAGTATATTGACACAAAGTATGTACGTACAACAAGCATCCAAGCATATGATGGCAGATACATGCAAGAAACATATTTTAATTTTCTTTGTATGCAGTTGTTTGGGACATTCAAGCTCAGCTACTCTGTTTCACGAAGGGTTTGAGCATCTACTGATGGTAAATGAAGGAACACCTGTTCTTCTGTCCAAGCCTGACAGTGGCTGTAGAGATCAATATCTTAAGAGTTACCAGGCTTTGTTGGCAGGTAACTTAGACTGATAGAGATCTTATTAGATCAGAAAATACCAAGGAGTAAATTCTACCTGTCCTAAAACTATATTGGTTAGGTTGACCATAATGAATGCTGAAAGATTAAGACATTGTACATCCTTTTCAGTATTAGTATGCAAAGAGCTGTAGGAATTTCACAATAGTGTGTATATTTCTTCAGAGATGGAAAGGGATGCAGTTATGGTTTTGTAAGCCTTGTCAATTCAGGGAAAAAGTACTTATTAATGTCACTAATAACTTATTTTAGAGTGAAATCTGACTGACTTATCTGAGAGAATCATCAGCAGGACACATTTCCTGTGCTTATCAGAAGTTCCCAAGTGCTTACCAACAGCATGCAGAGTCAACCACAGCTGCTCTTAGCACAGAGGCTCAGAGCACAAGCAAAAGCAAGCTACTCTCAGCCCAACAGATGTTCATTAGGACTGTTTTGTCTTTAGCCTTGAAAAAAGTAGCCAGGGACTCTATGAGCAAAACAGTGATCTTTCCCATTGAGTTACTGCACAACTTACCTGTATAGAATGTCGTGTTGTTGGATTCCAGTTCAAAGATGCTTTTGGTCTGCACATCAAACCGAAGCCATAATCCTATTGCAAGAACTGCTGTTCCTGCAAGCTGTAGGAACAAGTAAGTAAAACCAACTAATACATTCATCCTACCAAGACCAGAATTAATCAAAGGATTTGGTGCTGTTATTTAACAAGGTGTTGACAGAACCAGCATGAAGACAGGGATACCAAAATAAGACTAAAGTCACTTCCTGATGTGAGGCATCTTGTTGACAGTTGTTTGCATATTGAAGTACAACAAGAGAACAATGCCATGCTTTTTTTTTTTTTATAATACTGAAAATACCATAAGTTTACAGATGTGTCAAATACCAGATTTTCCACTGACTACTCTACCCGTGTTTTATTCCAACTGACTAATGATACTGCATGGCTAACAGATCTTGCATACGCATTACGAAAGACATGCACAATGTAAAGAAAAGCACTTTACCATGCATTATAGGGCCAGCAAAAATTAAACACTGATGTGTACATTAAACACTGTTCAGTGTACCACAGTGCTGAGTTTAGAAAGAACAATCCCATTTGTAAAGCATGAGCAAAGACACAACAAGTTATCACACCCACAGAAAGTAGAAAATAAAGGCTACTAAAACAGCAACATCGCTGTGTGCTGACCCAGAAGAACACAGTTAAGCTTTAGGTAATATTTAACTTTGTGACATACCATTTTTGCCTGTATGCCTCTAGGCTCCTTTTGACACAGGGCTTGTGTTTGTGGCAAGCATGTGCTTTTCTTTTATCTGAATAGCATTTAACTATCAAAAGAACAGCTCAAAAGAAGGAATGATACATATACCAACACACAATACAAAAAAAAAAGTTTTATGAAGACCAACAAGCTTAAAGCTTAGCAAGCACAGAACTTCATTTAAGCTGAGCATGCATGAAAATAAAAAAAAGAAAGCCTTATCTTTGTGAAGTCCCTTCTAGAAGGCAACACATTCTTGAATTGCCTCCAAAAAATGGGGAGGTGTTTACTTTCAAGTGCCAACTTTAAACAAGAATATGGAAAGAATTCACACAGAAGGCATGTGAACACCCTCAGACACTAAGCCTAACCCTTGGCCCTATGTTCTTTCTAAAGAATGAGAACTTGTTCTCTGACAGGAATATTCATATTTACTGAAGGCAGGCATGCTCCCGTTGCCTATAGCTATCTATTCTAACCTCCTAACCTTTATCAAGGGAAGAAAAAAAAAAAAGCTTTCAAGATTGATAGGGGATAAAGGATCAAGCTAAGAAAGGGTTCAATGGGAAGGTATCACCCTTGTAAATTCTCACCAGAAAACATTCTAACTGAAGTCTTCAAGTGCTCAGGTACCAGTGAGTAAAAGTGAGACAGGCAGCTCTCAGAGAAGCCAAATTTGCTGGAAAAACAAAAAAAAAACCAAAACAAACAAACAAAAAAAAACCCAGCACTATCTATAGAGCAGACACTTACCTGCTAAGCCTTCCTCTAAAGGCAGAAGAGAAGAGCTAGAGGGTTGAGGCTGGGAAAAAGATGAATTGAACACACAGAACTAAACCGACACAAAGGTTTCCAAAGCTATGCAAATGATATTTAGTGCCATGTGCATAGGTGCAGGCTTAGTCATTAACACGTAATAACACATAATACAGCAAGAACAAAGCCTGCACAGAGAGAGCGCCTCCCTTGTTAGAAGTATGCTGGCAGAAAAACTAAATCACACCGTTGATGCAATAACTAAATGTAATAAGATTGTGTCACCTCTACATACTGTACAGTTGCACCATCTCAAGAGAAGAGAAGCAGCCAAGGGGATTGCAGGGAGAGAAGTTCCTGCTCTATGTAGCACTCTCTGCAACGGCATTGCTTGGGAAAATCTCTGGCAATCTCAAACACCAGAAAGGCTTAGTGATAAAAAAAAAAAAAAAAAACCAAAAAACCCACCAACTATACTTACAGCTTACTTTCCAGTCACCCAACATTTAATTCCCTGATAGAGCCCTGCTTTCTGGGGTCTTCAGTTTTAACAGATACCCAATTCTGAAGTGTTAGGAGAAAAACCTGCTGCCTCTTCATGGCTTCCTGAGAACTCTGAATTGCAGAGTTCAAGAGTGCCTGGCTGTGTGCAGCTACATATTTCTGCTGTTCGACAAGCTCCAGTGTTCAAGCAGAGAACTCAAGGACTGTGCTGCAAACAGAACAGGGCACAGTGAAGGTTTGCACAACTTAAATAGCATTTATAATCCAGCAGATCTTTATTTGTGAAGGAAGAACACTGCATCAAGTAGATAATCTTGCAATTCTAAGCAAAGTGGAATGCTTTGTTAATCCTTCGGGGAAAGAAATTGCATGATCAATGTTAGGAAGTCTTGACATACTTGATATGGATCATTTTGAAGAGGCTTAATACACACCTGAAGTACTAGAAACAAATGGCACTCTGGTGTTTTCTCCTTTGGAACATAGCTATCTTGAGAGAAAAAAAAATAACAGGATAATCACAGGGCATCAGCTCAGTATCACTGAGAACTGCAGGATTAAAAGGGATCTCCCTCATCATGATATACATGCAAAAGTGAATTTTTCCTCCATTTCTTAAGGGAAGTGAATTTGTTTTTCCAGTTTGTGATCTTCCAATGACTGAACTAAAAAAGGACATTTTAAAGTCAAAGGTTAAAAAAAAAAAAAAAAAGGAGTTAAATCTGGAATTACTTTCATTGAAACAAGTTTAATAAGATAGGGCACTAACTTGTGTCTCAGAGGAAAAAGTAGGTATTCTTCCACTGCACTCTTGCAGGCAGCAGCAACTGCTCAGACTTCAGCTTACCATTGGCACTTAGGAAGCATTTCTCCTTCCTGGTGCTACTTCAGTAGCTGTCAAGTGGCTTTGGTAGTTCTATTTCTCCTCCCTGACAAAGGTATTTAAGCCCCCCTGCCCAGGACGCCTGGAAGCTAAACTCTCCAATGCTAAATGTCCTCTGCTAAGAGGTGGCTTTTTTTTTTTTTTATGTTTTCTTAGTTTAACAGGTGAATTTCTGCATTGTCATGCAAGTTCAATAATTCCAGATATTTCTAAGTACAAATAAGCTGCACTGAAACAGGAAATTTAACAGAGAGAATAGAACTCTTCCTGAAGCCAGCATTCTATGTTCATTAAATCTACAAAAATGAACTTGTTTGTGCTTATGAAAGATACTGTAGTAAAATATATTGGCAAGAGTATCTGGGAGACAGTTTCACCAGCCTGAACAGTCTGTCATTAAAATGAAAATTATTTACTTACTGTATTAGAAACAAGTTTGAGGCAGCAAAACTCCAGCAGTAAGTTCAAGCGTACTATGTAAATAGCACAAGCATACTACTGACATTCCTGCAAGCTCCTCTTGTTTTCTATAACCACTATTAAGCATCTTAAAGTTCCCAGTTTATTTCTTCTTAACTCTGTTCTATAGTGACAAAGGACAAGGATAAAAATCCCTGATTATTCTACCTCTACTTTAATGGAGGCTTCTTGCTTGCATGTAGTATCAAAAGTGGCATTTCCATTGCTGTAAACATACTGCTCCTACATGCATCCTTCTGCTGCAAGAGGGAAAAAAAAAAAAAAAAAAAAAAAAAAAAAAGCAGTCTTTCCAGCTTTTTTCCACCCCCCTCCCTTTGCAGTTCTGCGGCTCCCATAGCACAATCTCCCACTAAAACTTCTCTCAAGCCAGCCTATAACTAAGGGCTTATCTACCTGTGGGTGTGACACAGCCTTGCATCTCCAAAACAATGCTTTTAGCCTTCAATGTCACAAGACATCGCTGACAAAGCATCTACGTCATGATAGATATTTGCTCTGTAGTTAAGGTGAGTAACAGCTGACCTATTCTGAAGGCAAAACTGAAAATACTTTTCCTCATCATAGTTGGGCTGGCTTCAGTATCACCTTAGAGTTTAGCCACTGAGTGAAATTATCAAGCTGCTTCCACTATCATCTCCCTCTCCCTCACAAAGCTATCTGAAGTTTCACAGTCTGCCAGTAAAAAGTTTTCAAAGGGAGACATTAGATTTAATGACACTGGTGGGAAAACATCAAGTTACTATTTGAGCTGCTCAGGTTCAAAATTTTATTAATAGTAGTATCAGAACACTATGACCCTATTTCAGGAAGCTGGAAAGCTTGTTTCAGATTAAATTACTCTTTCTCAAAGATCACTTTGTTCAGTCCTTTCTGAACTCGTTATCCTGACCCACCTTGAGAAAGCACAACCCTGCAGCCACAGAGCTGCCAAGTGCTATAGACATCTTCCAATAAACTGCCTTTTTATGCACAAAGCCTGCTTGAGGTCCAAAAGGTTAGCAAGTCCTTATAGTTGACTGATGTAGCTTAGATGGCAGACCCCTTCAAAGCACCTTTATACAGAAAAAGCCTCTTTTATACAATTTTAGTGCATTTACACCAAAGCTATTGACAACTTCTATCAAGTACGTGGCACTACCTCAAGCAGAAAGTAAATCAATATGTGGAAATACAGTCAGTCCAAAAAAAAAAAAAAAAAAAAAAAAAAAAAATCTCAAAGCTGCTTTCAGTGCTGCCTGCTCAGCGTTTCATTTAACAGAAGACTTTATGTAAAAAAGTATGCCAGGCTCTATATGGCTGTTATGCTAGTTTTACATAGGGCACACCAACAGTACACTGCCAGTAATCTCTAAAGCAACATCCACAAACAGGAAGTACAGGTGAGGCTCAACATAACTAAACCCTTAATTGCAACATCAGTATTCACAACAGAACTTCTACTTCAAGATCTGAGGGGGAAAAAAAAGCAGAACACCCAAACCATCCTAGAAGATGTGAAATGACTGCTAGCAGTTACATATAAAGCAACAGCTATTTCCAGACTCTGAGACAGGGGAAAGAAAAAAAAAAAAAAAAAATACTGGAAAGGAAGTACTTCCAAGTTCTCAAGAAGACTGTGGGCTAAATTAAAGTCACAATATTTACTGCAGTAAAATGGGACTCCAGTAGAGTAGCAACAGCACTATAGAATTCCTGAGCCACAGCCAAGATCAGCGCCCATTTCACAGAAGTTCCAATTCAGGAGGAAGCCTACTGTATTTGCAACTAACTTAAACTCTAAAAGGCAACATCCTCTAGTTCCATTCTTGACTTAGTGTCTGCTTGAACTAAAAGCTGATAAACTGAACCAAAGCAGCATTTGACCTCAACACTCGGCAACTAGACTACTTGATTAGAGAAGACAAAACCTACTCCTGTTGCTCTTGTATGTATATATGTATATTCCCTGTTCATCCAACAATTCTGCTTCTTCCTATCACCAAGTGTACAATTAATGAACATACAGATGTTAAGGTATAGCAGAGAGTTCGGCTACATAGTTGTTACACCAAAGCAGGAAACAGAAATGATAGGTACACCCACCCATATCCTGAGCTCACATAGAAAACTCCAGTGGAGCAGATCTCCAAAAGAGATCTTTCCCCACTGGTAGTCAGATCTTAAATGGGTCTAGGAGAGGTGGAGCCAGGCTCCACCCCTTCCGGCATTACAGGTGAATTGCACAGATGAATTGCCTCAAGTGATCAACCAGAGGTTCAGGCAGTGACTCAGCAGTTCCCATACACTCCACCCCTTCACGGCACAAACCAATGATCAGGTTGACTAAAGGCTAAGCTTTTCCCAATACAGAGATCCGATGTATCGTGACGCTTTTAAATTTCCATCATGACGCATGTTGTTAAAATTCAAGATGAGTGACGATTAGTGAACATTGATATTCTTTCATGGGCCAGTGCTCGATGATGTTACTGGAGGCATGCAGTCATGAGGTGCAGGTCCATCCTATGTTCCATCAGTCCCATGTAGACCATCACCAGGTGTTGCACGTGATCTGACAGTAACACTGGAATGCTTTGATGGCATTCTGATCCGTCCAGTGATCCTGAAAGCTCAAAGACTCATGGGGAGTAATACAGATGTTTCAGAGGTACTAAGAGGGGAGGTCTGCTCTCCAGGGCAAGATACAGGCTGTATTTCTATCCTGGGTCAACACTTCAGCTTGTACTAGGGCATGTCCTCGCCGCCTGTAGCACATACTCTGGCCAGATGTCTGCGGCTGCATAACTATATCAGTCACCAAAGGGGGTGTCCTGATCTGCCACTGGGACATGATGGGAGTCCCTTTAGCAATGAAGATCTGAGTGTTGACCACAAAAGTAGGCCACGTACCTATTACTGCAGGGACTACTAAGCCTCCCGCCTCCAACAATCTCCCCCAAGGTGCAAGTAGGCCACACCACTTGGGTCCTACCTTCACCTTCCAAGGCCATTTTATTCTATCAGAGCCTGGATCTAAATTCTCAGGGTCAGGGAGCAGAAGACTATTTTCATTACCAATCTGGGGTCTTACCTGATGATCAGTGCCCGTAATTTGGATCCTAAGCATGGTGGCCCACGTTGTCTGCAACATTCTCAGGGCACTGGGTCTGCCATCTCAGGGTCTTTCATTCAGGTCCCGCAAGATTTCATAGAGTCTTTTTGTCCACCCCTGCAGGGACTGGGAGTCTGTCTTCAGGGCAGCCTTAAGAATACCGTTATAACATTCCACGAGGCCTGCCCCCATTGGATTATACGGCAGGTAGAATCACCATTCAATCTTATTTTCTTCTGCCCAGAGCTGTATCGTTGCACCAGTAAAATGAGTCCCTTGGTTACTCTCAATGTCTTAAGGCATCCTGTAGGCAGACATCAGTTTAGTGAGTGCCTTGATGGTATATGCCTGGTTTGCTTTTGGTACTGGATAGGCCTGCAGTAGCCCACCGGCAGTGTTGACGCAGGTCAGGGCGTATCTCGCCCCCTCAGACCGAGGAATGGGCCCAGTGTAATCGACCTGCCATCGCTTGAGAGGATTGTGTCCTCTAGCAAGATGGGCTGTTGTTTCAGGCAATGATCTTGGTCTCATCTTAGAGAAAGCACTGCAATCCGGGCTTGCCTGGACGATGTCCAGTAGCTGTATGGGCAGTTGCCATGCTTTAGCAGCTGCCCACATTGTCTTTTGTCCCACATGCCATAGCTTCTGATGTAACCAGAGGGCAATGTTCTCAGATGGTGAATTCTCAATCCATCAAACTCAGGCCAGTGTCGCTTCATCATTTCCCAGTGACTGTAGGGGCTGGTGACCAGAAATGTGGTAGACACGTACAGTCCTGTGTTTGACTGTACTCCATATATCTAACCACATGTATTTGCCTTAGATTGGTCAGGCGTGGATAGTCCATTCCTGGATGGCCCACTGTGCAATCCAGAAAGTGAGACCCCAGTACACAGCACAACTATCTGTACAGATGTTCAAGATACCATCACCGGGTTCCTTGGTTATAACCATCCACACGGCTCGCAGTTCTGCCCATTGGCTGCTCTGACCATTCCCCTCGTCAAACCAGATTGTCTCAATGGAAGGATGATATGCTATTTCTCTCCACTTGCTCGGGCTGGCCTTGCTGGACCCATCTGTGTACCAGGCATCTTCAGGGATAGGATATTTTCCCTCCTGAATGGGACTCTTCTCTGGTGGAGCGACCAATGTTTCTTATGGTGCATCACTGTGATATGTCACTGGGCATATGATCTTCTGAAGTTCTTCTTTCAAGGGTGATGAAGACAGACTTCTCCTTTGGCTGAGATAGGTGACCCATCATGCCTCTGTCTGTGCTTGGGCCATCCCTGTCTTAGGAAGGTGGGTCAGATCTTTCACCCACCCCTGAATCGGCAGAGTGGTCTTAAGTAATACTTCAGCCATTTGAGCTATTGGCTCTACTGCCTGTAATGACGAATAAGCAGCCAATATCTGATTTTCAACCATACTGAATCTTTCTTCTGCTCCATGCCAGACCCGAGATCAGAAACTAATAGGGGTCCAAACAGAACTCTGGCATTGCCACAGGCCTCAACCAAAGCCATCTTGAGTGAATGTCTAAATCAGCTGGGAGGGTAGAATCAAATATACCCAATGCCTGGGCCTGTTTAACTGCAAGTTTTGCCTGTTGGAAAGCATCCTGTTCTGTTTTCCCCCCAATCAATTTCCCCCCTTTTTTGAGAGTCTGTACAGTGAGCAGCCTCAGCAGCTATGCTAGGTGAGGTATAAAGGAACGCCAATAAGCCAATATACCTCAGAACTCTTGCAGCTGCTTTGATGTTGCAGGGACTGGGAACACCTGAACCTTACCTATGACAGCAGTGGGTAGTACTTTGGTCTTTCCTGACCAAACCAGCCCCAGGAATTTTATGGACAGGCCCGGACCTTGCACCTTTCAGGGATTTATAGCCCATCCCCTCTGTTGCAAATAGGCGGTTGATGAATCTGCCGCCTGCCCTATTGCCTCCAGTGAGTCAGATGTCAGCAGGAGATCATCAATATAATGATATAAGTTAACATAATCAGTTTTTTTCCAATCAGCCAGGTCATGCGCCACTAGATTGTGACAATATGTTGGTGAATGCACGTACCCCTGTGGCAGGACCTGAAAGGTCCACTGCCTGCCTCCCCATGTAAATGCAAACTGATCTTGTGATTCCTCAGCCATTGGGATACTGAAGAATGCATTTGCTGAATCTAGGACACAATGATAGGTTTTTATCTCTCTACTCAATGTGTCTAATAGGTAGGCAATATTGGGTACAGCCGCATGAATAGGCAGCGTGACCTTATTTAATTCTCTGTAATCCACTGTCATTCTCCACGTGCCATCCAACTTACGCACTGGCCATAAGAGGGAGTTATATGGGCTGTGTGCAGGTTTTATAATGCCCACTTTTTCTAATTCCTGCACCATTTTCGATCTTTCATCTTGCCCACCCAGGAATCTATATTGTCATACTTTAGTAATCCGGCGCAGTTTCAGCAGGTAAATAGTCCCGTGTTTCACATGGCCTCTTAATATTGCCTGCACCTCCTGAATACTGATACAACTCTGTCAAAGTCTGAAGTCTCCCACAGTTGTCTGGAAGGCCACACCCCATAGAATATCTATTCTCAAGATGTATTCCTGAACTGGGGCAATAGACACCTTATACTCCTGAGGTGGGAGACGCCCAACCCACAATTTTAACCACGTTTGGGTGACAGGAATAGTCTGTCCCCCAAAACCACCAATCGTCACTCTGTCTCCATCAAATTTGGTTGTATCTCCGTAGATAGTTGATGTTTCTGCTCCAGTGTCCACTAATGCCATAACTCTGAATATTTTTTCAGGACCAACAAATAGTTAATTCTACATAGGGCCTCTGGTCCCATCTGGAGGCCCTAGGGGGACTAACATCCCTCGTCACACCATGAATTGTGCTAGGGCCAATTCTTTTGCTTCCGGTGGCTCAGGCATCATGGCCTGAGACACCTGAGGCAGCTTTTTTTTTTTCCTACTATGAACAATGAAATTTTCTAGGTTCCATGTTGTTATTGGTATTCTCTCTATAACCCTTACCCTTGGTTTCTTAGGGTAGCTCTGAAATTTTTGATTATCCTTTAGTTGTCTTCAAAGCTGGAGAAGGACATGGTTGCGCTGGCGGCCAATCTTAGCAAATTGGACCCCAACCCAAATTAAATCATTAAACATTTGTTTTCAGGAAACCCTTATGGGTCCCGATCAAGGAGCTCAAGTAGCCAGCATCTTGGTTTTAGTCACCAGCAGGACCTCGGCTTCTTCTAATGTCTAAATGTTGTGCATGGTCCGCAGGCGTTCTGTTTCTCCTAGGTCAGCCACTAACTGGGCAGCCTGCTGGACTACTGCTTCTGAGGCCACAGGGGATTTGATGTAGAGATTAAAGTACTGTATGGGAACTGCTGAGTCACGGCCTGAATGGATTGATCACCTGAGGCGAGCAATGAGTCAGCCAGAGGAGCACAGGTGAAGGCAATTCACCTGTGCTGCTGGAAGGGGTGGAGTCTGGCTCCACCTCTCCTAGACCTATTTAAGAGCTGGCTACCAGTAGGGAAGGATCTCTTCTAGAGATCTGCTCTGCTGGAGTTTTGTAAGTGAGCCCAGGATAGGGGTAAGCTTTCTATCTATTCTCCTTTCATTATCACAATCTGCTTTGCCTAACTGTCTTGTTTATTTTGTAATTATAACATCTTAATTTTCATTGATTTTACAAGTACCATATAAATGAGAGGGAGCTTGCTGTAGAATTAAGTTTCTCATTCCTGCTGAAAATTTGACCATATCAAGGCCATCAAATGTGTCTTCATAAATTACTTCCCTTATGCCTAATTCACGGATATGATTTTGAAAATCCTCCACAGAGAATCACATCCCTGTATGTAGAGGTATACCAGATTTATTTGGCCCTACCATACAGCAGGCCACCATTAACCATTCTATTTTAGAATGGTTTTCATTAGGATATTTGTTGCCCACATATAACCTCTGCCTGAGAGCAGGATGGATAGTCATGGTGGCCAACTTGGCTATTTCCAGGCCATTCACCATAATACTTTCTGCTCCAGAATCCCACAGTCTTAATAACCAGGCTGGCACACTTTCTCTAGGCTTCTGCCAAAATTATTGTACTAAATCCATCAATTCTGTTGCTGCATACAGCTGTTATGTGCAAGTGAGTCTGGGCAGGAGGCCACTGATCAGGTAGTACCCCTGCTAGTCTATCCCGTACATTTTTTTTGTTTTCTAAGTTATGACAGGACAGACTTCTAGTGGATCTGTCAAAATCAGATTTGAGATTTAATTTAGATTTTTTTATTTTCCTGATCAATTAAGTCTACTGATTCAGGAGTCTGGTCATCGTCTATTGGAATGTTATGAACTGGACCTAATAGAAGATACAGAATTGGTTTCTTCCCTTTTAGTACGCCAAGTTCTTGCTCTAACTTTTTGATACGGTCTTTCAAAAGTTGATTTTCATTTTCTAAACTATTATTCCTCATTTCTGCATGATTTAAAGCATTTAATAGCGACCATGCCATCATGGAAGCAGCAATTGTCTTTCTTTCGTCATTAGTATATCTTTGCTAAGTCACAACACGTAAGGGACCCCATTTTATAATGTTAACTGCTAATTCATAATAGGGAGATCCCACAAATCCTGGGATCTGCCGTGGAATCATTTTATCTAGGGGGGCGTAACGTCCTCCCCCTTGAACCATTTAAAGAAATTCCATAGGAAGGACATAATGTAAAGTTAGTATATTTTGCCTACCTGGCGTACAATAAATGAATATACAGATGGTATAGCAGAGAGTTCGGCTATGTAGTTGTTACACCAAAGCAGGAAACAGAAATGATAGGTACACTCACCTGTATCCTGGGCTCACACGGGAAAACTCCAGTGGAGTGGATCTCCAAAAGAGATCCTTCCCCACTGGTAGTCAGCTCTTAAATGGGTCTAGGAGAGGTGGAGCCAGGCTCTGTGCCTTCTGGCATCACAGCTGAATTGCCTTCACCTGTGCTCCTATGGCTGACTCATTGCTTGCCTCACGTGATTAATCAGAGATTCAGGCAGTGATTCAGCAGTTCCTATACATTTTCTTTGAACAGCAAAATCAGAACACTGATCTGGCTGTCTCAAGAGCAATATAAACATCAGGATTGTGGCCCAGAATAAAGTCACAGATAAACTCCAAATTATCAAAGAAGAGCTCTCCAAGCCTGATCCAACTAATCTTGCTTTAAAAGGAGCTCTCCTAGAGTAAAGGACTTGTTTATAACTGAAAGATTCCAAGTAGAAAACCTGGTCAGGACAGTTGCCTTGTTGTAGAAAGGAGCAAGAAAGTGAATCCCTGCAAAGACTGCATGAACTCTGAGCATATGCTGTAAAACTTCCATGGTTATAAACACAGTAGCAGAAGACATCTTTGTATGCCAGGAAATTCACCAGGGAAAAAACAGGCATTTAAGCTTAATGATGCAAGCCCTGACTTCTGTTCAGGAAGGGAAAGCCAGTGGGATAGCATGCAGGTGCAAGACCGTACGCACAGTCGCACTAGGAGCTGTCTCACATTTATTTGCCACCTACCCCATGTCAGCCCAGCAAGCTATGGAAGCTCAGTGGGAACAATGATTCATAACATAGATTGAGGTAATCAGGCATACGCTCAGACTAAGGTTGTTCAGAGCAAAGTGAACACCACTCAGGTTTAAGGCACATTATGGGAAGTTTCCACCATTTTCTTGCCAGACTCAAGCTGTGAAAATCTATTAGTTGTTTACAAACCTCTACATCTCCCTTCCCCCACACCATCTCGAACTTTTTAAAAAAAAAAAAAAAAAAGTATGGTTTTTATTACTAAGTATGATACAGCCAGTGTTGATAGCATTATGACAGAATAGCAGTGTGCAAGTCCAGGTAGGAGTACATTGATCAAAACAGCAAGAAAAAAAAGAAGAAATAAAAGTTATCAAATTGGCTATGCTCAGAATCTAGCTGAGTATCCCATGTGTGTGCTTTCTGGGAAGGGCATCAGAACAAAGCAGGGCAGGCAGTGTTATTTCCCCAGACTGATCTCCCAATTCACATGTTGAGCAGTAGAGGCTATGCAAAGATGGAGATAGCTCTACTGGAAAAGAATAATAGAATCATTAAGGTTGGAAAGACCTCCAAGATGATGTAATCCAACATTCAGCCCATCACCACCACATCCACTAAATCATGTCCTTGAGTGCCACATCTACCCTTTTCTTCCAGGGATGGTGACTCTACCACTTACTTGGGCAGCCTGTTCCAATCTCACCACATTTGAGAAATTTCTCCAAATACTGAACTTGAATCTTCACTGGTGTATTACCAATCATCCTATCACTAGTAACTTAGGAAGTGGTCCACTCCCATGTCATTACAACGTTCTTTCAGATAGTTGTAGAAAGCAAAGAGGCCTTCCCTGATCCTCTTCTTCTCCAGAACAAACCATCTCTTCTCTTAAGACTTGTGCTCCACACCCTTTACCAGCTTTGTTGCCGTTCTTTGGGCAAGCTCCTGGGTCTCAATGTCTTTCTTGTAGTGAGGGGCCCAAAACTGAATGCAGTACTAGATTCACAGCCTCACCAGTGCTGAGTATAGACAGACATCACCTCCCCAGTTTTACTAATTGTGCTGTGTTTAACACAAGCCACAATGCCATTGACCTTGTTGACAACCTGGGCCCAGTGGTGACTCATGTTCAGCCACCTGTTGAGTAGCACTCTCATATTTTTTTCTCCATGCAGCTTCCCCAACACTCCGCAGCACTGTGTTGTTGTGATTGAAGTGCAGGACCCAGAACTTGGTCTAGTTGAAGCAACTGACCTCAGACTATCAATACAGCCTATTCAGACACCTCCATAGGGCCTTCCTACCCCAGATAAACACTTCCTCCCATCTTGGTGCCATTTGCAATCTTACTGAAGGTGCACTCAATCCCCTTATCCAGATCATCAATAAAGAGGACTAGCCCCAGTACTGATCTTTGGGGAACACTACTAGTGACCAGATACCAACTGGATTTAACTCCATCCCATTCTGGGCTCAGCTGGTATTTTTATTTTTTATTTTTTCTTAAACAGCAAAGAGTACACTTATCCAATCCACAGGCAGACAGCTTCTCCAAGGGAATGCTGTGGGAGACAGTCAAAAGTTTTACTAAAGCCTAGGTAGACTAAATCTACAACCTTTCCCCCATCTGCTAGGTTGGTTACCTGGTCACAGAAGGAGATCCAGTTGGTCAAGCAGGATCTGTCTTTCACAAATCCATAACCAAATTCCCCAGTTGTCTGCACTTGCCATGGGAACACACATAACAATCTGCTTCATGACCTTATCCAATACCAAAATCATGCTTACAGGCTTGTAAGTTCCCCAGATCCTCCTTCTGACAGTTCTTGTCAATAGGCATCATGCTGGTAAGTCACTCCAGGACTGCTTAGCATCCCCAAAGAGCCCTTAAACTTCTAGGGGACATACAAAAAGTAAACTAGTAGTAATAAGCATTCACTCCTCCTCCAGCATTCAGGCTTTTGAAGGCTTCAAAGCAAACTGCATCTTAAATTCCTTACAGTAGCCATTCTTTGTTGCATAACATCACATCTCCATCTGTACACCAAGTTTTTATAAAGAGAATCTTCTCAGTCTATTCCAGAGGCACCATATATGCCACTATTCTATTTTTATAGGAGCTGTAAATAATGTCTACTGCTACTACTACTCCAGTTCCCTGTCCCTAAGGTGAGCAGTAAGCCAGAGGTTTTACCTAAGCACAGCACATTTATTTATAGTTCTGAAATAACTGTTACGACTCTGGCAAGTTTTTAGTCAGCATTTTTTATTGTTATTTCACTACTCTTCCATCAGGAGATTAATCCCAAGATGGATATGGTGTCACGGACAGGTTATTCCACAGGACATCCCACGTGTTCCTCAAACATGCCAAGCAAAGTCAAGTTTTGCAGTATCTTCCTACTAACACGCTTACACCTGGATTGGCTACTGCATTTAAGGACTCTGGAAGGCCTCCTGGTCCTAGTGCCTCTAAAGAGGGAGTATTTTATTTGGATTTTTTTTTTATTTTTTTTTTTTTTTCAAGTTACTGTAAAGCTCAATTCCAGCTTGCCTTACTGCATTTTTATTTGGCTTGCCAGCATTTATGGACATTTATCTTCTTGGAAAACAGCTTCAACTCTGTTTCCCACTTCTGGTCTTAGTAATCCCTGACACCCTTATTGTCTCCTCTTGTTCTCTCTCAAATCTCTTTTGAAGAGAGATAATATGTCACTTAATATACCGTTTGTACATATCTGTACGTTTGTTGCAGGCCATTTAAATTCTTCACTTGTCCTTTTGAGGACAACTGTTTTAAAAATAAATATGAACTTCATCACACTTCAAGCAATCTGCACTTTCTGCTGGTTCAGGAGGCACACTGGCTCTAACTATAGCAATGCAGACAATGTTAAGTAGCTCTTGGACAACAGAATGACAGAACTTTGGGCTATCTAGAATAAAGCAAAGGTTTTTTTACTCCTCTTGGGGATCACAGAATGGCCCAGCTTGGAAGGGACCTCAAGGATCATGAATCTGTAACCCCCCTGCCACAGCAAGGCTGCCAATACTAGACCAGGCTACCCGGGGCTCCATCCAATCTGGCCTCGAACACCTCCAGGGATGGGGCATCCACAATCTGTCTGGGCAGCCTGTTCCAGTACCTCACCACTCTCTCTGTAAAGAATTTCCCCCTGACATCCAACCTAAATCAACCCAACCCCTCCCTCAACTTAAAACCATTTCCCCTTGTCCTGCAGTATCAATGCTTTCAATGAGGTCACCCTGCAGCCTTCTTTTCTCCAGGCTGAACAAGCCCAGCTCCCTCAGCCTGTGCTCGTAGGGGAGGTGCTCCAGTCCCCTGATCATCTTTGTGGCTCTCCTCTGGACCCTCTCTAACAGTTCTGTCTTTCTGGTACTGGGGGCTCCACACTTGGACACAGTAGTCCAGATGGGGCCTCACAAGGGTGGAGTAGAGAGGAACAGTCAATTCCCTGTTCCTGTTGGCCAATCCTCTTCTGATGGAGCCCAGGATACCATTTGCTTTCTGAGCTGCAAGAGCACACTGCTGGCTCATGTTAAGTTTTTCATCCATCAGGACCCCCGGGTCCTCTTCTGCAGGGCTGCTGTCTGGAAGGACTGCTCCTTCCAGTCTGTATGGATGCCTGGGATTCCTCAGTCCCAAGCGCAAAACTCTGCACTTTGCTGTGTTGAACCTCATTAGGTTTACCTAGGCCCACACTTTGTGTCTGTTGAGGTCCCTATAACGGGCATTCCTTCCATCCTCTGTGGCTGTGGTAGATCAGACTTCCAGGTTTGGTATAAAAATGGCACTTATTTATGCACAGTCCAATTTTTCACCTCCAGAAAGATAAGACGACTATGGAAAGACTTTCTTAAATGTTGCCTAGAGAAGTCACAAATGCCCCATCCCAGGAGGTACTCAAGGCCAAATTGGATGGAGCCCTGGGATGCATAATCTTGTAGGTGGCAGAGTTGCCTACAGTAGGAAGTGTTGGAACTAGATGATCTTTAAGATCCCTCCCAACTCAAGCCATTCTAAGATCTCCCTCAAATTCTTCTCTTACAGGACCTTTACCCATCCTTTTCCCATATTTGGATCATTATTACCCTTGGAAAGGCCATTCTGCCTTTTAGGGTTGCAGATGCTTCACTGCAAGAGTTACCTAGGCATATGCAGTGTCAGCACACGATTCTGCAGGCCAGAAGCATTTCCTTCACCCACCACTCCTGTACTGAGAACTCCACATCTGGATGCATTACTCCAGCACAGAGTAGACGGGCAGGATCATCTCCATTGACCTACTGTCTGCATCAAAAGAAGTGTAGCCAAGGGTACAGTTAGTTTCCCGGCTGCAAGGGTGCATTGCTAATGCATACCCAGCTTTCCATCTACTAATACTCCCAGGTATTTTTCAGCAGGGCTGCACTAGACAAAGAAGGCATCAACCTTTTTTCATGACTCAACAGGAAGTTTAGCAGCTCACTGATTGAGAGGCTTCAGCTAATATGCAGTTCAGCTCCTTTTTTAGCAATTATATGCCTCCAAACTAAACTCCCTCCTCACTATCCTAAACAGTCTAGGATTTTCTTTATCTATCTTTTCTTTATCTTTATAAAATTCTAATTTATTTTCTCCTCTTCAGAGGGTGATGAGCATAAAAATGTCACACATGCAGTTCTCTGCAGCAGCAGACAGCAGAGAAAATTTGTTTTTTATTTGAAATAAGGAAGAATTGCTTCTCAAACAAATTCCCTTTACCCTCACACTTACACATCCAGCACACAGGAAGTCACACTGTGTTTCCTCTATACTTTTCCCAGAAGGCAAACACCAATAAATTCAAATGTCCTTTCAGCAGCTTGAACATAAGGTACGTCATGCTTCTCAATACTGCTGTACACATGAGGTATTTGTACCCAAAGCCATGCTAGAGATACAACTCCAACTTGTTCTATGCTACTACATATTGAATCATTTTAGGCTTTTCTTTAGGAGGCACTGCCTCAAAGATCTGATGCAGAAGCTCTGGCTTTACCCAGGGGTCCCACCAAGAAAAGTTAATGCATAAGACAACAGTGACTTCAAATGCTACCTTGCAAGGATTTAATTCAGTACCCCCAATAGTCTGCACACCAAAACAGCCTCCATACTGCCAAGAAGAGCAGCTTCATGGTACGCAGTGTTGGGAAAGCTGCCTTCCCATCCAGCTGCATCACACAGTAACACAAGTAGGATATGCAGCTTGTCTTTTCCAACTATAGCTCTAAAAAAAAAAAAAAAAAAAAAAAAAAAAAAAAAAAAAAAAAAAAAAAAAAAAAAAAAAAACTGAAAAGAAAACATGAGCTGGCTGTGAGTTCTACTCAGCCTCCTCCTGACAGCACAAGAAATCTCTGAAAGCCGCACCCGACTGTGCCCCGCTCCCGAGCACGGACGGCCCCAACCCTTCCTCAGCACTTAGTTGCAAGGCTCTCGTGAACGCTTCCGGCCGTTTCTAAACCGGCGAATCAGGACGGGCTCCAGGGAGAGCAGCGCGGCTCTGGCCGCTACTCCAGGAGCCCTGTAATACCGGCTCGACGAGGGCGGGGCAGACGCTCCCGACCCGCAGAGGCTTCGACGGGACAGAGGAGAGCACAGCGTGTCTCCTCTATGGGCAGGGGAAAAAGAACTAGGAAGAAACAAATCCCAAAACAAACAAACTGCAACAACCGCTGCCGCTCCCGCTCCTACTCCGCGCGGTCAGAGCAGATCTCAGCTCCCTCCCGGGGGAGGTCCCGTCGGGGAAGCGCTAGAGAGGGTCCCCTCCCGAATCCAGGCACGGGTCTCTTACCCAGAATATGAAGTTGAAGCCAAAGAGCAAATATTTGATGCACTTAGTGCCTCCTTTGACAGGCATCCTGCTGAGGAATAGCAACGAGTAGACGTAAGGACAAGTACAGAAAGAACAGCTTTGGCACGCACCACTCCTTAAGTACTGCCCCGTCAAGTCCCTGCCCGCCTACTGTCTCCAGCCCGTGCAGCCCGGCCTTCTCCCCTCCCTTGTCCACGCCCAGGCTCAATGTCTCTTGCTGCCTGCACCTGCCGCAGCCCCGGGGCTCCGGGGGCCAGGGGGAAGGAGGGGGGGGGCTTTCCCAGGACGGGCAGAGGAGAGGGAGCGCTACTACCTGGCTGCCTTTGTGCACGGCAGTTTCACACTACTTCGATGTGTCGGGAACCTTGTTTTGCAAGCAGGTGTCCCACTTGGGGTCTGTATCATGCGTTGGCCATGCGGGTACTATGTGCAAGTGATAAAAGCCCTGCAGATCCTGGGGAGAATAAAAACGGGAGAGGCTGGCAGGGGATGCTCTGCTGGCCCTACCTATAGGATCCACTGCCAGCATGCTCCTTCTCTCTGCTTTTCGGGAGTTTGCCATCTCTCAAGTGTCCATAAGTTACAGTGCACTTACTTAGGGAGTTTCTCCTTGACACTTACTGGGATTATCTAAAATGGATGCCTATGTGTGTGTGGGTATGTTAAACAAAATTCATAACACTCTGTGCTGCTCTGAATGCATAGTTTGCTTGCCTCTGCTCCTGAGACATCCTGATCCTCAGATTCAAATGTACCTTGAAACGCTGTTTGATAAAACTGTACCTAGCAACAAGTGGAGAGGCTCTCAGTGTACAGAACAACACTGTGTCCACTTAGCATAGTATGGGTTTAGTTGTACTTAATGTGTCAGCCTAGCTGAGGCAAATGTCATTTCTGCCTTACTTATAGAATTATGTTTATATAGTTATAAGCACACTGTTCAAAAAAAAATCAGGTATGATAAGTGCATGCCTATCAACTGATCCATACTTACTAGTTGTATACATGCCCTTATTTCACCCTAGTTGCTATACAAATCTTATTGAATTTCAGGGATGTTCCAATTGATTTTAATGGGAAACTTCTGAATCTGATAAGAAAGAAAACTGAGTTCTACCAATATTAATTTCTCTCTAATAGAACATGATTAGAAGTTCAGCAGTTATCAAGATTCAAATTCCAAGCAGAACAGAAAGCACAGAAAAGACTTAGTGGTGAACCAAGTTAAATCCAGCTGGCTACGTCATGAGTGATGTTCCCCAGGAGTGCGTATTGGTTGATTCTTGGCTGAACATGAGCCAGCAGTGTGCTCAGTTGGCCGAGATGGCCAAGAAATTTTGCTGCCAGCAGGAGCAGGGAAGTGATCATTCCTCTATATTCAGCACTGTTGAGGCTGCACCGTGAGTACTGTGTTCAGTTTTGGGCCCCTCAATATAAGAAAGACATTGAGGCCCTGGAGCGTGTTCAGAGAAGGGCAGAGAAACTGGTGAGGGGTCTGGAGCACAAGTCTTATGAAGAGTGGCTGAGGGAGATGGGATTACACAGTCTGGAAAAGAGGAGGCTCAGGGGAGACCTTACTGCTCTCTGTAACTACCTGAAGGAGGTTGTAGTGAGCGGGGCGTCAGCCTCTTCTCTTGTGTAACTGGTGATAGAACTAGAGGGAACAGCCTCAAGTTGCACCAGGAGAGATTCAGACTGGACTTTAGGAAATAGTTTTCTGAAAGACTGGTCAAATGCTGGAGTAGGCTACCCAGGGAGGTGGTGGAATCACCAATCCTGGTGGTGTTCAAGGGACATTTTTAAACACTCCATTGTATGTGGTTTAAGTGAGAACTATTGGTGATAGGTGGATGGTTGGACTGGATGATCCTGTAGGTCTTCACCAACCCTGTTGATTTTATGATTCAGCCTGGAGAAAAGAAAGCTCTGAGGTAAACTGATAGCAGCCTTCCAAAGTCTAGAGAGGAGTTATCTAAAGAAGGAACAAACTCTTCAGCAGAGTCTGTGGTGATAGAACAAGTAGAAATGTCTTCAAGCTTAAAGAGAGTAGATTTAGATTAGATGTAAGAAAATAATCTATGACAGTGAGGATGGTGAGGGGAATTGGTTGCCCAGAGACGTGGTTGATGCCCTGTCCTGGGAGACTTTCAAAAGGTGAGTCTAGATATAAGGTCCTGGGAAACATAATCTAGCTGTGTGTCGCCTTTGTTTCAGCGACCCTGACTGAAGTCTCCTTGTGAAAGTGTTCCGACAGCCCCCGGTCAGTTTTGCACCAATGCGGTGAGCGGCAAAATGGCCTTAATTGCAAGGAGCACACCCTTCTTAAAACTTTCCCCATGCCTTAGGGCTACTACCGTTATCTCTGACCAATGGACATGTGGCATGTCTTGTTTCCTCCTTATTTGGTCTAACCTGTTCTTCTCTCTTATCTTCAAGACATTTGTTGCCATGGTTTCCCAGGGGCCGAGGGGCCCCTGTCGACCCTGGCTACTGCCCCAGCCCATTCAGTTAACTACATTTCCCCCTCCCTAAGCACAGGCCAATCTACTATAACCTGAGAGGACCCTAATCGTGTACACCCGAAATCCCAGCATTATGCCTATACATGCCATTGTCCTCTCAGTTAAGTGTTGCCCCGTTACATACATTGTAATGCGCCAAATAATCCTAATGTCTTAAGCGTGAGTTCTACATAAAGCTATATACTGCATTCTTAGACGATGCTGATTCGTTCGTCTTAGCATTTGCCATATGAGCCATTCGTCTCAGCATACACTATAGTTATCTATGTAATATACCTATATGCCTATATATGGTATGACTATAAGCATAAAGCATATTAATGTTAGACCTAATACAACTATAACTGAATACAGAATAGAGTTAAACATAGTTAAACATCCGTTACAATATGTACGTGAACCCTGTTACAATCTTTCAAGAAGCCTATGGTATTCCAAGCATTGATTGGTTAAACGTTATTGCAGACAGTTGATGAATCAAGGTACACAAATTAAATGCAGGTTTCACACCACTGAGCAGGGGGAGGTCCTATCCCGTCACATCCTGAGTACTCGCCTTCTTCGCCTGCCACAAAATCTCTCCCATGCTCAGTGAAATCTTGCTCTGTTATACTGCAAAGCGCCTGATAGTTCTACCCTAACAGCCTAGAATAATGCTAAACCTAACGCAACTACGACCAGATGCAGTACAGAGTTGAATATCCCTGTCGCTGTGGGGGACCATCCAAAAAGAACTTCCCACCAGTGGTGTTCTCCGTCCTTCTTTACTCTCTCTAGGACACGATGCATCTCTTCTGTGTCATGGTGAATGGTGATCAAGGTTTTCTGTCCATTGTCTCTGACACGTTTCAGCGACTGGTGCAGGTCATCATGTTGCAAAAGCTTCCTTACCAAGTTCCTCCCTTGGTAAGCCAAAGCGAGATTCATCCCACTTGGAGTAGGTGATAGGTCTTTAATCACTGTGTAATTATCCTGCAAGAACTGATGTGATGTCGCTGACACTTAATAATTAAAGCCACATCCTACAATACTAGTAAAGTTATAGACAGAGAGATTAGAGATTAGAGTGACTGCTGATAGACCTAGTGGCACTATCTGTGCCCAATATATACCAACATTGTCTCAGGTACCTGTTCGAGTGTACCTTAAAAATAACAAACATCTGTTTAATATCAAGGCAGATATCTCAAGCCTTGAGAGCATTGCTCTCACAAACCAGCCATATGGAATTGCTTGTTCTCCAGGCCTCAATCTGGCCACCTGTCCATGAAGGGAACCCATTCTGATGCCCACAGTGTATACTGCACTGGCTTAAGCACCATGCACATCAGATTTGTCACATGCGGAAAGAGAAGGCCTAATGCTGTCAGGACTTCTAATGCATTTAAAGTGAGGAGTGATTTCAATTCCCATTTCTCTGCACAATCTATCAGGTGTGTGATGCCTTTCCGATCAAGGGATACCCTTTCTGGGTCTCTGTTATCATTCCCTACTATCAGGAAGGTCTCTAGTGCTCTTCCTTCCTTTAACAGGCTAGATCTAAACTTCCCACAATCTGTTAGTGCATCTCTCTTAACTCCCAAATGCGAATTCACCTCTCTCCTTTCGCTATCCTTTTCAGTCACAGCTGGAAGCTGTGGGCTCCGCACCGCTCCCACTGTGCCCATCTCCCTTTGATCATGCACTGACTGTTGTAGAGGCTTCTGATTGGTTGCATGCGCACTCAATCTTGTAAAAGGATATGTGGGTCGAGTCAATGGGTCTGAACACTGTGGCAGAGAGTGGGTCCGGAGACTATCGTTATTTCTTTCTCCATCGGGTGCAGCCTGAGCAGAGGGCGCCGGCCGGACGCCACCTACACCTTCAGGTGCAGTCAGGGTGGACAGTGCTGGCCGTACACTATCATCCGAGCACCTGTAACTTACATCGCTTCCCTTTCTCTCTGCTGTATTTTCTTCTACCGCCTCTCTAACTTTTGACCAATCCGTACCCAAGCCGTGCCCGCAGTTTCCACCCCCCTGAGTGTTACTGCATTCCACCTCCTGAGAGGAGACAGCAAGTGTCCCGTCCCAGCTCACTTCTTCCCCTGCCCCCGCAGGGGGCAGATTACACAGAGACAGCGGTTGTTGTGGATACAGTGGAGGGGTTTCAACGACCTTGCATTCCTGCACTTTAGCCATTTTGCAAGACAAAAGCGCAGACAGTTGAACGCCTTCTTCTACTTGTTTATGCGAAGCTGAAGCCGAGGGGGGGGGTGAAGTGGGATGCCGAAGGTGCGGACGAGATGTTAGTCGCTATAGCTGAGGGCGTATTTACGGTGTTCTCTTCCTCAGGGGACCTGCAAGAAAGTACGCTCCCCGCACACGTAAGCATGATCCTGCCCAAGGGGCGCTCTCCCATTCCCATGGTTAACGCCACTGTGGGCGAGGGGCTCACTGAGGTTCGGGACCCCGACCTTGGGTAGGCAGAGCCGCATTGTCTGGCCCATTTGGTGTTCCGGGGGAGGGGCCCTGGGCCTAAGGCACCCTCCCATCCTCGTTTCCCTGCGGCACTATGACAAACTTCCGACATTGGCGTACAGTGTGCCCTGATCTCCCGCAAGCTTGGCAAGTCTGGTCTGGCCCTGCTTCCCCTTTCTGTCTCCCAGGGGCTTGGCACTGCGCTCTGAAGTGACCAAACTGTCCGCACTTAAAACACGGTCCCCTACTCTGATCCTCCCTCATGGCCATCGCCGCTACTAACGCTGCTGCTAATCCCTCATTGGTGAGGGGTGTTGTTCTCTGTTTCTCCAGTACATACCTAATGATATCTCCCAGAGTATTGAGGTTGTCGGGAGAGGCTCGAATAAGATCCTTAACATTTTTGTGTGATTTCTGTTTAAGACAATCCATGATTATTGCATTATGGGCAATCTTTGGCAGATCTGAGCCTTCTACTGCCCGAATCAAGCGATTGGCAAAATCTGAGAAAGACTCAGATGGACCCTGGGCTACCTCTGCCCAGGGAGCAGAAGGTTCAGCTGTCCTTGAGAACCTTCTGAAGGCTGTCAGAGCTGCTTCTGTGGACTCCATCAGCTCTCCTGGGCAAAGGCGTCTGAACTGGCCTTCAGGAGAACCTATCATCCCTTCCCCATACCCTAACAACCGTGTCAGATTAGTTACCTCTCCCAGTTCCCTACCATTTGCTGGGTGTTGTGGGTTACATGTCGCTGCTGCGACTACAGCCCTGAGCTGTGCCAACCACTCTTCCTTCCATAACATATACTCAGCTGGCTCAAGTATCACCTGCATGAGGCCCTCTATTTCGTATGGAAGCAAAGGGCCGGGAGCCATAATTGCCTCCAGTGCAGAGAGTGTAGCAGGCGGTCGTAAACTCTTCTTCCCTATTGTCTCAGGATCTAAAGGAATCCAAACAGGTCCCTGTCCCCTGATCTCTACAGGGAATGCCTTATAATCATCCGCCGCTCTCATCTCTTCCCTTACCCGGCCCCAATCGATAAATAAGGCCCCTTTCCCCAAGTTAGCTGGGACCCTGGCCGTTTGGGAGGGCGGAACGGGTGGCGGGGGCAGAGCCGCAACCATCAATCGCTCGGCCCCTGAGGGCAGAGCCGCAGCCAGCAATACCTCGGCCCCTGCCCCTGCCCCTACCCGTGTAGGATCCTCCCCCTGACGAAAGCCATGCAAAGAGGGGTACTGGAGAGGATACGGGGGCGGAGCCGTTGGCGATGATGGCGACTCTTCCTCCTTCTTTTCTGGTGTTGATGTTTCTGGCATGGTCAGTGCCACCGGCGCCATCTTATCTTGGGGCAGATCCTTGAAGGGGTTAGAGTCTCCCGGCCGTGGTGACCCCCCTCCGCCCGGATCCAAACCCAACAGATCTCTGGCAAGGTTTTTGGCAGTCTTTTCTTCCCTCGCTGCCTTCAAAGCCATCCGAATCGGACCCCAAAATTTAAGCACCGACACCCCTTGGGACAACATAACTCTCTGAGCAAGCGCTAATGTCAAAGAGTCCCACTTGCTGGAGTCATAAATCTCATAAGGAAAAGAGAGAAGTCCCTCCTTTTCAAGAAAAGAAAGAACGGTGGCCACCTCCTTCTTAGAAGTGGTGGTTTTCCCGCAGTACGTTTTACAGGCTTGATACAGTACGTTAATGACGGATTCCATTGTCGCCCAGGGAAATCAAACCCTCCGCGATCTTCCACCAGCTACCAGCTACCAGCGCTGCTCTTAGCCCCAGGGGATCGGCCCCTCCGGCTCTTCCGCCGCCTTACCACGACAGGCTCCTGCGTCCGCCCCGCAGCCAGCTGTCACACTTCCACAGGTGAGACTTCCTCACACGGGGCACCATTTGTCGCCTTTGTTTCAGCGACCCTGACTGAAGTCTCCTTGTGAAAGTGTTCAGACAGCCCCGGTCAGTTTTGCACGCTTTTCATGACACCAATGCGGTGAGCGGCAAAATGGCCTTAATTGCAAGGAGCACACCCTTCTTAAAACTTTCCCCATGCCTTAGGGCTACTACCGTTATCTCTGACCAATGGACATGTGGCATGTCTTGTTTCCTCCTTATTTGGTCTAACCTGTTCTTCTCTCTTATCTTCAAGACATTTGTTGCCATGGTTTCCCAGGGGCCGAGAGGCCCCTGTCGACCCTGGCGACTGCCCCAGTTAACTACAGCTGTGGATGTCCCTGTTCATTGCAGGGGAGCTGGACTAGATGACCTTTGAAGATCCCCTTCAACTCTAAGGATTCTATAATTCCATAGGATGTGGAGCTTCACTTACATCTTGGGATTTCTTTCCCCCAGCAGGTTTGCAATCTCTCCCAGATCAGTTCCCTTGACAGCATTATTTTCCTCAGATCCTGCTGACTATGCCAATTGTAATGAAAAGCATCAGCACTTCTGTGTAAGGTTTACGATACTGAAGAAAGGATGCAGAGGCAAGTTAATATTCGTCAATTTAATAGAAAGATTCTCACGTTACTGAGGGGTGGCTGTCCAGTAGTACATCCACATTGAGGTTTCTCCCCACAGATGCCAGTGGTGTCTGACCAGCGAAATGTCTACATTGTCCCCTTAGAACTGTGGCCATGTATATAACAGCAGAAGACAATAATATATTAGGATAAGGAAGGTCATTCACAGAAAGCAAAGGTGCTTAGCTACAGCTTGTCTTGGTTTGGCCCAGTTTGGCCTAATTCCAGGACAGGAGATGAAAGAACCCATGGTCTCATGCCTCAGGAAAAAGGAAAGAGGGGAAGGGAAAAAGGCAAGGAGATGGGCCTAGATGAGAAAAAAGAAAACAGTGTCAACAATCTAAGGGAAACAATTTATTTACTAAATATGATAGCGGCATGAGATACAATATAATTGGAACTGAAGCTAATAAATCAAATAAAATGAGAGAGTGTCTGAAACCAAAGGCTTTACTGTAATGCTGTAGGTGAGACAGGCAGGGCATATACAAAGCAAAGGTGGGCAAAAAATGAGACTGTCTTGTGACTCCCAGCCAGTTTTATATAGCCCTCTGAACAGAGAATGGAAATTGAATAATTAAGTTTTCTGGGATCTGTAGTTCATTCTTCTCTTCTGAATCCAGGATACCAGAGCTATGGATAGTCCACAGAACTGCAGCATTAACTCTTTAACTCCCAGTGGATTACATGAAGATATGATGTGGAATGTCAATCACAAATCATAAAACCACAACACAACCTCAGAGCAGTTTATCACAAACAAGTTTCTTCTAGCTACATGCAGAAGTGAGATCCAGTGCATTTGTGCTTCCAAGCTAACAGTGATACTGTAAATCAGTCTGTCAGGAAACTCTCTGAGACTCATGTTGGATTGTTAGAAAGCAGGCATTCTTTGTTATGGCTTGAAGTTGTGCCAGGGGAAATTCAGGAAATGGTGGGAAATACTTCTCCAAAAGAATGGCTAGGTGCTGGTACAGGCTGCCCAGGAAGGTGGTGGAGTCACTATCCCTAGAGGTGTTAAAGAAATGTTTAGGTGTTGTATTGGAGGACACGGTTTAGTGATGAAATATTGATGATAGGACAGTTGGACTGGATGATCTCAGAGATCTTTTCCTATCTTGGTGATTTGGCTGCTCCTTTCATGTATACTTTGCACACAAATTGTTCAGCTTATATATATATGACTTGTATGACATATGCAGAAGTTTTACCAGAGGTATGTTGCATATCTGCTTCTGGTTGGAATCAGATTTCTCCTTATTTTCTTGGTACAAAGACTCAGTAGAACTTCCTTCTGTATCTGTCTTCTAAGCAGATAACTTGGTCCAGAGACAAAGTTATCTAACCAAATTGCAGGCTATCAACTAACACTAGCAAATTTAATAATATCATTATAGCTTGTATCAATATGAGTCCTTTCTCATGGGCTGGTCCCCTGTTCAGGCTATAATCTGTATTTTTCCACACAGAGGTCCATTCTGCCTTCTGGAATGGCAGATGCTTCACTGCAAGAGTTGCTACTCTAAGGGTCCCTAGGCATATGCAGTATCAGCACACGATACAGCCTGTCCTGCAGGCCAGAAGCATCTCCACACACCGCTCCTCCTTCCTATCCTGCTAACAGAGCAGGCTTCATGCTTACTGGGCACTGAGTCAAACTCCTGGTCTTGATCAGTAGGAAATTTCCAAGAAGCAGATGCTTCCCAGGCTAAATGAAGAGATACTTGCTGTTTTGAGTCTCAGGCCCCATACCAGCGTGTAGTGATGCTCGTTCTATGGTTGTCTTTGAGGCAGTGCCTTTGCCAGCACAATTGTTTCACTATAATGGCCTCTAGAAACATTGTATCATGAAAAAGTATAAAAGACATCAACGTTTTTTTTTCAGTTTCAACAGGAAATTTAGCAGCTCACTGATCCGAAGTCAGTATGTCAAAATGTCAGCATGCAGTTCAGCTTCTTTTTAGCAAGTACATGCCTCCAAACATAAACTCCTTCCTTACTATCCTAAATCAAGTCTAGGATTCTTTGATTCTGCGATATAGAAAACAGTGAAAGGCTCAAGGTCTATGCTTCACAGACAAGAAAACAGAGGTCACATGCCTTCTTATTATTGTGTTGCGCAGTGCCAATATCCCCGAAATGCAACTGATTGTAAATCTGACCCCTTGACAGGAAGCCTGGCAAGGTATGTTTAGTTTTAATTAAGCTCTGAAGAGTGATGATTCTCCTGGTGTTAGTGGCTCTTATAAGCTAGTGAATTACACTTTCATTTAGCACTTCATGCTAATCTGACATTGGATTTTATCTGTATGCTCAGTGGAATAAATAAGTCATTCACATACAGCTTTCAAAATACCCAAGACCAGGAGCTTGTTTCTAGCACTTTAATGCTGGTAGTTTTCCCAGGCTCTGACTGTGTGGGAATGCCACCAGAATACTGTGATGTCAACAGATAACCAAGAGTAGATTTCCAGGAGTTTTCCCTCAGATTCCCCAGGCTGTCCCAGCATCCCTCTGTCATACGCTCCAGCTAATGAATATAATACAACACAGGTTAGGAGACACAATTTTCCTTTTCTGCTAGAAAATGGATGAAAAATTTTCATGAAATTATTTTTTTGTTTGAGATTATTGCTTTACAATATTCCTTTCTTTCTTTCTTTCTTTCTTTCTTTCTTTCTTTCTTTCTTTCTTTCTTTCTTTCTTTCTTTCTTTCTTTCTTTCTTTCTTTCTTTCTTTCTTTCT